>NC_048576.1:67585246-67941080 GCF_013265735.2 Oncorhynchus mykiss
AGGAACTTAGAAACCAGGAGTACTTTCACAGTGCTTGCATGTTGGGCATTGTTGCTAAGTCTTTTATGACAGAGCTAGTAAAACGTTAGCTTGAGTCATCAATGGGGCCATATCACTGGTAAAAAAATAAAAAAAACACTGTTTGAGAGGCTCAAGATTGATCACACCCATTGTAGGTCTGAGTTCAAGGACAGATGTCTATCTTATCTAAGTCCGTCTGCCTGCGTGTCTGTGTTTGATTGTGTTCCTGTCTGTCTCTGTCCTCTTGAACACGCTTACAACAGACGGACGATATGCAACATGTCAATACCGACAGAAAACAAATGTTACCATGTCTATGGTCCCTAACAAAACTACACAGTATGAACACGATAGACCAATGGCATTGTGTACATCTCATGTTTATTTCAATGTTAAACATGTTGCCCTCTCATTCCCCCTTCTGTGGTTGTGCCCATTGTGCCGTGCCACACCACGTTGTTGCGGGTGGGGTTGTAGCGGCTGGTGCAGAAGCGGGCCAGCCGCTCCTTATACAGGAAGATACGGAAGGGGTCGAAGACGTCACCAGCACGTAGATGCGTAGGTCAAACTTGAAGCCGTCAATGACCAATGGCTGTTTGTGGTGGCAGAGGGAGACAAGAACAACAAATAAGAATGGCTAAGACAAAAAGTAGAATATCTGGAAATTATGACAAGATAGGTTGAGAAAATTGCTGTTCTGCTTTACCCTGACAACTCAGTTAATGGATATGATAGATTATACTCAGTAATATTGAATACAATGGGAACAGGAGCAACATACATCTCAGCGGTTCCCAAAGTTTTCCGTTCTGGGGACCACCAAATCAGTCAAAAGCGTTTGTGGACCACCATTCGCGGAGTTGCAGTATTTTAAATAAATACCATTTAGAGTCAATTTTATCAATGAATGTAACAGTATAAAGGCCAATTATTGTTATTATTATAATGATAAACAATCTGCATTGTGAAACGTTATGTAAAATTGCTTATTATACCATTAATAATCACAGCTGCATCTTTTTCTTCACATCTTCTTGTAAATGCAGTACAATAAAAAAAATTAAAAGGTCAACAGCCAAAGTTCATCCTGCTCCTATTCTACTTTCATAGATGATTTAGATCAGGGGTTCCCAACCATTTTCCCCCAGGGGCCCCTTTTTCACATGTAAAAAAAAATGGAATTTAAAAATGTTGTTTATTTAGATAGAGTATATTAAATAAAACACCAGCTTGAATTTGCAGAAGTGGGCTGGCCCGCTTCTGCACCAGCCACAATTTGAAGGACCTAGGAAAATGTTTGTTTGAAGCTCATTTCCTGAAAGACTCATTACATATTTTGGTAGGCTATTTAATGACAATAATAATAATGGTAATAATAATAATAAAAATCATCATCATCATGAAAAAAAATTATAATAAGGAAGGTAAAGTCAAGACCCGATTTCCCCAAATGTTATTCTGCTACCAAGCACAGGGAGTGAACATTTAATAAAAACAAAACAAAGTCAGCGTCTGGATAGGGGAAACAAAACTATAGCCCTGACCTTCTTTTCCTCTAGTCCACAATCATCTCCTTTGTGTTGATCATGTGGAAGGAGATGTTGCTGTCCTGGCACCACACTGGCAGGTCTCTGACCTCCTCCCTATAGGCTGTCACATCATTGTCGGTGATCAGGCCTACCACTGTTGTGTCGTCGGCAAACCTAATGATGGTGTTGGAGTCGTTTCTGGCCATGCAGTCATGATTGAACAGGGAGTACAGGAAGGGACTGAGCACACACCCCTGAGGGGCCCCTGTGTTGAGGACAAGCGTGGCAGATGTATTGTTACCTACCCTTACCATGGGTCAGTAGTCATTTAGGCAGGTTACCTTAGTATTCTTGGGCACAGGGACTATGGTGGTCTGCTTGAAACCTGTTGGTATTACAGACTCTGACAGGGAGAGGATGAAAATGTCAGTGAAGACACTTGCCAGTTGGTCAGCGCATGCTCGGAGTACACGTCTTGGTAATCCGTCTGGGTGGCCCGTCAGGAAGTCCAGGATCCAGTTTCAGAGGGAGGTGTTTAGTGTTTAGTTAGTGGTTTTACTGTTTGCTTATGGCCGTATACACCTCATTGAGTGCGGTCTTAGTGCCAGCATCGGTTTGTGGTAGTAAATAGACAGCTACGAAGAATATAGATGAAAACTATCTTGGTAGATAGTACAGTCTACAGCTTATCATGAGATACTCTACCTCAGGCAAGCAAAACTTTGAGACTTCCTTAGATATCGTGCACCAGCTGTTGTTTACAAATATACATAGACCGCCACCCTATGTCTTTACCAGAGGCTGCTGTTCTATCCTGCCGATACAGTGTATTGCCCGCCAGCTGTATGTTATTCAAATCAAATCCAATTTTATTGGTCACATACACATGGTTAGTAGATGTTAATGTGAGTGTAGCGAAATGCGTGTGCTTCTAGTTCTGACTACGCAGTAATATCTAACAAGTAATCTAACAAATTCACAACAACTACCGTATACACACAAATAGACAAAAATGTAAAGGGATGAACAGAATATGTACATATAAATATATGGATGAGCGATGGCGTGCGGCATAGGCAAGATGCAGTAGATGGTGTAGAATACAGTACATACATATGAGATGAGTAATGTAGGATATGTAAACATTATTAAAGTAGTGTTATCTAAAGTGACTAGTGATACCTTTATTAAGTCCATTTATTGAAGTGGCCAGAGATTTGAGTCTGTATGTTGGCAGCAGCCTCTCTATGCTAGTGATGGTTGTTTGACAGTCTGATGGCCTTGAGATAGAAGTTGTTTTTCAGTCTCTCGGTACCAGCTTTGATGCACCTGTACTGTCTTCGCCTTCTGGATGATAGCGGGGTGAACAGGAAGTGGCTCGGGTGGTTGTTGTCCATGATGATCTTTTTGGCCTTCCTGTGACATCGGGTGCTGTAGGTGTCCTGGAGGGCAGGTAGTTTGCCCCCGGTGATGAGTTGTGCAGACCGCACTACCCTCGGGAGAGCATTACAGTTGAGGGCGGTGCAATTGTCGTACCAGGCGGTGATACAGCCCGACAGGATGCTCTCGATTGTGCATCTGTAAAAGTAGTGTTTAAGATGACAAGCCAAATTTCTTTAGCCTTCTTCACCACGCTGTCTGTGTGGGTGGACCATTTCAGTTTGTCCGTGATGTGTATGCCGAGGAACTTAAAACTTTCCACTACTGTCCCGTCTATGTGGACGGGGGAGAGGGGGTGCTCCCTCTGCTGTATCCTGTAGTCCACAACCATCTCCTTTGTTTTGTTGACATTGAGTGAGAAGTTATTTTCCTGACACCACACTCCGAGGGCACTCACCTCTTCCCTGTAGGCCGTCTCGTCATTGCTGGTAATCAGGCCTACCACTGTAGTGTCGTCTGCAAACTTGATGATTGAGTTGGAAGTATGCATGGCCACGCAGTCATGGGTGAACAGGGAGTACAGGAGGGGGCTGAGAACGCACCCTATGGGGCCCCAGTGTTGAGGATCAGCAAGGTGGAGATGTTTTATTACCTTCACCACCTGGGGGCAGGCCGTCCAGGACCCAGTTGACGAGTTTGGAGGGTACTATGGCGTTAAATGCTGAGCAGTAGTCAATGAACAACATTCTTACATAGGTATTCATCTTGTCCAGATGGGATAGGGCAGTGTGCAGTGTGATGGCGATTGCATCGTCAGTGGACCTATTGGGGAGGTAAGCAAATTGGAGTGGGTCTAGGGTATCAGGTAGGGTGGAGGTGATATGATCCTTGACTAGTCTCTCAAAGCACTTCATGATGAGAGAGGTGAGTGCAGTGGGGCGATTGTCATTCAGTTCAGTTACCTTAGCTTTCTTGGGAACAGGAACAATGGTGGCCATCTTGAAGCATGTGGGGTCAACAGACTGGGATAGGGATTGGTTGAATATGTCCGTAAACACACCAGCCAGCTGATCTGCGCATGCTCTGACGACGCGGCTGGGGACGCAGTTCGGGCCGGCAGCTTTGCGATGGTTAACACGTTTAAATGTTTTACTCATGTTGGCCACGGAGAAGGAGAGCCCACAGGCTTTGGTAGCAGGCCATGTCAGTGGCACTGTATTGTCCTCAAAGCTAGCAAAGAAGTTGTTTAATTTGTCTGGGAGCAAAACGATGTCCGTGACGTGGCTGGTTTTCTTTTTGTAATCCATGATTGACTGTAGACCCTGCCACATACGTCTCGTGTTTGAGCTGTTGAATTGCGACTCTACTTTGTCTCTGTACTGACGCTTTGCTTGTTTGATTACCTTGCAGAGGAAATAGCTGCACTGTTTGTATTTGGTCATGTTTCCGGTCGCCTTGCCATGATTAAAAGCAGTGGTTCGCGCGTCCAGTTTTGCGAATGCTGCCATTAATCCACGGTTTCTGGTTAGGGAAGGTTTTAAAAGTCCCAGCGGGTACGACATCTCTGATGCACTTGCTAATGAACTCACTCACCGAGTCAGCTATACATCAATGTTGTTATCTGATGCTATCTGGAACATAACTCAGTCCACTTGATTGAAGTAATCTTGAAGCGTGGAGTCCGATTGGTCAGACCAGAGTTGTATTGACCTGAGCACGTGCGTTTCCTGTTTGAGTTTCTGTCTATAGGCTGGGAGCAACAAAATTGATTCATGGTCAGATTTGCTGAATGTAGGGCGCGGGAGGGCTTTGTATGCATCGCAGAAGTTCAAGTAGCAATGATCCAGAATTCTGCCAGCTCGTAGTTCGTCCACTTATTATCCAGTATGTTGGCCCATAGTACCGATGGCAAAGGTAGATTAGCCATTTGTCACCTAATCTTTACAAGGCACCCCGATCTCCTTCAGCGATATCTGTCTCTTTCCCCTGCAATTGACGGGGATGAGGGCCTTGTCGGGTGTCTGGAGTAAATCCCTCTCGTCCGACTCATTAAAGAAACATTCTTCGTCTAGTTCAAGGTATGTAATCTCTGTTCTGATGTCCAGAAGCTCTTTTTGGTCATAAGAGATGGTAGCAGCAACATTATGTACAAAATAAGTTACAAAGCCATTTTACAGCTTGTTTCTAGCCTAAAGCATTGCAGATATTTTTGTTACTTTAGATCTGTATAAACAATCGAGAACTGTAAATTGTTTTATAGTTTTTTTTAATCAAAGGTCCCACATCCCCCCACAAAATGGTAGCATCCCATATGTTGGGAACCCTTGACTTCGATAACAAATAGACAGCCGTATCAAATTTCAAAGTCCACTGCAGGGTACAGGGCCAATTGTGTCCGTCTCCCCTCTAAGAAAGAGTTTGGGATTTCCATTCACAGACATCATGCAATTAAAGGATAAGGGTATATTATCTAATGTAAAAGGTGTATCAATCTAGCCTGGTTAAACCAGATTGAATGGTGAGCAGGGCATAAAAGGAACACCGGCCACCTGCCAAATGCAGGTAGATTTTGGCATTGTTGGGTAAGATGTCTATTTCACCAGCCACGTGTGCAGTTGGTCAGTGCGAGCATTTCATTTGTGAATAAAAATAGTCAAGTATGATCACATTTATAGTAAAATAAATGCTGCAGCAGCTGTTTTGAAAGTTTTTGCACCGTTTTGTTTCATAGCTGATAAATTAATTGCAGAGAGTCAAAGAAATACAAATCCTATATAGCCCACTCCACTTCGTACTGCAACACTGCCTGGTTGGGAGCTATGCACACGTGAAAAGCTGAGTGAAAGATACCTTTTTTTAGAAGCGCTGCACATAGGCATAAAAATGGGTCTAATTTACTTGAAAGGAAAGTCTACTGAATTGAGACTTTGTCCTTGTGCTATTTGCTAATTTACATTGTTTTGTTCACAAGCTAAGTTGTTTTTCTATGTTTGAAATGATAGGGAAGCTAAAGACCACTTCCACTAATCAGACTTAATCTCACAGGCACAAACATGATTTGAGTCTCGCTACCACAGTCACAGTAGCACAGTAACTCTCTTTGCATCTATGATATTTTGGTTAAGACTTAGGTCACAACAAAATATTATTTAAGCAATAAGGCCCGAGGGGGTGTGGTATATGGGTGGCAGGTAGCCTAGTGGTGAGTGTTGGACTAGTAACCGAAAGGTTGCAAGATCGAATCCCCATGCTAAAAGGTATAAATCTGTTGTTCTGCCCCTGAAAAAGGCAGGTAACCCACTGTTCCTAGGCTGTCATTGAAAATAACTGACTTGCCTAGTTCAATAAAGGTATAAATAAAATATGGCCAATATACCACAGCTAAGGGCTGTTCTTGCGTACGACGCAACGCAGAGTGCCTGGACACAGCCCTTAGCCGTGGTATATTGACCATACATCACAAACCCCAGAGGTGCCTTATTACTATTACAAACTGGTTACCAACATAAGTAGAGCAGTTAAAATAAATGCTTTGTCGTACCCGCAGTATACGGTCTGACATACAGCATTCAGGGCTCAAACCACCCAGTTTATGGTGTAATTTTAGTGGCCCAAAAATATTTTGGCTGGTAAAAAAATCTGAGTTGCTAGATTTTTTTATCTACTGGCCACAGTGGCTAGTCGACCAAAAAGTACATTTTATGCCCTGATGGTGAGCGCAACATTCAGTTTAACTAGGCTAGTGCCAATTGACTAATGGGAGCATCATGACTCCACCGAGAGGCACCAGGTGCGGGGGAAGATGTTGTACTCCTTGGGGAAACTCTTCAGCATGCAGTTCAAGTTGCG
Source organism: Oncorhynchus mykiss (assembly GCF_013265735.2). Taxonomy (NCBI): domain Eukaryota; kingdom Metazoa; phylum Chordata; class Actinopteri; order Salmoniformes; family Salmonidae; genus Oncorhynchus; species Oncorhynchus mykiss. The sequence continues at coordinate 67,592,026 of NC_048576.1, forward strand.
AGCCAGCATGTACTTCCTGCTCAGCTCCATCATGCAAGGGAAGTGTCTTCTGTCTTCACAGCTTCTGTCAGGCCCACAAGAAAAAAATACTATAGTTTACTGTTGTTTAAATTCTGTAGTATTACTAGTTAAAAAAGCATTGTGTTTATGCAGACTGTAGTATACTGTAGTATTTATTACTGTTTTTGCAAATATTAAAAGAAGTATGCTATAGTATTTACAGTTTACTATAGTATAAATAGAACAGCTGCCTCCGGTAAGAAAAGGGGTGGCGGTCTGTGTCTATTTGTAAAAACAGCTGTTGCACGCAATCTAATATTAGATATTAAGGAAGGTTTTGCTCGCCTGAGGTAGAGTACCTCATAATAAGCAGTAGGTTACACTATTTACCTACAGAGTTTTCATCTATATTTTTTGTAGCAGTCTATTTACAACCACAAACCAATGCTGGCACTAAGACCGCAATCAATGAGCTGTCAACGGCCATAATCAAACAAGAAAATGCTCACCTAGAGGTGGCGCTCCTAGTGGCCGGGGACTTAATGCAGGGAAACTTTCATCCGTTGTACCTAATTTCTACCAGCATGCTACATATGCAACCAGAGGGAAAAAAAACTCTAGACCACCTTTACTCCACACACAGAGACGCATACAAAGCTCTCCCTCGCCCTCAATTTGGCAAATCTAACCATAACTCTATCCTCCTGATTCCTGCTGACAAGCAAAAACTAAATCGGGAAGCACCAGTGACTCGCTCAATGAGGAAGTGGTCAGATGAAGCAGATGCTAAGCTACAGGACTGTTTTGCTAGCACAGACTGGAATATGTTCCAGGATTCTTCCGATGGCATTGAGGAGTACACCACATCAGTCACTGGCTTCACCAATAAGTGCATTGATGACGTTGTCACCACAGTGACCGTGCGTACATACCCCAACCAGAAGCCATGGATTACAGGCAACATCAGCATTGAGCTAAAGGGTAGACTTCCCGCTTTCAAGAAACGGGACTCTAACCCGTACGCTTATAAAAAATCCCGCTATGCCCTCCAATGAACCACCAAACAGGAAAAGCATCAATACAGGACTAAGATTGAATTGTACTACAACCGGCTCTGACACTCATCAGATGCCGCAGGGCTTGCAAACTATTACGTACTATAAAAGGGAAGCACAGCCGTGAGCTGCTCAGTGACATGTGCGAAACCAGACAAGCTAAGTAAATTCCATGCTCGCTTCAAGGCAAGCAACACTGAAACATGCATGAGAGGATAAGCTGTTCAGGACAAGTGTGTGATCACGAACTCCGTAGCCAATGTGAGCAAGACCTTTATCAGGTCAACATTCACAAGGCCGCAGTGCCAGACAGATTACCAGGATGTGTACTCCGAACATGCGCTGACCAACTGGAAAGTGTCTTCACTGACATTTTTAACCTGTCCCTGACCGAGTCTGTAATACCAACTGTTACGTTCCCCAGTTTCTGTGTTATGCATTTGTAAGTGTTTGAATGTGTGTTTTTCAGGAAATGGCTTCCTGAAGTCCAAAGCAGCTGATTGATCGGCCCCATTGCAGATTGGAGCTCTGACCCCGCCCTCTCGTCAGGAGATACAGCTACTGCAATTACCAACTTCTTCTGCAGCTTGAAAAGCCAGTATTCCTTTGAGCAGAGAGAGTTTCTTTGATGTCCTGTGTTGGTTGTTGCCCAGACAGTTTTTGTAAAGTATTTTGTAGCCGGTCCTGCTGAGGTATGTTTATGTCAAAAGGACTGTGTTTTTGATTGAAATTGTTCACTTTACGTTAGTAATTATTGTTTTTGTTCCCAGGGGGGGAAGGGGAAGGCACCTTGGGAGTGCTTAGGCAAGAGGCCTGCGGGCATATACCTACCAGTAGTATGTACTCTGTCTATGCAGACTAGGTAAGACCTGGGCGGACCACCCCCTGCATTTTGGTTAGGTGGCGTTAAGAATAGGTAACCAGGCCTCCCGGGTGGCGCAGTGGTTAAGGGCGCTGTACTGCAGCGCCAGCTGTGTCATCAGAGTCCTGGGTTCGCGCCCAGGCTCTGTCGTAACCGGCCGTGACCGGGAGGTCCGTGGGGCGACGCACAATTGGCCTAGTGTCGCCCAGGTTAGGGAGGGCTTGGTCGGTAGGGGTGTCCTTGTCTCATCGCGCACCAGCGACTCCTGTGGCGGGCTGGGCGCAGTGTACGCTAGCCAAGGTGGCCAGGTACACGGTGTTTCCTCCGGCGCATTGGTGCGGCTGGCTTCCGGGTTGGATGTGCGCTGTGTTAAAGAAGCAGCGGCTTGGTTGGTTGTGTATCGGAGGACGCATGACTTTCAACCTTCGTCTCTCCCGAGCCCGTATGGGAGTTGTAGCGATGAGACAAGATAGTAGCTACTACACAATTGGATACTACGAAATTGGGGAGAAAAAGGGGTAAAATTCAAAAATAAATAAATAAATAAATAAAGAATAGGTAACCAGCGGGTAGGTAGGAAAGGCAGGAGAGGGGACTCTAACGTTTACTGGTTCCGTCCAGTTCCTTTTCCCCATGTTAAATAAATTCCCAGTAAACAGTAATATTCTCTGCCTCTGTCATCCTTAAACGCACCTACAATCACATACAACTTTCACTCCACAGGGAGTTGAGTGCCTCCAAGAGGCGTGCGTAACACCAACATGTTTCAAGCAGACCACCATAGTCCCTGTGCCAAAGAACACCAAGGTAACCTGCCTAAATGACTAACAAACCGTAGCACTCACGTCTGTAGCCATGAAGTGCTTTGAAAGGCAAACACCATCCTCCCAAAAAACCTAGACTCATGCAATTTGCATTACCGCCCCAACAGATCCACAGATGATGCAATCTCTATTGCACTCCACACTGCCCTTTCCTAGCTGGACAAAAAGAAACACCTACGTGAGAATGCTATTCATTGACTACAGCTCAGCATTCAACACCATAGTGCACTCAAAGTTCACCACTAAGCTAAGGACCATGGGACTAAACACCTCCCTCTGCAACTGGATCCTGGACTGCCTGACGGGCCAACCACAGGTGGTAAAGGTAGGTAACAACACATCTGCCACGATAATCCTCAACACTGGAGCCCCTCAGGAGTGCATGATCAGTCCCCTCATGTACTCCATGTTCACCCATGACTGCATGGCCAAGCACGACTCCAACGCCATCATTAAGTTGGCTGACGACATAACATTGGGGCTGTAGTGGAGCAGGTTGACAAAACCTATTCCCCCTCAGAAGACTGAAAAGATTTGGCATGGGTCCTCAGATCCTCAAAAAGTTCAACAGCTGCATCATCACTGCCTGGTATGGCAACTGCTCAGCCTCCGACTGCAAGGCACTACAGAGGGTAGTGCGAACGGCCCAGTAAATCACTGGGGCCAAGCTTCCTGCCATCCAGGACCTCTATACCAGGCTGTGTCAGAGGAAGGCCCTAAAAATGGTCAAAGACTCCAGCCACACTAGTCATAGACTGTTCTCTCTGCTACCGCATGGCAAGCGGTAGCGGAGCACCAAGTCTAGGTCCAAGAGGCTTCTTAACAGCTTCTACTCCCATAAGACTCCTGAACAGCTAATCAAATGGCTACCTGGACTTGCATTGCCCTCCCCCTCCCCTCACCCCCCATTTTTATACTGCTGCAACTCTGTTTATTATCCATGCAAAGTCACTTTACCTCTACCTACATGTACATATTACCTCAATTACCTTGACAAACCTGTGCCCCCGCACATTGACTCTGTACAGGAACCCTCTGTATATAGCCTCGCTACTGTCAACGGGTGTATTGGAGGTGTCAGGTGCAGGAGAGTAGAGTGATGGAAACAGGCGCACTTTTATTTTAGTTCCAAAAAACGAGAGCACTACACAAATCAAACGCACTCAAAACACAGAACATAAAAGTAAAGCTCGTAATAAAACACCACAATAACATGAAACAATTACACACAAAACATGATGGGAAACAGAGGGTTAAATACAAGTAGATTGATTGGGGAAATGAAAACGAAGTGTGTATAGAACAAGACAAGACAAATGGATATATGAAAAATGGAGCGGAGATGGCCAGAAAGCCGGTGACGTCGATCACCGCCCGATCAAGGAGAGGAGCCAAATTCGTTGTGACAGTACCCCCCCTTGACGCGCGGCTCCGCGCCGACACCGGCCTCAAGGATGGTGAAACTCCCGCAGAAGTTCAGGTTCCAAAACATCTGTAACCGGAACCCAGCACCTCTCCTCCGGCCCGTACCCCTCACACTCCACGAGGTACTGAAGGCCCCCCACCCGACGCCTCGAATCCAGGATGGAACGAACGATGTACGCCGGGGCCCATTCGATGTCCAAGGGGGACGGAGGAACCTCCCGCACCTCAGATTCCTGGAGCGGACCAGCCATCACCAGCCTGAGGAGAGACACATGGAACGAGGGGTTAATACGATAATCAGAGGGAAGCTGTAATCTGTAACATACCTCGTTCACCCTCCTCAGGACTTTAAATGGCCCCACTAACCGCGGACCCAGCTTACGGCAGGGCAGGCAGAGGGGCAGGTTACGGGCCAAGAGCCAGACCCGGTCCCCCGGTGCAAACACCGGGGTCTCACTCCATCACTGATGGACACAGGCGGCTTCCCATGTCTCCTCCGCGCGCCTAAACCAGTCGTCCACCGTAGGAGTCTCGGTCTGACCCTGATGCCACGGTGCCAGAACCGACTGGTACCCCAATACACACTGAAAGGGGGAGAGGTTAGTGGAGGAGTGGCGAAACGAGTTCTGCGCCATCTCGGCCCAGGGCACGAACGCTGCCCACTCCCCTGGCCGGTCCTGGCAATAGAACTGCAGAAACCTGCCCACATCCTGGTTAACTCTCTCCACCTGCCCGTTACTCTCGGGGTGAAAACCTGAGGCAAGGCTGATCGAGACCCCCAGACGTTCCATGAACACCTTCCAAACTCTCGACGTGAACTGGGGACCCCGATCCGACACTATATCCTCAGGCACCCCGTAGTGCCCGGAAGACGTGTGTAATCAGGGCCTCCGCAGTCTGTAGGGCCGTAGGGAGACCAGGCAGAAGGAAGAGACGACAGGACTTAGAAAAACAATCCACAACGACCAGGATCATGGTGTTTCCCTGTGATGGGGGAAGATCTGTTAGGAAATCCACTGACAGATGTGACCAAGGTCGTTGTGGAACAGGTAAGGGATGGAACTTGCCTCTGGGCAGGTGTCTCGGAGCCTTACACTGGGCACACACCGAGCAGGAGGAGACATAAACCCTCACATACTTAGCCAAAGTGGGCCCCAGTGCTTCCCAGTCAGACAGCACACTGTCCGACCGATCCCCGGATGACCAGAGGAGGGAGACATGTGGGCCCAATAGATCAACTGATCACGGACAGCAGACGGAACGGAACGTACATCTGTACGCAACGCCTGCTCAATGTCTGCATCCAGTTCCCACACGACCGGCGCTACCAGGCAGGAGGCCGGGAGTATGGGAGTCTGATCCATGGGCCTCTCCTCTGTGTCATACAGTTGGGGCAGTGCGTCTGCCTTCTTATTCTGGGAACCTGGTCTGTAGAATAGGGGAAACACAAAACGGGTAAAGAACATGGCCCACCTTGCCTGACGAGGATTCAGTCTCCTCGCTGCCAGGATGTACTCCAAGTTGCGGTGGTCAGTCCAGATGAGGAAAGGGTGTTTAGCCTCCTCAAGCCAATGTCTCCACGCTTTCAACGCCTTAACCACAGCCAACAACTCCCGGTCCCCCACATCTTAGTTACAGGGGCGGAGTTTTGGTGGCGTGCTCAAGTGCTGTGAGAGCACGGCTTCTATCCCAGCCTCGGACGTGTCCACCTCCACTATGAATGCCAAAGAGGGATCTGGATGGGCCAGCACTGGAGCCGAAGTAAACAGATCTCTTAGCTGCCCAAAAGCCCTGTCCACCCCCGGCCGTCCACTGCAACCTTACAGGACCTCCCCTCAGCAGTGAGGTAATGGGCACAGCAACCTGGCCAAAATCCCAGATAAATCTCCGGTAGTAATTGGCAAACCCTAAAAAGTGCTGCACCTCCTTTACCATGATGGGAGTTGGCCAATTACGCACGGCTGCAATGCGGTCACTCTCCATCTCCCCCCCTGATGTGGAAATGCGATGCCCTAGGAAGGAGACTGACTGCTGAAAGAACATGCATTTATCAGCCTTAACATACAGGTCATGCTCCAACAGTCGTCCAAGTACCTTGCGCACCAAGGACACATGCTCGGCGCGTGTAGCAGAGTAAATCAGAATGTCATCGATATACACCACTACACCCTGCCCGTGTAGGTCCCTGAAAATCTCATCTACAAAGGATTGGAAAACTGATGGAGCATTCATCAACCCGTACGGCATGACGAGGTACTCATAATGCCCTGTGGTGTTACTGAATGCTGTTTTCAACTCGTCTCCCTCCCTGATACGCACCAGGTTATACGCACTCCTGAGATCTAGTTCCGTGAAAAAGCGCGCCCCATGCATTGACTCAATCGCCATGGCGATAAGAGGTAGCAGGGAACTGTACCTCACCGGGATTTGATTGAGACCTCTATAGTCAATGCACGGGCGCAGACCTCCATCCTTCTTCTTCACAAAAAAGAAACTCGAGAAGGCGGGTGAAGTAGAGGGCCGAATGTACCCCTGACGCAGGGAATCAGAGACATATGTCTCCATAGCCACCGTCTCCGCTTGCGACAGGGGATACACATGACTCCTGGGAAGCGCAGCGTCTGCCAGGAGATTTATCGCACAATCCCCCCGTCGATGAGGTGGTAATTGAGTCGCCTTCTTTTTACAGAATTGAGTCCCCTTCTTTTTACCTGGTCTGGACTTTCCACCATGGTAGCACCAACGGAAATCCCTACACACGTCCCTGAGCACTCTCGCAACCAGAGAGCCCTCTGTTGCCAGGAAATAGTGGGGTTATGCAGAGCCAACCAGGGAAGGCTTAGTACCACAGGAAACGCAGGAGAGTCAATGAGGAAGAGACTGATTCTCTCCTCATGATCCCCCTGCATAACAATGGCCAAGGAGATGGTGGCTTCCCTGATTAGCCCGGACCCAAATGGTCGACTATCTAGAGCGTGTACTGGGAAGGGTCTAACTATAGGAAAAATGGGGATCCCTAACCTAATGGCTAATGCTCTGTCGATAAAATTCCAGCTGCGCCTGAATCGACGAGCGCCTTATGCTGGGAATGTGAGGGAAACAAACAGGCACAAACAGTTGCTCAACAGAGGACTCTGGATGAGTGTGGTGCAAACTCACCTGGGGCGACGCCAGAGTGCCGTGCCTGTTGCTTCGACTCCCAGAGGAACCAACACGGCACCGACTAGCAGTGTGTCCTCTCCAGCCGCAGATGGCACACGTGATGGCTCCTCCTCCAATCTCCCTATGAGCAGCCCCTCCTAACTCCATGGGCACCGGAGCGGGGGTGCTGGACGATGGAACCAACAGAGCCCACTCTGGACGTCCGCGGGTGACCAGCAGGTTATCCAGCCGGATGGACATATCCACCAGTTTGTTAAAGGAAATGGTGGCATCCCTACAGGCCAGCTCACGTCCTCTCGTGGGCTGCATCGACAGTGGTCGATGAGGGCCCTGTCATTCCAGCCTGTTCCGGTGGCCAAGGTCCGGAATTCCAGTGCGAAATTCTTGGCGCTCCTCTTCCCCTGTCTCAAATGGAAGAGCCTTTCCCCCGCCACTCTGCCCTCAGCTGGATGGTCGAAGACGGCCTGGAAGCAACGGGTGAACTCCTCGAAGTGGTCTGGCGCCGTCTCCTTCTCTCCACATGGCATTTTCCCACTCCAGCGCTCTTCTTGTGAGGCAGGAGACGAGGGCGGCCACTCTCTCCCCTCCCGAGGGAGCTGGGTGCACAGTGGCCAGGTAGAGGTCCAGTTGTAACAAGAATCCCTGGCACTGTGCTGCCGTTCCATCATACTCCCTGGGAATGGAGAGACTCATCCCACTGGAATTCTCTCCGGATGGAACGGGTGGAGACAATCCCGGTTGTGCTGGTCGAGGCACTGAGACTTCCTGTCTCTCCCAGCGGTCCATTGTCTGGACAACACGATCCATCATGGCACCAAGAGGATGTAACATGGCCGAATGTTCCTGGACGCGCTCCTCGACTCCTCTAACCGGGGTACCTGCCCCTGCTGACTCCATTAAAGGTGTGTAATTCTGTCAACAGGTATATTAGAGGTGAAGTCAGGTGCAGGAGAGTAGAGTGATTTATTTTAGTTTCAAAAAACAAGAGCACTACATAAATCAAACGCGCTCAAAACACGGAACATAAAAGTAAAGCGCGTAATAAAACACCACAATAACATGAAACAATTACACACAAAACATGATGGGAAACAGAGAGATAAATACAAGTAGATTGATTGGGGAAATGAAAACCAGGTGTGTATGGAACAAGACAAATGGATAGATGAAAAATGGAGCGGCGATGGCTAGAAACTGTAGTGTTTTTGCGGATGGTAGTACATTACACTGTAGTATTTAGTGTAGTGTTCTACAGTACACTATAAAATGCTATAGTAAGTACTAGACATGATAGAATACTACAGTACTTACTATAGAATTATGTAGTAAACTGTAGAATCTCTCCATCATAAACTGTAGCATTTTTTTATGGAGGGGAGAGGGTAAATCCTATAAAGTCATATGCAAGGAAAACGTATGTATTTAAAATTAAACTTGAAGAATGACATTGTGAGCTAGTCGTAATGGGTAGGGCCCAAAGGTTTTTCCTGGTCAGGATGTTAAGAAAAACTTCGGACCCAAAACCTATGAACAAGGGTTTTAGGGGACATCTTCAAACATGGTAGGCTATGTAGCGTAAATCTTTAGAAATTGATTATGGGGATACCTGGTAGCATTTCAATGCCATGCCGAGGTCCAGAAAGACTGATGTCAGTCCAGAAGACTGACCAGTCCTCCCCCTCTAGTGCCTCCTTCAGGCCAAACCTGTGCGTTGCACTGGCACCACAAAAGAGAAACAGAGTGCCTTCAGAAAGTATTTACACCCCTTGACTTTTTCCACATTTTGTTGTATTACAGCATGAATTTTAAATGTATAAGATTTAGATTTTGTGTCACTGACGTATATACAAAATCCCATGATGTCAAAGAGGAATTATGTTTTTAGAAATGTTTACAAATGAATAAAAAATAAAAAGCTGACATTTCTTGAGTCAATAAGTATTGAACCCTTTTGTTATGGCATGCCTAAATAAGTTTAGTAGTAAAAATGTGCTTAACAAGTCACATAAGTTGCATGGACTGAGTGTTTATCATGATTTTTAAATGACTAACCCATCTCTGTACCTCAAACATACAGATAATTGTAAGGTCCCTCAGTCAAGCAGTGAATTTCAAACAGATCAAGCACAAAGACCAGGGATATTTTCCAATGCCTCACAAAGAAGGGCTCCTATTGGTAAACAGGTAAAAAAAAAGCAGACATTGAATATCCCTTTGAGCATGGTGAAGTTATGAATTATACTTTGGATGGTGTATAAATACACTCAGTCACTTCAAAGATACAGGCGCACTTCCTAACTCAATTGCCGGAGAGGAAGGAAACTGCTCAGGGATTTCATCATGAGGCCAATGGTGATTTAAAAACAGTTACAGAGTTTAATGGCTGTGATAGGAGATGATTGAGAATGGATCAACAACGTTGTAGATACTCCACAATACTATCATAAATGACAGTGTGAAAAGAAGAAAGCCTTTACAGAATAAAACATATTCAAAACATGCATCCTGTTTGCAATAAGGCACTAAAGTAATACTGCCAAAAATGTGCCAAAGAAAGGAACCTTTTGTCCTGAATACAAAGCGTTATGTTTGGGGCAAATCCTACACAACACATCACTGACTACCACTCTTCAGAAATTCAAGCACGATGGTGGCTACATTATGTTATCGTCAAGGACTAGGTGTCACGCCCTGGCCTTAGTTATCTTTGTTTTCTTTATTATTTTGGTTAGGTCAGGGTGTGACATGGGGGATTTATGTGTTTTGTCTGGTCTAGGGGTTTTTGTATGTTTATGGGGCTGTTTCCTTTCTAGGTAGTTTGTATGTCTATGGTTGCCTAGATTGGTTCTCAATTAGAGGCAGCTGTCTATCGTTGTCTCTGATTGGGAACCATATTTAGGCAGCCATATTCTGTGGGTACTTAGTGGGTGGTTGTCTTCTGTCTTTGTGTCATTGCACCAGATAGAACTGTTTCGGTTTTCACATTTGTTGTTTTGTAGTGTTCTCGTGTATGGTCTTGATTAAACATGTTGAAGTCTATCCACGCTGCATTTTGGTCCTCCTCTCCTTCAACGGAAGAAAACCGTTACACTGGGACAGCGTTTCCCAAACTCGGTCCTGGGGACCCCAAGGGGTGCACATTTTGGTTTTTGCCCTAGCACTACACCGCTGATTCAAATAATCAACTAATCATCAAGCTTTCATTATTTGAATCAGCTGTGTAGTGCTAGGGCAAAAAAAATAAATGTCCACCACTTGGGGTCCCCAGGACTGAGTTTGGGAAACGCTGGACTAGGGAAGTTTTTTTAGGATAAAAATTAATTAAATAGAGCAACGCACAAGCAAAATCTGAGAGGAAAACTTGGTTCAGTCTGCTTTCCAACAAACACTGGGAGACAAATTCACCTTTCAGCGGGACAATTACCTAAAGCACAAGGGCAAAAATGCACAGGAGATGCTTACCAAGACGACATTGAATGTTCCTGAGCAGTCTAGCTACAGTTTTGACTTAAATCGGCTTGAAAATCTATGGTAAGACTTTAAAATGGCTGTCTATTAATGATCAACAACCAACTTGACAGAGCTTGAAGAATTAAAAAAATAAATAAATGGACAAATATTGTACAATCCAGGTTTGCAAAGCTCTTAGAGAATTACTCAGACTCACAGCTGTAATCACTGCTAAAGGTGATTCTAACATGTATTGACTCAGTTGGTTCAATACTTATCTAAACAAGATGCACTATCCAGTGGATTTGAAAAATATTCAGACCTCTTCATTTTTCCCACATGTTGTTATGTTATAGCCTTATTCTAAAATGGATAAAATAATTGTTTCCACTCATTAATCACAATACCCCATAATGACAAACTTAAACCAGATTTGTAGAAATTTTAGCAAATGTATTTAAAAACAACAACAAATAGAAATATTTACATAACTATATGAGACTCGAAATTGAGCTCAGGTGCATCCTGTTTCCATGGATCATCCTTGAGATGTTTCTACAACTTGATTGGAGTGAAGCTGTGGAAATGAGATGTATTGGACATGATTTGGAAAGGCACAAACCTGTCTATATAAGGTCCCACAGTTAACAGCGCATGTCAGAGCAAAAATCAAGCCACGAGGTCAAAGGAATTGTCCGTAGAGCTCCAAGACAGGATTGTATCGAGGCACAGATCTGGGGAAGGGTACTAAAGAATATCTGCGGCATTGAAGGTCCCCAAGAATATAGTGGCCTCCATCATTCTTAAATGAAAGAAATTTGGAACCACCAAGACCACCGCTGGGACAAACTGAGCAATCGAGGGAGAAGGGCCTTGGTCAGGGAGGTGACCAAGAACCCAATGGTCACTCCAACAGAGCTCCAGAGTTCCTCTGTGGAGACGGGAGAACCTTCCAGAAGGACAACCATCTCTGCAGCACTCCACCAATCAGGCCTTTATGGTAGAGTAGCCAGACGGAAGCCAGTAAAAAGGCACAACAGCCCACTTGGGAGTTTGCCTAAAATCACCTAAAGGACTCTCAGACCATGAGAATAGATTATCTTGTCTGTTGAAACTTAGATTACACTCTTTGGCCTGAATGCCAAGCGTCTTGTCTGGAGGAAACGTAGCACCATCCCTAAGGTGAAGCATGGTGGTGGCACCATCATGCTGTGGGGATATTTTTCAGCGGCAGGGACTGAGACACTAGTCAGGATCGAGGGAAAGATGAACGGAGCAAAGTACACAGAGATCCTTGATGAAAACCTGCTCCAGAGCGCTCAGGACCTCAGACTGGGGGCGAAGGTTCACATTCCAAAAGGACAATTACCAAGACAATGGCCGGAGGAGAAGAGGGATTCGGAGCGGTCTTCTGGTCAGACTTAGGAGGCGCGCACACCACCCACCGCTTCCGAGTATATTACTCGCTAATGTTCAGTCCCTGGATACCGAAGTTGACAGGATCAGGGCAATGGTTTCTTTCCAGAGAGACATCAGGGATTGTAACATACTCTGTTTTACGGAAACATGGCTCACTCAGGATATACTGTCGGAGTCGGTCCAGCCATCTGGATTCTCAGTTCATTGTGCCGACAGGAATAAACATCTCTCCGGGAAGAAAGGCGGAGGTGTATGTTTTATGATTAATGACTCATGGTGTAATTGTGATAACACACAGGAACCCAAGTCCTTTTGTTCACCCGACCTAGAATTCCTCACAATCAAATGCCGACCGTATTATCTTCCAAGAGAATTCTCTTTGATTATTGTCACAGCCGTGTCTATCCCCCCTCAAGCCGATACCACGACTGCCCTCAAGTAACTTTACTGGACTTTATGCAAACTGGAAACCATATATCCTGAGGCTGCATTTATTGTAGCTGTGGACTTTAACACAGGAAAATCTGGGGAAAATGCTACCTAAAATCTATCAGCACATAGACTGTAGTACTCTTGCTGGAAAAACACTCAACCATTGTTATTCCAACTTCCGGTATGCATACAAGGCCCTCCCCCGCCCTCCTTTTGGCAAATCTGACCACGACTCCATTGCTCCTCCCTTCCTGTAGGCAGAAACTCAAACAGGAAGTACCCGTGCTAAGGACTATTCAACGCTGGTCTGACCAATCGGAATTCACGCTTCAAGATTGTTTTGATCATGCAGACTGGGATATGCTCTGGGTAGCTTCAGAGAATAATATCGATGTAAATACCAAGACGGTTACTGAGTTTATCAAGAAGTGTATATGAGATGTTGTACCCATTGTTGCTATTAAAACCTACCCTAACCAGAAACCGTTGATAGATGGCAGCATTTGTGCAAAACTGAAAGAGTGAACCACCGCATTTAACCATGGCAAGGTGACTGGGAATATGGCAGAATACAAACAGAGTAGTCATTCGTCCGCAAGGCAATCAAACAGACACAACGTCAGTATTGAGACAAAGTGGAGTCGCAATTCAACGGCTCAGACACGAGACGTATGTGGCAGGGTCTACAGACAATCACAGACTACATAAGGAAAACCAGCGACATCGCGGACATTGACGTCTTGCTTCCGGACAAGCTAAACACATTCTTTGCCCACTTTGAAGATAATGCAGTGCCACCGACGCGGCCAGATACCAAGGACTGTGGGCTCTCCTTCTCCGTGGCCGACGTGAGTAAGACATTTAAACATGTTAACCCTCGCAAGGCTGCCAGCCCAGATGTCATCCCAAGCTGCATCCTCAGAGCATGCGCAGACCAGCTGGCTGGTGTGTTTACGGACATATTCAATCTCTCCTTATCCCATTCAGCTGTCCCCACATGCTTCAAGATGGCCACCATTGTTCCTGTACCCAAGAATGCAAAGTTAACTGAACTAAATGACAATTGCCCCATAGCACTCACTTCTGTCATCATGAAGTGCTTTGAGACGAGTCAAGGATCATTTCCCCTCCACCTGTCACCCTAGATCCACTTCTATTTGCCTACCGCCCCCATAGGTCCACAGATGACGCAACCACCATCACACTGCCCTATCCCATCTGGACAAGAGGAATACCTATGTAAGAATTCTGTTCAGCATTCAACACCATAGTACCCTCCAAGCTCATTATTAAGCTTGTGGCCCTGGGTCTGAACCCCGCCCTGTGCAATTGGGTCCTGGACTTCCTGACAGGCTGCCCCCAGGTGGTGAAGGTAGGAAACAACACCTCCACTTTGCTGATCCTCAACACTGGGGCCCCAGACGGGTGTGTGCTCAGCCCCCTCCTGTTCTCCCTGTTCACCCATGACTGCGTGGCCATGCACGCCTCCAACTCAATCATCAAGTCTGTAGATGACACAACAGTAGTAGGCTTGATTACCAACAACGACGAGACTGCCTACGGGTAGGAGGTGAGGGCCCTGGTAGTGTGGTGTCAGAAAAATAAACTCTCACTCAACATCAACATTATCACTTCATGAAACAGCAGAGGGAGCACCCCCTTATCCACATCGACGGGACAGCAGTGGAGAAGGTGGAAAGTGTTAGGTTCCTCGGCGTACATATCACTGACAAACTAAAGTGGTCCACCAGTGTGGTGAAGAAGGTGCAACTTCAACTTCAAGGCTGAATAAATTTGCCTTGTCACCTAAAACCCTCACAAACCTTTTCAGATGCGCTATTGAGAGCATCCTGTTGGGCTGCATCACCTCCTGGTACAGCAACTGCACCACACACAACCGCAGGGCTCTCCAGAGGTGGTGCGATCTGCACCAGTCACTTTAATAATGTTTACATATCTTGCATGACTCATCTCATACGTATATACTGTATTCTATACTATATCTTAGTCTATGCTGCTCTGACATTGCTCGTCCATATATATATATATATATTCTTAAACTCCATTCCTTTACTTAGATTTGTGTGTATTAGGTATTTGTTGTGAAATTGTTAGATATTACTTGTTAGATATTGCTGCACTGTCGGAACTGGAAGCACAAGCATTTCGCTACACCCGCAATAACATCTGCTAGACATGCATGTGACCAATAAAATTTGATTTGATCTGTTACCATGACAAACTGTCCATATGCTGTCCATAACGATTTCAGAAACGAACACATTTCAAACAATACAGATTACCCTCAGCTCCAGCTAAATTAGAAACATCATATTTTCTTGCCATTCAGAATATTTTAGCATGAAGATACTGAACATTTCATAATTTCTGGAAATAATAATCTAAATCTGATACTCAACTAGAGAAAGGATCTAAGGATCTGTATTTGCCACTGGCAGGAAGTGAAGGAAATGTGTAGTTTGGTTTATGATGTGTATGAATGGACACTGTTCTTGGTTGCGTATAGCAAGTGTTACTTTGGTGTTGTGTTGATAACATAATGGATAACATAATCAAAGGTTGCGGTAATGGATAGGACTTGTGTAGTTGTGTGGGTTTTGTGATTATGTAGATCTGTGGCTGTGTATTTGACTATATGATTGTATTTAGTTCTGTGGTTGCGGATCGGACATGGTCGCAACGCTTACTGCTTAGTTCTGTGGTTGTGTACATCGTTTCTCATGCTCTACCTCTCTTTGCGTGTGTGTGTGTGTGTAGGTGTGTTTGCATGTGCGTGAATGTTGTGCATTTTACACACATATAGTATGTTGTTTGAACCCAGAGACACAGTGTGGGAAATCCCTATGCGAAAGGAAAGGAGGCAGAGCACAGCTGCCCTCTCATCACATGCCCTGAATGTAGAGCAGTCTGAATGCCGTCTGGCTCTGCCAACAAAGCATGCCACAATTTTATGGGCTTGTATATATGTGTGGTTCACCAATGATCCTAAAGCCGGTCTCTTAACATCTCTTCCACAGCCCTCTCTATCTTTGTCTGTCTCCCTCTCCCACAGAAAGTCCTACAGCGCTTACTAAGCACACCATGTCATAATGTTGGAGGCTAAGCTTCTCTTCAACTCAAAGATATTGCTTTTGACATTTAAATTAGGCCAATATGAATAGTTGGCTAGGCCGAGACCGTTTTGGAAGAGTCTGTAAATACTTGGTGTGTCAGGATAATTCCTTTACTTTCAATCTGACCAGACAGAACCATTCGGTCTTTCCAATTTCTAACGGTTGTGTATTATTGAAACTGTACGATGGGTCAAATAGTCTGTCATTACACTGGTGTACCAACATTTGACTTTGAAAGTACTAAACCAATTTGACACTTAATTCTACTGCCGATCAGGATAACAATATTACACTAGCTCAGCATTTGATAAATATTGCGATACAGAATGTGAGAAAAAAATCACGTTTTGCTTCTTACTAAAAACCTGATGCTCAAGGCCACGAGTGCTGAGCCAAATAGGTCTAGGTTAATGAGCTCAATTGATGATATTTTAATGATGCTCAATCAATGGCAATACATCAAGGAGACAATGGTGTTGATTGATCAGCTCTTTAGGGATTAAGCACGATCCATTATCATTAGTCATTACTGCATTCAGTCATTCAGTGTGTACATCTCTTT
Source organism: Oncorhynchus mykiss (assembly GCF_013265735.2). Classification (NCBI taxonomy): domain Eukaryota; kingdom Metazoa; phylum Chordata; class Actinopteri; order Salmoniformes; family Salmonidae; genus Oncorhynchus; species Oncorhynchus mykiss. The sequence continues at coordinate 67,608,351 of NC_048576.1, forward strand.
GCTAATCATCAGGTTTGATCGTTAGGAGGACGGGGATAGAGGTACTCACCGCTCTCAAACTTGCAGTTGGTCAGGTTGATCCACAGTCATCTGAAAGAGAAGAAACAGACAGACCGAGGGGCAGATAGGTGCATTCTGACCATCCCCGACTAAACACTGACCGTCCCCGACTAAACACTGACCGTCCCCGACTAAACACTGACCGTCCCCGACTAAACACTGACAGTCCCCGACTAAACACTGACAGTCCCCGACTAAACACTGACAGTCCCCGACTAAACACTGACAGTCCCCGACTACACTGACAGTCCCCGACTAAACACTGACCGTCCCCGACAAAACACTGACCGTCCCCGACTAAACACTGACAGTCCCCGACTAAACACTGACAGTCCCCGACTAAACACTGACAGTCCCCGACTAAACACTGACAGTCCCCGACTAAACACTGACAGTCCCCGACTAAACACTGACCATCTCCGACTAAACACTGACCATCTCTGACTAAACACTGACCATCTCTGACTAAACAGTGCCCTGCTAATGCCAAGTTTAACTGAATTTCCATTCACAATATTGAAATGTTTTCTCCAAACATCCAGATTTGAGTGGGATGTACTGCATTGACTATAAATCCTTGTAATAATAATGTATGGTTCCATCAAACATATGGTTTCATTGGGACGGCTTTCTACATTGATTGTAAATTGTGCTTCAAGTCAAACACATTGCTAGCCAAGCTTTTACAATGAGATCCAGCTATACTGAGCTGCTCAGTGTCAGCAGCATGTCATTTCTGTAAAGGCCTGAGTTCCCCAGTGCCTACTAACAGGAAGCACAGTGCACCAAAGGCCCCTCCTTCCATTTCTCCCCATCTCCCTTCCCCTGGTTACTGAGCCAAGATCCTAGACATACACATCATTGGCCAATACAGGAGTCTGATTCATACTAGTGTTACTACCACCACCTACTGGCTAGTGGTCTTCGGAGCACCATGCTCACCCACACTGCCAAAGCTCACACCTCATAGCAAGCAGTGCTAGCTAGAGGCTGCTAAACCGCAAAGCCACATTCATGTTTTCAACGTGCCCAAAAGTCAACCTCATATGCATATACATAAACAAAAACATAAATAAACAAATAAACAAACAAATACATAAATGACAACGTAAATAAATAAAGAAATGTACTGAACCAACCGCTCTCTTTTAATAAGAGTCAAAATAAAATGGGTGGGTGTATCGCATTGTGACTGGTCCTCATAAAAAATCATGCACCCTGACAATAATTAAGAGCAGGGCAATTTGACTTCCCGCCGTTGGAAAAGACAGACTCTTAAAAGGTACTGGTCTTGTAAACAGCATCTGAGAGCTCATTTTAAGGACCTGTATAGTTCACATGGCGCTTATTACTAGTTTCTGAACTGTTAAGCCTTCTCCTCTCCCAGTAAAAAAAAAAAAAAAAAAAAGGGGGTGTGCCAAACTGTGCAGTAAAGAAATCCGCCATAAACTGTCCTTCGCTCTGGTCTCTCAGAGTCCTTCATCGGCTCCTGAATGTCATACGGTATGCAAGATATTTTAACGAGGAGATCAACTGGGTGGTGTGCCGTGGTGGGTACAAGGTTGACAACCAGGGTCTGGGTAAAAAAAACACATTGCCTGCTTATACATGATATAATTTTAACTACCAATACTGTTTCTATCATTATTATTATCATCAATGTACATAGAAATACTAAACGTTTATAACAGTATTTGGTATGCAGTAATAACATAAACCAATACATGGGATGGTCCTTGCATTCTGGTCGTTGCTTTTAGGAGCCCAGCTCACTCTGGGGTGTCTCCATTTGCCACCACCACCTGACACCCCTACTTAACCACCTGTACTACCCAGCAGCACCCAATCCTATTTGGATCTCTGACCCTCAATGTCGGGCATCAGACATCAAAAAGATCCCCTTGTTTACCCCTTGTTTGTGGGGTTGTGGCCCCATAGCCGCAGCTTTCGTCGCCTGTGCGGTTTGTGGGCGTGCCGAGGGACCTTGGGGGGCCTCTGGAGGGGAAAGAGTGGGACGAGAGGCCTGGTTTTATGGACAGGTACTGTAACCGGAGAGCTGTGCTCCTGGCTGCTGCAGCGTCGCCCACTGTCTTTACAGACAGGCAGCTGCTCATAACCAGCCCGACGCTGCCTCCAGGCCCCACGCCCCTGTGCCACCTCCCTCCCTTCCAACCCCCTAATACATTTCTCCCAGCATCCCCCTCAGACAAGGCTCAGGCTGCCCCTTGGGATCCAAATGGGCTGCCAGCACTGCCACATTTATGACATAAGTAATGTGTGTGTGTGTGTGACCATGTTCGTCCAATCACAAAAGGATTAGGAAGAAAATGTAGCCTTGAGGTACCTCTTCTTCCTCTTTTTCTTCTTCTTCCTGATGAGTGCCACTCATGGAGGGACATTTGGAGTGTTGGGCTCTTGTCCCTGCTGACCACCCTGTGCCTTGTTAGTCCCAGGGGATTCACACGAGGATGATGGAGACGTCTCCTCATCTAGGACATCCTCAGGAGGCCTCATCCTATTGAATGCAAGAGGAACCAAAACATTATTTAATTATCAATCTATAGGCATATATACAGTACCAGTCAAAAGTTTGGACACACCTACTCATTCCAGGGTTTTTATTTATTTTTACTATTTTCTGCATTGTATAATAATAGTAAAGACATCAAAACTATGAAATAACACATATGGAATCATGTAGTAACCAAAAAAATGTTAAACAAATTGGTATTTTACCAAATAGGGCTATCTTCTGTATCCCACCCCTACCTTGTCACAACACAACTGATTGGCTCAAACGCATTAAGAAGGAAAGAACTTCCACAAATTAACTTTTAACAAGGCACACCTGTTAATTGAAATGCATTCCAGGTGACTACTTCGCGAAGCTGGTTGAGAGAATGCCAAGAGTGTGCAAACCTGTCATCAAGGGAATACTTTGAAGAATCTAAAATATGTTTTGATTTGTTTAACACTTTTTTGGTTACTACATGATTCCATGTGTTATTTCATAGTTTTGATGTCTTCACTATTATTCTACAATGTAGAAAATATAAAAAATAAAGAACAACCCTGGATTGAGTAGGTGTGTCCAAACTTTTGTCTGGTATATATAGATATATATATTCGGCATTTGTTCAAAAATATTTACATTCAAGACCAATATAAAATCTTAGTTGGTCCCCATTTGAGAAAGTAGGAAATTGTATGTGCTTTGAATTAAAAGCATTGCGGATGTTCTGGGAATTAATCATTAACAAACTACCAGAATAAACACTGAAAAACCACATCTCTGCTACCTGTGTTAACTGCTGTGTCAGTGTCAACTGGCTCCAGACACAAAGTCCGCTTCTGGGCAACATGTCAGCATAGCAGTAGTAAACACGTTCACCTCCAGGAAGAGAATAGTAGAGATGATGTATTCTACTAACCAACACTCCTGTGAATGTAAACAGTGAGGAGTACCCACATGGCTAACCACAGGGACAACTGAGCTAAGTAGGGCATACAGTAAATAGCTCAGATTACGAGTGTGGGCTCATCAAAGCACTGAGGTTAACCAAGAGGGTTACTATAAAAGTCCCAGGTAGGTAACTGGCCACCATGCAGGTGGATGGGAACTGAGACACCCAACCTGGGTAGACTGGGACACCCAACCTGGCTGGATACCATAGCAACATAACCACCTTGTCTGGTCCTTATTCATCTGGTTCCACGGACGGACTGTTTGAACCCAGGTAAGGTGACAACAGCCCTCTAACTAAAAGCACAAGCTGAGGTGTGGAAACGGGTGTGTGTAACTGATAGCCTACCTGGCATTCCTTACAGCACTGCTCAAATATGACCACACTGGTCTGGTACTGTTCTCTTACCACACTTCCACTCTCACGGTGGAACAGCTATGGGGCAAAACTGAATTATAACGCAGCTGTACTTTACATGTGTCAAGTGTATGCCTACTCTGTCCCAAAAAGACAGAACGATTCTGTCAGATTGCCAGAACCATAGCCTACACATATCAGCAAGCTACTCTACAACCATAAAATGCATGACATAGATAGCTCATCTTTGACATTCTGTGTAAGTTACAGACAGACAGGTGGTACGTTTGAATTTGAAGTAATGACGTAATCCAACAATGTGTACACGCCATCTTTCAAATCTTCTCTCATTGATCGAGACAGGTGAGTGTCTCGATCTGCGGCACTTTGGGGTGGACACCTGTCTTAATCAATGAGAGAAGATTTGAAATAGACAAGATGGAGGTGTACACATTGTTGGATTACTTCATGGAGCATTTTCTAAATTCAAACACACCACATGCAACTGGACACAGATATTTTGAAGGATACATGTTTGACTGAATCGAGATCAAAGATAATATCAGCAAGTTAAGGTTGGTCTAAAATTCTCTGTGCAACCAGTGCCTAACCTATAACTCCCAGTAATAAATACCAAACATCTTTGGTTAAATTACATTATCAGGTGTAACAATCTGTAGCTAAGCTGTAGCCTAACGCATCAGCTCAATTTCTATATTCTCTATGAGTCTATCTATTCAACTGGTCACAGAAAGCTATAGGCCTACTGAGTGTGCAAGCTTTTATTCCAGACCTGATTCATCATCTTACTGTTGACCAGAGGGCTGGGGTCAATTTGAATTGAATGCAGTGAATTCAGGAAGCCATTTTAATTTAAAATTCTGAAATGAAAAAAATAATATATATATAATAAAATATATAATAAAATAATAGATAAACACTATCATTCAGTTCACCGTGCACATTATGCTCCCTGGATCAGTCTCACCTTTTCCTCCCTAAGACCTAGTAAGCCTATTTACTCTATGTGGATGTGTGTTGTGACATTTGATCTCAGAATAGGGGCGGATGGGCGCTGTCCTGCTATATCCCCATAGAGCACCCATAGAGCACTGGTAAATAAAATAAATGCAATAAATGTTCAGTATCATAGTAACACATTAACACCCCAAGGGGGCAGGTGGTGTGCGTGTAGCCTACACCAGCTGTTTCTTCTGTGAGTTGGCCGTGGCCCCAGTTGGAACCATTGGGTGGTGGGTGGTGGCTGCTCAATAGGTCGGCCTGCTATGGATGGACTGCTTTGCATCAGTGCTGTTTCAGCCACACATATGCTATTTGAGTGACTGACTGCTTGGTTGGGTTTACAGCACACCCATTGTCTGAACTATGGGGATGGCTTCTATATCAGCCTACATGACATAGCCACTACAGTCTACTTCCTCCCCCCATCAGGACTTTCCTCTGACTGATCCTGTCAGATATCTAGCTGTTGGGTGGCCATTTTCCTTCCTCGCCCTGAACAGGGCCTATAAATCAGGTGGTCCCCTCCTCCACCTCCTCCCCCTACCCTTTCACGCATTCAATTAATCCAAATGATTTCTACAGGAAATCTGATGAACCAATCAATTCACCTGCACATTTCAATACCCCTGCAGATCCATCGAGTGCCTCTGTGGCTGTAACTGCACGGCTCCATCGCTCTTGTAAAAACATTATTAATTGCCACGTGAGCTAGGCCATCCATCTTTATCCGTCCGTTCGTCCGTCCGCCCGACACGGCCCCGACAGGCAGCACAGAAAAGGCTGAATGTGTAATAATGTGCTCTGGCGACAGGCCGCGCCTACTACTACGTCCCTTTTAATCCTATTAAAACAGCTAGCAACTAAAGGGCCGCTCCTCTCCTCTCCTCTCTCTCGCCATGCAGGGCCCAGCGTGATGCTACTGACACTGGGAGACAATGGTGTGGGCAGGAGGTGGGGTAATTTCAAAAGACTCGTCGGCCTCTAGACTCTGCACCTATCGATCGCTCTGATGGTGGTCATTGTCTCCGTGTTATTGTTGGAAGGAATGCTGAGGATGTGTGCAGTGTGTGTGTGTGTGTGTGTGTGGGGTGGGGGGCTTTGGTTGTAGCTACGGTAACCTACCACCACCCCCCCCCCCCCCCCCCCCATGCCTCACTGTAACCCGTGTGCCTGCCATTGTCTGCTAGAAGCTTCCCTCCTTCCCTCTGCTGAATAAATGGAGTAACAAACTGCTCCAGTTGTTTTGTGGTAGTTCAGTGCTTGTCTTTGGACAGTTATGTACCGTGTATCTGGTGAATATTATAACTTAATGACTGTCTTTGTCAGAGACAGCTGTGGCACCACCTTTCTTCCATTTTACACGTCTAAAGCCACATCACCAGCAGATGGTCAGTGGGGAAGAGAGAACCCTGGACCTCTACCCTCCCCCTCATCCACACACCAACCTCCACGTATCTCACCTCACAAAGCTGGTCAGTGTCCATCAAGGTCTGGACAAGCCCCACTCACTATAAAGCCATTGCATGAAAACACTAGCAATCATGGATATATCTGAAAGTCTATATGTTGAATCTGTGACACTTTGTGACATTGTTTAGAAACTTGATCTAAAATCTGTAGATCTACAACATTCCCTATAAAGGCCTGATGAAGCAGATTCGTGCTCTTTGGTATAGTGTAGAACATAGCCTAGAGAGTTGGTTCTAATATAATTTCCTCACTCAGCCAGCTAATTAAACCAGCGGCGCATCAGCAGTTAGCACTTAGTCATAATGACAATCATAACCCTTCTGAAGTCTCGGCAGAGTAGTCTGCAGGGTTTTTCATTCACAGTGAATGGGCACAATAAGCATCCATTCATTCACCCAGTGGATGAATGAGGGATCAGGGTCCCTGTTCTGTGTTTGTGTGGTTCTACAAACACAAATCCAATGGTCAGCGGGCCAGTCGGACACATTGCGTTTTAATATCAGCCTGCTGAGAGATTGCCCTGTTTCAGAGCGCTAATCAATTAGCATGCTCTCGTTTGTCACAGCCCGTGCCCAGAGAAATAAGCTTCAGTCGCCTGTTAAGAGTATATTGATTTTACACTTGCCACAGTCAAGGCATATTGTTGATGGTGCGTGTCGTAGGGGTGGTGAGGGGAGGTGTTCGGGGTTGGGAGGGAGGGAGCTTGTTGTGGTCAGAACACTGCCCACTCCCCTACTCCCTCCCGTCTTGCAATTTATTAGCGACTTCAGCCCTAACCCAGAAGATCCTTTGACACAAGCAACTGAAAACAATTTTCACAGCCAGGCCCACTTTTTCCAATACCTCAGGCCACGTTGTGCTGCTACGGCTGTGGTTATAGGCCTCGGAGAACCTGTAGTGTTTAATGACGATCTTAGCAGATTCTCTGTCAGTTCCTGGATGGTTAAGGGGTTAAAATGGAGTAGTAGGGGTATGGGAGGAAACAACATACAGTGGCAGTTGAATTGGCTTCCCTTCAACATAATTATGTGAAACCAATCCATTTTTGGGAAGTTATGCTGAACAAAAATAAAAACGCAATATGCGACATTTTCAACTATTTTACTGAGTTACAGTTCATATAAGGAAATCAGTCAATTGAAATAAATTCATTAGGCCCTAATCTATGGATATCACATACTGGGTAGCCAGGCCCAGCCAATCATAATTATTTTTTTCCCCACAAAAGGGGCTTATCACAGACAGAAATACCCCCCCAGTTTCATCAGCTGTCCAGGTGGCTGGTCTCACACGATCCCGTAGGTGAAGAAGCCAGATGTGGAGGTCCTTGCCTAGCGTACACATGTTGTGAGGCTGGTTGGACGTACAGCCAAATTCTCTAAAACGACATTGGAGGCGGCTTATGGTAGAGAAATGGACATTAGATTCTCTGGCAACAGCTCTGGTGGACATTCCTGCAGTCAGCATGCCAATTGCACGCTCCCTCAAATCTTGAGACATCTGTGGCAATGTGTTGTGTGACAAAACTGCACATTGTAGAGTGGTCTTTTATTGTCCCCATGCACAAGGTGCAAATGTGTAATGATCATGCTGTTTAATCAGCTTCTTGATATTCCATAACTGTCAGGTGGATGGATTATCTTGGCAAAGGAGAAATGCTCTCTAACAGGGATGTGAACAAATTTTTGCACAACATGTTAGAGAAATAAGCTTTTTGTGCGTGTCGAACGTTTCTGGGATATTTTTTTTCAGCTCATGAAACATGGGACCGACACTTTACATGTTGCATTTATATTTTTGCTCAGTATAGTCCCATCACCGACATAATCCCAACCGTAGTTTTACATTGCTTATGACACATTGAGATGGTTATTCTGTTGAGAGGGAATAAAAAGGATTAATGTACATATGATCAAATTGCCTGGCACTACTTCTCTATATTGTGATATGGATAAGTGTAATCATTATTTTCTGTGATATATGAAAACTCTTTTATATTTTTGCTTCAGAGGATAAAAAAAACTAGATGGCTTCATAAATTGACGCCCACTGCCATTGGTTACAACATAATCGCAACCAATACCCTATGCTCCGCCTATCAACATCCTCTGTTGTCTCCATCTGCGCTGTGGGCTCAGGTGCCAGGCTTCAAACACAGCTGCCCTTTGACCTCATCGACGGATTACCTCACCACCCAACTGTTTTGCTTAGGAGGGTCAGTGTTATGTCGTTTTTCATCCTCCGTTCACTGCATTGTCATGGAAATCATGTCTACATGGTCACAGCAGCAGCGTGATCACAGTGAACGAGCCTCAATTTCTGGCCAAAATTGGATACATCTCACAACCGTATTGCCGCATGATTTCTGCTTAATGTACAGCCGTCATGTGGGCTCATGAGGGATGGGCTGTAATATATTGTTAATTAAAATAGCCGTAGTGGGCATCATGGAAGGCCCAGTGGAGGCTTCCGTTTCAACCAATGGAGGCTTCCGTTTCAACCAATGGAGGCTTCCGTTTCAACCAATGGAGGCTTCCGTTTCAACCAGAACCAATGAAGGCTTCCATTCCAACCCAATAGGCTAATAATTAAAATATGTATGGTTCTGTCGCATGTCATCTCATAATTGAAGGTTGCGCCTATATTGGCTATGACAGGTAATCCCTATTTTTCTCTCCCCTTTTTTTAATCACACACACACACGGATGTCAGCAGTCTGGTATTTCACTCTTGCAGCTTGGCTTAGCCTTTGTGTGTGTGTATAGGTCCAGTAGGAAACACAGGGGTTTTGGCTCCCAGCCTCTGGTCTCAGTCCGTCCTGCCCATGTGTGTGGCGACCAGGGTGGGCCTGATGGAAACTTGACACCCTGGCCCCATGTGAGACCCATCTCCCCCTTTTCCGATTATAGGAAAAGTCCCCCTAGCTGCAGCTGTCTCAGCCCCCCACCTCCAACACATGCACACACACACACACACACACCCATAGTCCACAACACAACACTACACATGACCATATAAAGACACCAAAACACAAACAAAACACCCCCTCCCATATCTCCTCAATCTCATCCACCATCAACCACTCCAACTCTCTCTCTCTTTCACGCACATGCATGCACGCACGTCCACAGACACACACACACACAAACACACAAACACACACTAAGCTGGTTAGGAAACTCTACACGTCTGAGTGTGGGTTTATCGGCATCCGTGTGGACAACAGCCGTCAGCCCGTAAAACCCTCTCAGAGCCTCCAACTGCCCCACAATGGAGACCTATTAGACTTTTTATCACGTCTATGCCGGTGGTTTTGAGGAAGAGGGGAATCTCACAACCCCCAAAATGGCTGCCCAACGACCAATAGTGCCCACTGTTGTGACAACATGATTGGTGTGGCTTTTCTATGGTTTTTATACATTCATTGAATTGTGTTTCTAATTTACAATAACTCGCATGAAGCTGCGTAGTGAGTAGCGACACCGCGCAGTGATTGTTGTGTGGTGCGCTAACTTTGACTTTAGTGTGAAGTTCTCACCCTTTGACGTCAAGCTGGCATCGTGGAGAGCTGTGAGATAGCCTACATGCCCACAGAAGCCAAAGCTGCTGGATTGAAGTTTTGACACTGGTTCAGCCCCATGCTGATCTGACTGTAGCCACTAAATTAAGAGCTCCCCCTCGAGCCGTCAGAAGAGGAAAGGATCAGCTCTGGAGGATTTGGATGGCAAGAAATAGTTGGAAGTTGGATTCCATAAGCATCTCCTCGTGCAAGTAGTCTTTAGTGGCCATGATATATCTGTAGTTGAAAAAGGATTGCAATTTGAAGCTGTAAAGTTGCTTGAATACAGTGTGTCCGGTCAAGTCACAATCCAGGGATTTCACCTAGTCGTATTCAACAATCAAGGTGTATTTTTCAAAAGTTTAAATTGTCACTGGCACCTTGAGAGAGTCTCATTTTCCCCCCTCTAGTGAGCAGGTTCGTCATTCACAAGCTACAGGAAAGTATATTCAGAACCCACTTACCTCACAACCCCATGTGACCAGGAGAATTTGCAATATTCATATAAATCTAACTGAACTTGTTTTAAAGATCTCAAACTGCTCAATTCTCTGCGTCCAGTGCATTATCTGTATGATTGAATCACACATTACACGTGGATATACAGCTATTGTCAGTGCGGTAGACTAACTGGTAGCCCACTCTGTGTGAGAATGTCTGGATGAATATGTTGGATTATTGATGAGCAATGAATATGAAACATCCCAATGATGAGCTATGATGGATGAACTGCAACCTGGCTTTTCCCGTTAACGCATAGTTTATAGCTGGGTATTTCGAAATAGATTGAGGCTGAGCATTTTTTCATTCAGATTCAGTTATAAGCGAGGAGTTTCATGCAACTAAGTAGACTGAAAGTGAAAAAAGCTATTTAGAATTCATTTTTTCAAAACAAGAACCACTGAGAAGATAGTGCCACCTGATGGTCTGAATTAGCACATTACACCCCTTCAGAATTAAAACGCTTGAAATGCAATGGAGCCAATCTCAATGACTACCGGAATAGTATAAACGTGAGATGAAATGTGGATTAGATGGGATATTACGGGAGTCTGACTTCTAGTGAATTATTAGGGATTCTCATGGATTATTTCCACATCTCTATCATATAAATGCAATCCCCCGCCCTTTGTATGTCGCTCCTCTTCCCCCCAACAGCATGCAGACGGACTCTGTGCTTCTCTCACTGCAGCTTGTAAAGGCGCCATAATTTATTGCTCTTGTCATCTGTAAAACATATCAAAATCTACCTCCTGCTGAAGTGAAGCAGCTTCGCATAAGAATAGGATTTGTCTCGCTGTATCAGGGCAGGACGAACCCATGCCCCCTCCCCTACTTCATACCCCGCAAATGATGAAAACAACCCAAAAAACAAGGGAAGACAGAAAATGTGTCGGTCTCAATATATGCCTCCGTTTTTATGATATTCTGTATAATTAGGAATATATTATGGATGATCTACTCTTGCATCCTCTTACAGGGGTTATGACTGCATTGAATGAGAAGCTGGCCATGTCCATATCTAGATGCGTTGAATGTTCATAGTTCATGGTGAATGTTGAAAAGGTCAGTTCCTTTGTTCTTATCTGCCGTAAATGTTGTCTCACTAAATGTTGTCTCACTAAAATTGTCATGAGAGGAATTTTCAGCAATTAGTCCTAAATAATTTGAAAATACAAGCAGAAGCACATATATGAAATTTGTAACATTTATCTAACTAGGCAAGTCAGTTAAGAACAAATTATTATTTACAATGATGGCCTACCCCGGGGCAATTGTGCGCTGCCCTATAGTACTCCCAATCACGGCCGGATGTGATTCAGCCTGGATTCGAAACAGGGACTGTAGTGACACATCTTGTAGCGAGATGCTGTGCCTTAGACCGCTGTGCCACTCGAAAGCTCAACCTGTCTTGCAAATAGTGAATGATTTCATACCAATCCTTTAACAAAAAGGGGGAATCAGATTTCAATATCAATGACATCTGAATCTGTTTTTATGTGTCAGCATGAGCTTGTTCAAATTATTCCCACCAAATGAGGGTTTACATTAATTAATTCTACTTCTTGCTGCACTACATCTTGCTGCACTGCATCGTGCTGTATTACATCTTGCTGCACTACATCTTGCTGCATGGTGAACTGTATCTAACAGTTTCAAGATACATCCAGATTCCTGACATCTGTAAATAGTAATGGAGTAACTTTATAGCGATAATGTTGGCATTTGAACATCTTTTCTCTTAGAAGTTTCAGATTTGATATTCACGGCTGTCAATGCCACTTTTGGCTACAGCAGTGCTACAGTTGTTACACATTCTTTGGTTATTGTCCAATGGCAGTTAGGGTTATTAGAGCATGACCAACCACAGAGGAGCAGCAGAGAGGTTGATTAATTACAAGACCCTCACTTGTGGTGTATCAATATGGCGTCAATGAGTGATAGATGATTGGACACACGCATCTCAATAGACTTAAGTGTTCTCCCTTCGTCTCCTCTTCTTCATCTGCACTGATCTGAAACTCCAGGATACTGTAGGTGAAAGCAATATAGTGGTTGAAAGAGGAGGCATCCTGGTTTAAAGTGAAGGTGGAGGGTGCAGAAGGGTGGTGGTGGTGGTGAAGTGGGGTAGGAAGGAGAAGGAGAGAGATTTTAGGGCTGATTTATACTCTCGCTATAATCCAGCGAGGCCCATGTTCAGAGCGGCAGTTAAAATGATATAGACGTCTTGATATGGAGAGAAGAAAAGGTCTGACAGCTCCGGTCATCGGGGAGAAGAGACTCAGAGTTCACCATCAGGGATGAAAGTATGCAGGTATATTGCATTCCCGCTCATAATAACCTTTCACTCGAACAGGCTCCAGTTCAGCATAGGAAGGGTGAATTATGAGGACACATACACATGGACACACCACCAGTGGCTCAAATTGATAGTAGTGTACAGGCAGATTGTCACCAACAGGTGGAGACAAAGCTCTTATCAGTTGAGTGGATGGAGCTAACATTTCTGGGATAATTTAGTTTCTACCTGGAACTACTTGTTGATGAAATAATATATGGACAGGGAAGGACAAGAGTGAAGTGACTTATTGGCAAAATCCATGAAATCGAAGGGTTGCATAATGTTTACTGAAAGTGTTGGCGGAGCTACACTGAAATCTAGTTTACCAAGCCACCAATTACTTCACACTGGAAGAAGATACGCTACACTAAAGCTACCCTTAAGAAAAATATAGTTTACTTAACTAAAGCTATTTTGAAAAGGTAACAAGATGACTAGCATGACTTTGTAATTACATTGTTTGTATACCAACCAGGACCAATGTTGATGACTATTCACCACTGAATGCAGGCTTACATTAGGAGTAAAAGAAAACATCAAACTGGATGTCAATCTGAAATGTCATAGACTATACATTGCATATGTTAACAGAATGTGTAATTAAGCCTATTAAACACATAAATAATGTTTCAAGTGATAATTAGGCATGTCTGATGCAAAAAAAGATAAAGGAAATGATTGCCTACTTCACCCATATTTTTTTTTTTTCAAAAAGAGTAGGCCTAGTGGGTAGTTCCAGTAGTTAGCTACACCAATATATGGCAAAAAAGTAACACTACCTAGACTTGAATTTAGTTCAACTACCACCAAGCTATTGTAAAATGTAGTTGAACTACACTGCCGGTCAAAAGTTTTAAAACACCTACTTATTTAAGGGTTTTTCTTTATTGTAGAATAATAGTGAAGACATCAAAACTATGAAATAACACATATGGAATTATGTGGTAACCAAAGAAGTGTTAAACAAATCAAAATATATTTTATATTTTCAGATTCTTCAAATAGCCACCCTTTGCCTTGACAGCTTTGCACACGCTTGGCATTCTCTCAACCAGCTTCATGAGGTAGTCACCTGGAATGCATTTAAATTAACAGGTGTGCCTTCTTAAAAGTTCATTGATGGAATTTCTTTCCTTCTTAATGCGTTTGAGCCAATCAGTTGTGTTGTGACAAGGTTCGGGGGTATACAGAAGATAGCCCTATTTGGTAAAAGACCAAGTACACATTATCGCAAGAACAGCTCAAATAAGCAAAGAGTAACGACAGTCCATCATTACTTTAAGATGTGAAGGTCAGTCAATACGGAACATTTCAAGACATTTTTGCAGTCGCAAAAACCACGAAGCGCTATGATGAAACTGGCTCTCATGAGAATCGCCACAGGAATGGAAGACCCAGAGTTACCTCTGCTGTAGAGGATAAGTTCATTAGCGCTACTAGCTTCAGAAATTGCAGCCCAAATAAATGCTTCACAGAGTTCAAGGAACAGACACATCTCAACATCAACTGTTCAGAGGAGACTGTGTGAATCAGGCCTTCATGGTCGAATTGCTGCAAAGAAACCACTACTAAGAAGAAAAGACTTGCTTGGCCAAGAAACACGAGCAATGGACATTAGGTCTGGAGTCGAAATTGGAGATTTTTGGTTCCAACTGACGTGTCTTTGTGAGACACGGTGTGGATGAACGGATGATCTCCGAATGTGTATTTCCCACCGTAAAGCGTGAAGGACGAGATGTTATGGTGTGGGGGTGACACTGTCTGTGATTTATTTAGAATTCAAGGCACACTTCACCAGCATGGCTACCACAGCATTCTGCAGCGATATGCCATCCCATCTGGTTTGGGCTTAGTGGGACTATCATTTGTTTTTTTTGACAGGACAATGACCTAACACACCTCCAGGCTGTGTAAAGGCTATTTTACCAAGAAGGAAAGTGATAGAGCGCTGCATCAGATGACCTGGCCTCCACAATCAGGGAAGTCAGGAACCAATACACGCAGTCAGTCAGGAAAGCTAAGGCCAGCTTCTTCAGGCAGAAGTTTGCATCCTGTAGCTCCAACTCCAAAAAGTTCTGGGACACTGTGAAGTCCATGGAGAACAAGAGCACCTCCTCCCAGCTGCCCACTGCACTGAGGCTAGGTAACACGGTCACCACCGATAAATCCATGATTATCGAAAACTTCAACAAGCATTTCTCAACGGCTGGCCATGCCTTCCGCCTGGCTACTACAACCTCGGCCAACAGCTCCGCCCCCCCCCGCAGCTACTCGCTCAAGCCTCTCCAGGTTCTCCTTCACCCAAATCTAGATAGCAGATGTTCTGAAAGAGCTGCAAAACCTGGACCCATACAAATCAGCTGGGCTTGACAATCTGGACCCTCTATTTCTGAAACTATCCGCCGCCATTGTCGCAACCCCTATTACCAGCCTGTTCAACCTCTCTTTCATATCGTCTGAGATCCCCAAGGATTGGAAAGCTGCTGCAGTCATCCCCCTCTTCAAAGGGGGAGACACCCTGGACCCAAACTGTTACAGACCTATATCCATCCTGCCCTGCCTATCTAAGGTCTTCGAAAGCCAAGTCAACAAACAGGTCACTGACCATCTCGAATCCACCGTACCTTCTCCGCTGTGCAATCTGGTTTCAGAGCCGGTCACAGGTGCACCTCAGCCACGCTCAAGGTACTAAACGATATCATAACCGCCATCGATAAAATACAGTACTGTGCAGCCGTCTTCATCGACCTTGCCAAGGCTTTCGACTCTGTCAATCACCATATTCTTATCGGCAGACTCAGTAGCCTCGGTTTTTCGGATGACTGCCTTGCCTGGTTCACCAATTACTTTGCAGACAGAGTTCAGTGTGTCAAATCGGAGGGCATGCTGTCCGGTCCTCTGGCAGTCTCTATGGGGGTGCCACAGGGTTCAATCCTCGGGCCGACTATTTTCTCTGTATATATCAATGATGTTGCTCTTGCTGCGGGCGATTCCCTGATCCACCTCTACGCAGACGACACCATTCTATATACTTCCGGCCCGTCCTTGGACACTGTGCTATCTAACCTCCAAACGAGCTTCAATGCCATACAACACTCCTTCCGTGGCCTCCAACTGCTCTTAAACGCTAGTAAAACCAAATGCATGCTTTTCAACCGTTCGCTGCCTGCACCCGCACGCCTGACCAGCATCACCACCCTGGATGGTTCCGACCTTGAATATGTGGACATCTATAAGTACCTAGGTGTCTGGCTAGACTGTAAACTCTCCTTCCAGACTCATATCAAACATCTCCAATCGAAAATCAAATCAAGAGTCGGCTTTCTATTCCGCAACAAAGCATCCTTCACTCACGCCGCCAAACTTACCCTAGTAAAACTGACTATCCTACCGATCCTCGACTTTGGCGACGTCATCTACAAAATTGCTTCCAACACTCTACTCAGCAAACTGGATGCAGTTTATCACAGTGCCATCCGTTTTGTCACTAAAGCACCTTATACCACCCACCACTGCGACTTGTATGCTCTAGTCGGCTAGCCCTCGCTACATATTCGTCGCCAGACCCACTGGCTCCAGGTCATCTACAAGTCCATGCTAGGTAAAGCTCCGCCTTATATCAGTTCACTGGTCACGATGGCAACACCCATCCGTAGCACGCGCTCCAGCAGGTGTATCTCACTGATCATCCCTAAAGCCAACACCTCATTTGGCCGCCTTTCGTTCCAGTTCTCTGCTGCCTGTGACTGGAACGAATTGCAAAAATCGCTGAAGTTGGAGACTTTTATCTCCCTCACCAACTTCAAACATCTGCTATCTGAGCAGCTAACCGATCGCTGCAGCAGTACATAGTCTATCGGTAAACAGCCCACCCATTTTGACCTACCTCATCCCCACACTGTTTTTATTTATTTACTTTTCTGCTCTTTTGCACACCAATATCTCTACCTGTACATGACCATCTTATCATTTATCACTCCAGTGTTGTTAATCTGCAAAATTGTAATTATTCGCCTACCTCCTCATGCCTTTTGCACACAATGTATATATCCCCTTTTTTTCTACTGTGTTATTGACTTGTTAATTGTTTATTCCATGTGTAACTCTGTGTTGTCTGTTCACACTGCTATGCTTTATCTTGGCCAGGTCGCAGTTGCAAATGAGAACTTGTTCTCAACTAGCCTACCTGGTTAAATAAAGGTGAAATAAAAAAATAAAAATTTAAATCCCCCGACCTCAACCAAGGGACTCTGTTGCATCTGTTGCAATGTGTGTGACGTTTGGTGTGGCATTATATTATGTTTTTAATTTTTACACTTAGGTTACAAACAATCTGCCATCTGTCAACGATGGATTTACAGTGGTGGGGTGTTGGACTGATCTTGTTGATCGTATACATACCCACTACAAACAGACAAAATTATGAAAACGCTGCTGGCAGCGGAATCCAATTCAGCAGAGAGTTCCTACTACAAGCAACTCAAACACGAACGCATGGACATCCCAATGGCCCATCTAATCCCTGATTGTCTGCGAGTGGATTACAAACCTAAATGCAAACGTGGAAAACGCAGGGGAATCCAACAAACTTCCCTTATCCACCACCTTGCTGATCAATGCCCAGTCACAGAGGGGAAAAGCAGATGAGCTGTCAGCGAATATGCACTTCCTACACGAATACCGGGAGGCCTGTTTCCTGGAGTTCACTGAGACTTGGCTGGATGACAGAGTCCCGGACAGGGAAATGGAGCCAGCTTCACTTCATCAGAGATTACTTCTAATCTGTCACAGAAATTGGAATCCATCTCCCACGACGCACCCAAATTTATTTGAGGGGATTTTAACAACTGTACTTTGCACAAAGTCCTGCGCACATATCACCAATATGTGAAATGTCACACTAGGAAAAATAAGACTCTTGATTTGTGCTATGGGACAATACCAAATGCGTTCTCTGCCACCACCAACCACAATGTTGTCTACCTTAGGCCAACCTACTGACGCCCCTTGGAGAGGGAAAACCCACAGTTAAAACTGTCCAGATCTGGAAGGACAACAGTAAAACTTGTCTCCAGGGGTGTTTTGACTGTCCCACCTGCTACCGTCCCACCTGACCAACATCCAGTGAAAGTGCATTGCGCCAAATTCAAACAACAGAAATATCATAATTCAAATTCCTCAAACACACAAGTATTATACACAATTTTAAAGATACACTTCTCGTTAATCCAACCACAGTGTCCGATTTCAAAAATGCTTCACGGCGAAAGCATACATTGTGATTACCTGAGGACAGCGCCTAGTCACAAAAAACATACAGCCATTTTCCAGCCAAAGAGAGGAGTCACAAAAAGCAGAAATAGAGATAAAATGAATCACTAACCTTTGATGATCTTCATCAGATGGCACTCATAGGACTTCATGTTACACAATACATGTATGTTTTGTTCGATCAAGTTCATATTTATATCCAAAAATCTCAGTTTACATTGGCTCGTTATGTTTAGTAATGTTTTGCCTCCAAAACATCCAGTGATTTTGCAGAGCCACATCAATTTACAGAAATACTCATCATAAACGTTGATGAAAGATACAAGTGTTTTACATAGAATTAAAGAAACTTCTCCTTAATGCAACCGCTGTTGCAGATTTCAGATTTCAAAAGCTTTACGGCAAAAGCACACCATGCGATTATCTGAGTACAGCGCTCAGCCACCAAAACAAGCCATACAGATACCCATCATGTTGTAGAGTCAACAAAAGTCTGAAATGGCATTATAAATATTAACTTACCTTTGATGATCTTCATCGGAATGCACTTCTAGGAATCCCAGTTCCACAATAACTGTTTGTTTTGTTCAATAAAGTCCATCTGTATGTACAAATACCTCCTTTTTGTTTGCGCGTTTAGTTCACTAATCCAAATTCACAAGGCACTAAGTCCAGACAAAAAGTCAAAAAAGTTCCATTACAGTTCATAGAAACATGTCAAACGATGTGTATATAATCAATCTTTAGGATGTTTTTATCATAAATCTTCAATAATGTTTCAACCTGACAATTCTTTTGTCATTAGAAAGGAAAGGGAAGGGAACGGAGCTCATGCTCACGTCCACGCGTGATAAACAACTCATAGCTTTCAGCTGAGCCATCTACTGTGACTGGTCTTATTCTCTCCCCTTTCACAATATAAGCCTGAAACGACTGTTGATATCTAGTGGAAGCCTTAGGAAGTGCAATTTGACCCCATTTACACTGGGTAGGCAAACACCTCAGATTTCCCACTTCCTGTTTGGATTTTTCTCAGGTTTTTGCCTGCCATATGAGTTCTGTTATACTCACAGACATCATTCAAACAGTTTAAGAAACTTCAGAATGTTTCATATCCAAATCTACTAATAATATGCATATCCTAGCTTCTGGGCCTGAGCAGCAGGCAGTTTACTCTGGGCACGCTTTTCATCCGGACGTGATAAATACTGCCCCCTATCCCAAAGAAGTGTTAAGAGATGTACAATGTGAGATCAAAAGACAGATACTGGTGGACAAGGAGGCATACAAGCAAAGGGTGGAGAGGACCCTCTCCTCAGGAAACTCAAGGGTGGCCTGGCAAGGGATTAAATCCATGGCTATAGTGCCCCCCACATAGGCAGGCGAAAGACCAGTGCTGACCTTGTGAACATGAGGGCTAGGACATGGCTAACGAACTGAATGTTTTCTTCTCAAGATTTGAATCAGACAACCTTGTGTCAGAGGTAAAACAAATGGAAGCATCAGTACAAATGTTTGAGAGGGTTGTTGTTAAACAGGCTGGTGTTTTGAAGTTGTTCAGGGATGTAACACACATAAAAGCCCAAGGCCAGACAAAATAAGTGGACATGTGTTAAAGCACTGTGCTGAACAACTGGCTGGTGTTTTTACAGACATTTTCCAATCCTCGCTTTACCAGCAACACGTACAGTGCCTTGCGAAAGTATTCGGCCCCCTTGAACTTTGCGACCTTTTGCCACATTTCAGGCTTCAAACATAAAGATATAAAACTGTATTTTTTTTGTGAAGAATCAACAACAAGCGGGACACAATCATGAAGTGGAACGACATTTATTGGATATTTCAAACTTTTTTAACAAATCAAAAACTGAAAGATTGGGCGTGCAAAATTGATGAGTGAAGGAAAAGCAGCCAACAAGTGCTCAGCATATGTGGGAACTCCTTCAAGATTGTTGCAAAAGCATTCCAGGTGAAGCTGGTTTAGAGAATGCTAAGTGTGTGCAAAGCTGTCACCAAGGCAAAGGGTGGCTATTTGAAGAATCTAAAATATAAAATATATTTTGATTTGTTTAACACTTTTTTGGTTACTACATGATTCCATATGTGTTATTTCATCACTATTATTCTAGAATGTAGAAAATAGTAAAAATAAAGAAAAACCCTTGAATGAGTAGGTGTTCTAAAACTTTTGACCGGTAGTGTACATGCAGGCCTAGTTCACTACTCCCCAACACTGGCCACATGATCAAGCACAGGCCATAAGCATAATGCCTGTTCCTAAGAGGTCCCTACGACAGCAGTACGGTCAATACAGTGGCCACATATAAATCAGTCCAGCTACTCTGGGAAAAGGAGAATGGCCCACAGGAGGTTTAAGTTTACAGTTGACACCGAAAATAAAGAACACTTTAGACAACTATACTGCGTCCCAAATGGCACCCTATCACCCACATTCGTAGAAAAAAGGCTTCTAAAAGGGCTCTTCGGCTGTCCCCATAGGAGAACCCTTTTTGGTTTCAGTTAAAATCCTTTTTGGTTCCAGGTAGAACCTATTGGGTTTCATGTAGAACCCTCTGTGGAAACAGTTCTGCATGGAACCCAAACGGTTCTACTTAGAACCAAAAGGGTTCTGCTACCTGGAACCAACAAGGGTTGTTCAAAGGGTTCTCCTATGGGGACAGCCGAAGAACCTTTTTAGGTTTTAGTTGGCACTTTTGTTTCTGAGAGTGCACCTATAGGCTCTGGTCAAAAGTTGCTTTGATATGGTCTCTCTTGGTGTGCACTGCAAATGAATGTTCTCTCTTTCTCTTGCAGAAGAGGCTGCTCAAACAAGTAGGCCTCCAAGAGTAAGGTGGCACACCACCAAACATGTCGGTGGAGGATATTGGTTTATAATGTCAGCCTGTCTAACATAGCCTACTGTGAAAAATACTTTTTTTCCTGTGCTTTAACTACAGCTGGAAAAATAGATAGGAGCTATTTAATTGGCCAGTACATAATTGCGCACCCCACCCCCAAAATGTTCCTCCCTTTCCCGTATGACTTTGACGATGAGCAGTGCACATAATATTTATTTATCTCTTAAACATTTATCTCTGAACATTTTCAAGTTATTTTTAATGTAAATATTTTTCTTATTATTATAAATATGTTTTAATATTTTCTTGTTTTATTACCAGACGGGTTGGTTGTTTAGCAACAAAACCAAAGTGCATGCAACTGTGGGCAAAACAGACATTATTGCCATAGATTGTTGACAACATGTAAAATACACTGAACAAAAATATAAATGCAATATGTAAAGTGTTAGTCCTGTGTTTCATGAGCTGAAATAAAAGATCCCCAAAATGTTCCATATACACAAATCATATTTCCCTAAAACATTGCGCACAAATTTGTTTACATCCTTGTGAGTATTTCTATTTTGCCAATATAATCCATACACCTGACAGGTGTGGCATATCAAGAAGCTGATTAAAACAACATGATCATTACACAGGTGTACCCTGTGCTGGGGACAATAAAATGTCATCTAAAATGTGCAGATGTCTCAAGTTCTGAGGGAGCATGCAATAGGCATGCTAACTGCAGGAATGTCCACCAGAGCTGTTGCCAGATAATTGAATATTAATTTATCTACCATAAGCCGCCTCCAACGTCCTTTTAGAGAATTTGGTAGTACGTTCAACCAGCCTCACAACTGCAGACCACATGGCGTTGTATGGTGTCTTGTGGGCAACCGGTTTGCTGTTGTGTACAGAGTGCCCCATGGTGGCGGTGGGGTTGTAGTATGGGCAGGCATAAGCTATGGACAATGAACACAATTGCATTTTATCGATGGCAATTTGAATGCACAGAGATACCGTGATGAGATCCTGAGGCCCATTGTCGTGCCATTGATCCTCTGCCATCACCTCATGTTTCAGCATGATAATGATGAATAAGAATTTGTTCTTAACTGACTTGCCAAGTTAAATAAAGGTTAAATAAATTTTTAAAAAGCATGTTACAAGGATCTGTCCACAATTCCTGGAAGCTGAAAATGTCACAGTTCTTCCATGGCCAACATACTCAACATTGAGCATGTTTGGGATGCTCTGGATTGACATCTACAACAGCGTGTTCCAGTTCCCGCCAATATCCAGCAACTTCGCACAGCCATTGAAGAGGAGAGGGACAACATTCTACAGGCCACAATCAACAGCCAGATCAACTCTATGCAAAGGAGATGTCTCGCACTGCATGAGGCAAATGGTCACATCAGATACTCACTGGTATTCTGATCCATGGCCCTACTTTTTCAAGGTATCTGTGATCAACAGATGCATATCTGTATTCTCAGTCATGTGAAATACATAGATTAGGGCCTAATGAATTTCTTTAAATTGACTGATTTCCTTTTTTACTCAGTAAAACCTTTTGACATTTTTACATGTTGCATTTATATTTGCACTTATTTTTTATTGAACCTTTATTGAACTAGACAAGTCAGTTGAGAACAAATTCTTATTTACAATGATGGTCTACCCTGGCCAAACCCTAACCCGGACGACGCTGAGACAATTGTGCGCTGCCATATGGGACTCCCAATCACGGCCTGTTGTGATACAGCCCAGGATCGATCCAGGGTCTGTAGTGACACCTCTAGCACTGAGATGCAGTTCCTTGTTCAATATATACAGTATTTTTATCTCCAAACGTTTATTGAAAACAAATACATTTGCACAATGAGCACTATCACATACAATGGGGAGAACAAGTATTTGATACACTGCCGATTTTGCAGGTTTTCCTACTTACAAAGCATGTAGAGGTCTGTAACTTTTATCATAGGTACACTTCAACTGTGAGACGGAATCTAAAACAAAAATGCAGAAAATCACATTGTATGATTTTAAAGTAATTAATTTGCATTTTATTGCATGACATAAGTATTTGATACATCAGAAAAGCAGAAACTAATATTTGGTACAGAAACCTTTGTTTGCAATTACAGAGATCATACGTTTCCTGTAGTTCTTGACCAGGTTTGCACACACTGCAGCAGGGATTTTGGCCCACTCCTCCATACTGACCTTCTCCAGATCCTTCAGGTTTTGGGGCTGTGTGTTTCAAGTTGTTGTCATGCTGGAAGACCCCGCCACGACCCATCTTCAATGCTCTTACTGAGGGAAGGGGGTTGTTGGCCAAGATCTCGCGATACATAGCCCCATCCATCCTCCCCTCAATACGGTGCAGTTGTCCTGTCCCCTTTGCAGAAAAGCATCCCCAAAGAATGTTTCCACCTCCATGCTTCACGGTGAGGATGGTGTTCTTGGGGTTGTACTCATCCTTCTTCTTCCTCCAAACACGGCGAGTGGAGTTTAGTTCAAAAAGCTCTATTTTTGTCTCATCAGACCACATGACCTTCTCCTATTCCTCCTCTGTATCATCCAGATGGTCATTGGCAAACTTCAGATGGGCCTGGACATGCGCTGGCTTGAGCAGGGGTACCTTGCGTGCTCTGCAGGATTTTAATCCATGACGGTGTAGTATGTTACTAATGGTTTTCTTTGAGACTGTGGTCCCAGCTCTCTTCAGGTCATTGACATGGTCCTGCCGTGTAGTTCTGGGCTGATCCCTCACCTTCCTCATGATCATTGATGCCCCACGAGGTGAGATCTTGCATGGAGCCCCAGACCGAGGATGATTGACCGTCATCTTGAACTTCTTCCATTTTCTAATAATTGCGCCAACAGTTGTTGCCTTCTCACCAAGCTGCTTGCCTATTGTCCTGTAGCCCATCCCAGCCTTGTGCAGGTCTACAATTTTATCCCTGATGTCCTTACACAGCTCTCTGGTCTTGGCCATTGTGGAGAGGTTGGAGTATGTTTGAGTGTGTGGACAGGTGTCTTTTATACAGGTAACGAGTTCAAACAGGTGCAGCTAATACAGGTAATGAGTGGAGAACAGGAGGGATTCTTAAAGAAAAACTAACAGGTCTGTGAGAGCCGGAATTCTTACTGGTTGGTAGGTGATCAAATACTTATGTCATGCAGTAAAATGCCATTTAATTACTTAAAAATCATACAATGTGATTTTCTGGATTTTTGTTTTAGATTCCGTCTCTCAAAGTTGAAGTTTACCTATGATAAAAATGACAGACCTCTACATGCTTTGTAAGTAGTAAACCCTACAAAATCGGCAGTGTATCAAATACTTGTTCTCCCCACTGTACATTGTTACATACAGTTGTTGGTTAGCTAGCTAGCGGATTTAAGCCATATTAGCATTAACAAGAGCAAGACAAAATTAAAGCTGCAACTGTTGCCGGGGATCAGCTGTGTGCTCACTGTGCCACCATCAGGACAAATTGGACACATTGCCTTAGCATGAGCTACTTCTATACTGTTTACCACGCTTGGCAAAAGTATTCAGTGTTCGTAACATGTGCACCAAGTGTTGTTACAATATGAATATTAGTGACTGCTTTATATGCATTTACAGTGGGGCAAAAAAAGTATTTAGTCAGCCACCAATTGTGCAAGTTCTACCACTTAAAAAGATGAGCGAGGCCTGTAATTTTCATCATAGGTACACTTTAACTATGACAGACAAAATGAGAAAAAAAATCCAGAAAATCACATTGTAGGATTTTTTATGAATTTATTTGCAAATTATGGTGGAAAATAAGTATTTGGTCACCTACAAACAAGCAAGATTTCTGGCTCTCACAGACCTGTAACTTCTTCTTTAAGAGGCTCCTCTGTCCTCCACTCGTTACCTGTATTAATGGCACCTGTTTGAACTTGTTATCAGTATAAAAGACACCTGTCCACAACCTCAAACAGTCACACTCCAAACTCCACTATGGTCAAGACCAAAGAGCTGTCAAAGGACACCAGAAACTAAATTGTAGACCTGCACCAGAATGGGAAGACTGAATATGCAATAGGTAAGCAGCTTGGTTTGAAGAAATCAACTGTGGGAGCAATTATTAGGAAATGGAAGACATACAAGACCACTGATAATCTCCCTCGATCTGGGGCTCCACGCAAGATCACACCCGTGGGGTCAAAATGATCAAAAGAACGGTGAGCAAAAATCCCAGAACCACACGGGGGGACCTAGTGAATGACCTGCAGAGATCTGGGACCAAAGTAACAAAGCCTACCATCAGTAACACACAACGCCGCCAGGGACTCAAATCCTACAGTGCCAGACGTGTCCCCCTGCTTAAGCCAGTACATGTCCAGGCCCGTCTGAAGTTTGCTAGAGAGCATTTGGATGATCCAGAAGAAGATTGGGAGAATGTCATATGGTCAGATGAAACCAAAATATAACTTTTTGGTAAAAACTCAACTCGTCGTGTTTGGAGGACAAAGAATGCTGAGTTGCATCCAAAGAACACCATACCTACTGTGAAGCATGGGGGTGGAAACATCATGCTTTGGGGCTGTTTTTCTGCAATGGGACCAGGACGACTGATCCGTGTAAAGGAAAGAATGAATGGTGCCATGTATCGTGAGATTTTGAGTGAAAACCTCCTTCCATCAGCAAGGGCATTGAAGATGAAACGTAGCTGGCTCTTTCAGCATGACAATGATCCCAAACACACCGCCCGGGAAATGAAGGAGTGACTTCGTAAGAAGCATTTCAAGGTCCTGGAGTGGCCTAGCCAGTCTCCAGATCTCAACCCCATAGAAAATCTTTGGAGGGAGTTGAAAGTCCGTGTTGCCGAGCAACAGCCCCAAAACATCCCTGCTCTAGAGGAGATCTGCATGGAGGAATGGGCCAAAATACCAGCAACAGTGTGTGAAAACCTTGTGAAGACTTACAGAAAACGTTTGACCTCTGTCATTGCCAACAAAGGGTATATAACAAAGTATTGAGATAAACTTTTGTTATTGACCAAATACTTATTTTCCACCATAATTTGCAAATAAAATTCTACAATGTGATTTTCTGGATTTTTTTTCCCTCATTTTGTCCGTCATAGTTGAAGTGTACCTATGATGAAAATTACAGGCCTCTCT
This sequence comes from Oncorhynchus mykiss, assembly GCF_013265735.2. NCBI lineage: Eukaryota > Metazoa > Chordata > Actinopteri > Salmoniformes > Salmonidae > Oncorhynchus > Oncorhynchus mykiss. The sequence continues at coordinate 67,634,412 of NC_048576.1, forward strand.
CATCTTTTTAAGTGGGAGAACTTGCACAATTGGTGGCTGACTAAATATTTTTTTGCACCACTGTATATAATGTATTCTACACCATCTACTGCATCTTGTCTATGCTACACACCATTGCTCATCCATATTTATGTACATATTCTTATTCATCCCTTTACATTTGTGTGTATAAGGTAGTTGTTGTGAATTTGTTCGATTACTTGTTAAATTTTACTGCATAGTCGGAGCTAGAAGCACAAGCATTTCGCATTAACATCTGCTAACCATGTGTATGTGACCAATAAAATTGAATTTGATATCCCAGGCACATACAGCACATTCAGAAAGTATTCAGACCCTTTCCCTTTTTATACATTATGTTATGTTACAGCCTTATTCTAAAATGTCTTAAATAGTTTCCCTCATCAAACTACACACAGTACTTCATAATGACAAAGCGAAAATAGGTTTTTAGAATTTTTTGGCAAAGCCTCTCCTGTGTTGTCTTGGCTGTGTGCTTAGGGTCGTTGTCCTGTTGGAAGGTGAACCTTGACCCCTGTCTGAGGTCCTGAGCGCTTTGGAGCAACTTTCATGAATGATCACTGTACTTTGATCTGTTCATCTTTGCCTCGATCCTGACTAGTCTCCAAGTCCCTGCTACTGAAAAACATCCCCACAGCATGATGCTGCCACCACCATGCTTCACAGTAGGGATGGTGCCAGGTTTCCTCCAGATGTGAAACTTGGCATTCAGGCCAAGTAGTTCAATCTTGGTTTCATCAGACCAGATTATCTTCTTTCTCATGCTCTGAGAGTCTTTAGGTGCCTTTTGGCAAACTGCAAGCAGGCTGTCAGGGTGGCTTTCGTCTGGCCACTCCATAAAGGAAGGCCTGATTGGTGGAGTGCTGCAGAGATGGTTGTCCTTCTGGAAGGTTCTGCCATCTCTAGAGGAACTCTAGAGATCTGTCAGACTGACCATCGGGTTCTTGGTTACCTCCCTGACCAAGGCCCTTCTCCCCCGATTGCTCAGTTTGGCCAGGCGGCCAGCTCTAGGAAGAGTCTTAGTGGTTCTAAACTTCTTCAGTTTAAGAATGATGGATTCCACTGTGTTCTTGGGGATCTTCAATGCTGCTGACATTTTTTGGTCCCCTTCCCCAGATCTGTGCCTCGACACAATCCTGTCCCGGCGTGCTACGTACAATTATTTTTGACCTCATGGCTTGGTTTTTGCTCTGACATGCACTGTCAACTGTGGGACCTTTTATAGGCAGGTGTGTGCCTTCCAAATCATGTCAAATCAATTGAATTTACCACAGGTGGACTCAAGTTGTAGAAACATCAATGATAATCAATGGAAACAGGATGCACATGAGCTCAATTTCGGGTCTGAATGCTTATGTAAATGAGGTATTTCATTTATTTATTTTTAATAAAAATTTGCACAAATTTCTTAAACCCTGTTTCCACTTTTTCATTATGGGGTATTGTGTGTAGATTGCTGAGGAATTGTTTTTATTTAATCAATTTTAGAATAAGGCTGTAACGTAAGAAAATGTGGAGAAAGTCAAGGGGTCTGAATACTTTCTTAAGGCACTGTATATGGTGTCATTTAGGGCTCTGAATAATGTGGAGTGTTGCTGGCCTTTTTACTCCGCCCATTCTGTTGACAGCCAAATCACATTACATGTGCGCTTACTGCACTAAAGAAAACCAAACATGCTCACTGAATTGAAGGGCAACTACACTAAAAAAATCTAAGTTTCTTCAGTTTTTCTCAGATGTCAAAAGTCACCCCCTGGTGTAGTTTAAGCATTGTTGTGAACACAGAAAATCTAAATGTTTTGTTTTTCTATTTAAAAAAGCGTGAAAACTGGGGGGAATCAGAAAAAAATTGGGAAATCTGAAACCTGGAAAAACAAAACCAGGAAAACAGGATTTGGGAGAAAACATAAGTAGGTAAAACATTTCTACAGATTTTATAAGGCCCGACCAATGTTTTTGGCTTTGCATGACTGCACCTTAGTGTGTGTTATCCAGCAGCATAGCACTTTTGGGGAAGTTGAGGTTAGGTCCAATATTGACTACACACCCAAGAGGGAAAGAGGTTCCGCCATCCTAGAAATGTTTTAGTGAAATATAATATATCAAGTTTAGCAGACACTTTTATCCAAAGCAACTTTCAGTCATGCATGAATAATGTTTCAATGATGGTTGGTGTCGGGAATTGAATCCAATATTCTGGCGTTGCAATGCTCTACCAGGATGCATATTTTGTGAAGCCTCAATTGAATTATTATTATTAGGCCATTATTAAGCGATGTTTGTGTCATATTTGACATAGTGGGTTATGTCACATTGGACATTGGTGGTTATGTCACACATTAATGCCACGTTTATGAACCCTTTATAAAGCATGACATACGGTTATAGATTATTTGTATAAACTGCACGTCATTTAAAGCGTACCAATTCCTTTACTCCTAAAATGTTGGAAGTAGGCGGGACGTCCTATACACTGTCCAATAGAAATCAAGGACACTGGATGTAGTTTGAAAGGTTAACGGGAATATGGTCCAATGGGGAAAGGAAATAGGATTCGAGTCCATTCTTACCATACGTCAGCGTTTGAGTCACCCAGCCGCCCTAAATACTGTCAACCAATTGCAAGCATTGTAGTTCATTGAAAGCTCCACTATAGGCTAGGTTAAAAGTAGTGACAAGCTAAACAGGAAATCACAGTCGAAGGAGGTTTCCTTTTGTCCAATGGACGTTTAGGACGTAGTAACTAAGATTATAAATGACAAGGTGACAGCTGTCAGAGTGCACATTGACTGCTGCTGTGAGCGAAAATTAGTAATCTAGGACCCCGTGTGTACTGTAACATTAAGGTGAGTTAATAATTTAGGGTTTCAGTGTGACGCATTATTTTGTCATTTCGGTATGGTTATAATCGCATTGTGAATATTTTGAAATGTTCTGTCAGCATTGCGGGGGCGAATATAAATTGTTAGCATGCTAGCTAGCCATGCAATGTAGGTGAAGTTGACGGCCATTCAATGATTTCTTCCAAAAATGACATTTTACAGTGAATATATTCGTACTGTAGAATTCTTACCAGAGAATTGTCTACATGGTCAGCCGCGAATACTGTTGGGAAATAAACATGCAAATATTCATATGCGAAACCATGCATTTTGGGGTACAACCGATTCTAAGCTGCGGTGAAGCTTCTGCAAAATGTCTGACTTGCTCGTCCATATCTGGGCCTAGTGATCCAGTGCATGTTTTCGGTCATTATGGATTCATGTCCCTGAGAATTGAGAAGAACGTTTAACAATTTGTATCAATATCTAGTCCTGTACCAAATGCAGCGTCCTTGTATTTAAATCCTGTATTGGTGTCTGAGGGTCATTTTTGACCTTCACGTCTCGAGCTGGCTAGCCAAATCCTCCCACCTATCTAACGTTAGCAGTGTCCGTCTGAAGTATATTAAATTTAGCTAGCTATGGCTAACAAGCTACCCGGGTTATCCAACTAACGTTTCATGCTTTCATCTTTTTGCAATTCGCTGCTACCCTCATTGCATGTGAAAGGGGTCTAATAAGCCACATTCAAGCATGGACAATTTAGTTTAAGTTTCCCCCATGGTGATTCCTTCCGTTGTCATTCGTGCTAACTACCTGCCCAGGGGCGGAATGGCGACAGGGAAGGAGGAGGGTGTACTGTACTAAAGCGTGTGGTGTTTTTTTTACCGTGAATTTAGCTAGTTTATTTAAAAAGCTAATTCAAGCATAGCTAAAGGCTAGCTTGCCTGTCTGGGTCATATGTGCACTAGTGCTACCTACACAATTGGATTAATTAGTATTAGACATCTCTGGAGTCGAAGTTGATCATCGTTTAACTCCCCACTTAGTGTTTTGAAAGGATCTTGTTTAATGCTTCACTGTCATTTGCTTTGGGTCTTGTCACATTCAATCAAGCCTTGCTATTTTCATGCATTTTCACTTAACTAATCTTGACATGGGTGTAAAGATTGTAACTTGATTCTTTATTTGCGCTGAGTTGTAACCTTGTGATTCTACATTCAGACTTTACAACAGAACCTTAGTCTGCCTTTTGCGCATCCTCTTCCCTGATGCATATGGTCAAACGCTTGACTGGTTACACCTACAGCTCAGGTCACCATTACTGTACCTTTAGCAGTGACAAGCTGGTGTAGGGCTGTAGTTAATGGAAGTCATGCACAACTCTTAACTTTTTGGGGGGGGGTCCAAATGACTGTGCTTAAAGATGCCTGTTGAATTGGTAGGACATTTTAATGGTGGTGCAAATTAGCAGTTCAAAAAAATGTAATATCTCATCTCTCTCCACAGGCACCAGCCATGTACGCCTGCGCTAAGTTTGTCACCTCACCTGCTGTGGTATGTATTATTTGACACTACAATGTCACTGTTTGATCCTCTATCAGTCTAGATCTAGCACTTACAATCCTGTTTAGCTATAAGATGTGCAGGAAATGAGTGTCCTTGGTAAGGAATATCACATTTTATGTCACATGCGATGAATACAACAGGTGTCAGGATGCTCTCGATGGTGCAACTGTAGAACTTTGAGGACCCATGCCAAATCTTTTCAGTCTCCTGAGGGGGAATAGGTTTTGTCGTGCCCTCTTCATGACTGTCTTGGTGTGTTTGAACCATGATACAGGGATGCAAACTAGTCACATTTTGGCTAAATTTGCCGTTTTTAATCCAAAATTGGTGACGTAAGTGATTCGTGTTGGTCCGATGAGGGGGTGGCGGGCTTTGGCTCACTACTGTCTGTAAGCAAACGAGTGACGTGCGTTTGAAGCATTAACGTTGATGTATCCAAGGCTCAGCCAATCGTTCACACAACAGAATGCAGCATGTGACTGAAGAGAGAAGAGACAACCAATTTGCTAGTTAAATCATCTGCGCACTCTCTGGAAAGACAGCAGAGAATGGTAACTGACAAGCTACCTTTCAACAGCACGTCTCCTAAACGATAACGAAGAGGTAGGTGAGAAGTCTGACCATGGAGACTGAAGCGTACTTCATGAGCTGTAACTGAAAAACAACTGGCATTTGGAAAGTTTGAGTTCATGGTGTGAAAATTAGCTTGCTAATAGTCAGACGGCTAATGTTGGTAACCTAACCAATTCGCTATAGTATTAACTGGTTTACTACTCCTTGCTGTTCCTCAAGTTATGTGTTAACGTTGCTTCCTGGTAATCTGTTTTTGAAATGCTAACAAACCAACCACTATCTGTTAACCACATACTGTAGAGGGAAAACGGTTAATTTTCAGAATGAGAGAATTTGGTGGCAATGAGGTTTTGCTTGTTAAACAAGTGGATTCAGGGATCAAGTGTAGCAGGGCCTGGCTTAAGCTGGATGCCACTATAGAGGTGAAAGAACACAACACTTTTTAATACAGTGGATCGAAAGGGGTATGCCAGGTCTACTCGCTGCCTGAAAGATCAATTATGCCAACAAAGGGTATCATGTGCTGCTGGCACATTGTACACTTTGCCTGTGGACCTCTGTTCTACAATGTAGTAATGTGCAATGTAGCCTAAAGATATTGCTTTTGTTGCGTTGAACTTGACAGTAACCTGTGTGTGAGGGAGGATTATACTTTTTTTTTTTTTACTCAGTGAATGTTATTTTTGCACATGTTGCCTTGTGCACTTGATCGTGTACTATAGTGGCCACTATAATAGAGCAAAAGTAGGCATTCTATTTGTTCCATTCTATTTCTACTTTAAGATTATTTTTTTTCCATCAAGTGCAATATTTAGGTGTGTGGTCACAAGTGTTCTAGGCTCTCATGGCTAACTGCAATATTAGTGTATTGTTTTTTTTTTTCTTAAGACTTTTAGCTGTGAGTTAGGTTCACAGTAACCACTTTATTTTACATAGACTGATCCTGTAGATCATATTTGTTGTTCCATTAGTTAAACTGCATTTCCCCCTAGCAGGGATTATATATTTTTAGGATGTTTCAGTGCAAAAAAGTGTTTCCTTTCTGGGCCCTCACCAGCTTGCGTCCCTGGTGCTCTTTTGCTCTGTTATGTGGACACCAAGGCCGCTATCAGCCTGCTCCATTGCAGCCCCATCACTGAGAATGGGGGCGTGTTCAGTCCTCCTTTTCCTGTAGTCCACAATCATCTCCTTTGTCTTGATCACGTTGAGGGAGAGGTTGTTATCCTGGCACCACACTTCCAGGTCTCTGACCTCCTCCCTATAGGCTGTGTCATCATTGTCGGGGATCAGGCCTACCACTGTTGAATTGTCTGCAAACTTAATGATGGTGTTGCAGTCATGGGTGAATAGGGAGTACAGGAGGACTGAGCACGCACCACTGAGGGGCACCCGTATTGAGGATCAGCATGGTAGATGTGGTGTTACCTACCTTACCACCTGGGGGCGGCCCGTCAGGAATTCCAGGATCCAGTTGCAGAGGGAGGAGTTTAGTCCCAGGCTCCTTAGCTTAGTGATGCGCTTTGAGAGCATAATGGTGTTGAATGCTGAGCTGTAGTCAGTGAATGGCATTCTCACATGTGTTCCTTTTGTCCAGGTGGGAAAGGGCAGTGGTGTGCAATAGATTGCATCGTCTGTGGATCTGTTAGGGTGGTATGCAAATTGGTGTGGAGTCTAGAGTTTCTGGGATAATGCTGTGAACTATGACCAGCACATGAGATGAGAAAGCACTTTTTTTTTTTAAAGGTTGATGATTGAAAGAATAGTCTATGGCAGTGTTACCTGTGTGCATGACCAGTGGTCAGCTGGGGATATATTGGGACAACATCACCTTGTAGGCTAATCTAACCCTATAGTACTCAGTTTTTACTAAGGACAAGATTTGGATTGATCATGACATGACACCGGTGCACCTGACTCGGTTCCAGTACCCCTTGTATATAGCCCCGCTATTGTTTACTGCTACGCTGTAATCATTTATTCTTAGCTCTTACTTTATGTATTTTCTTAACTGCATTGTTGGTTAAGGGCTTCTAAGTAAGCATTTCAATATAAGGTCTACTACACCTGTCGTACTTGGCTCATGTGACAAATAGAATTTGGTTTGACATTGCCGTTCTACCGGTCTTCATGCCTCTAATCCTCCTAGACGTTAGACTATTAGATGCACCTCTAGGGTCATAATCTTGGCGTGCTCCAGAACTCACCTCTGGGTAATCTACGTTTGGTAGTCTGTTGGTAATGATTGTAAGTAGAGCTTGTTACACACTTTTGTCTGTCTAGGAGTCTGATGTGTAGTTGTCTCTTGCAGCTGCGTGGGGGGTCCAGAGTCCTCGCCCGGCCAGTCTCAGTCTTCAACAGACCTGAAGCCAGAAGTGAGCAGCAGGTAAGCCTCTCTTCATACCCAAATTAAACTCCGTGACCGACGCGTTGACAGTTTGGTGCTTAGGTTTGTGTAAACCTTTTGCCAATTGCCCCTTTTTTGTGTTAACCTGAAACCATTTATTAGGCCATTTTTATGTTCATAAAGTTTATTTAACTCATCAGTAACCCTTATTGCCTCTTCAGTTGTATTTATCCTTAACACCAGACTACTTTAAATCCCTGTATGGGGAAATACTAACATGGCCAGTGCTTAAGTAAGACTGGTATCCAGGCTGTCCTTGTGACCATTTCCAAGGATCCCTGCAGGACTCTGTGTGACCATTTTACTCGAATATCCGCCTTAATGTTTTTCTGTCCTACCCGGAATTTAAATGTAGGAGCATCAGTGTGCCTAGAGAAATTAAGGATTTTAGCTTTATTGCCTGAAATATTTTTCATAGTGCTCCTAAATTTCTTTGTGCCTACACACATGTTCCTTGTAAAAATAAGATGAATTTAAAAAAGGCACTGGAGCACTCTGCACTTGTTGCCCTTGACTGGTCTCTAAAGCAGCACTTTAAACCTCTGCACTAGTCTGTTCTTCTTGATAGGTTCCTTTTCTGGGCCTTTATTCAGTGGGGTCAATGTACTACTCATACACCGTAATAGTACTGAAATGTATTAGGCCTTACAGTTCCTTCTGTTCCATAACATTTCACTCCTAAACAAACCCCAGTTCCAGATGTGTCCCTAGCCCTTATCTGTTATTACACATCAGTTCAGACTACCAGAAGGGTCAAGGTGAAAGCAATAGGGAGCTAAGCTTCCATTGTTTTGGAGTGGTGGGCTATTATACTATCTACACCTGTCAGGTGGCCTCAGGTCCATTTCAGTCTCTAGCTCCTATGTTCTGATTTTGACTGTGCTGCACCCTGCATCTTCCCCAGACCCTGTTGCCTGTCAGTGAGGCTTCTCTTCTAACCCGGGGGTTCCAGACCAGCGCTATCTCCAGGGACATCGACACTGCCGCCAAGTTCATCGGTGCTGGAGCCGCCACAGTGGGTGTGGCGGGATCAGGGGCTGGAATTGGAACTGTGTTCGGTAGCTTGATCATCGGCTATGCCAGGTAACTGATGAAAAAAGGATTCAATCGTTTGTGGAAGTGGGCAGATATAGAAGCAAAATTGGATGCAGATCATTGATTGTGGGTGGCAGGGAAATGCTAACATTTTAGCACAAGATTATTGGAGAGAGCCGGATCCTATTAATTTGGGTTCATATCATTAATGAACAAATTGCTACTGGTGCTGTCGGCCAGCCTTAATCATAACTTCCAGTCCTCTCCTCTTTGTCTCTCTGACAGGAACCCCTCCCTGAAGCAGCAGCTCTTCTCGTACGCCATCCTGGGCTTTGCCCTGTCTGAGGCAATGGGGCTCTTCTGTCTCATGGTGGCGTTCCTCATCCTGTTCGCTATGTAATTTAGTCTCTCCCATCCCTGTCACCTCCCTTCTCCCAGGGAATTGGAACTCTTGATGCGACGCTCATGAGGCCGTGGCACCGCCATTCCAATCAAAATCTACGATTACAAATCCTGCCTTTTTATGTTCCCATTTTTTTTCAGAAGTTTTACGTAAGAGCTCGCTTTGATTTAGACTGTCTGTCTGAATAAATGGTTGGGATAACTATAAACTTGTCAGTCCTTATTTTTCAGTGGTGTTTGGGTGCTGGACTTGAAGACATATAAAAGAGTAGCTAAAAGTACTAGTTAAATTGTCACATTGAATACAATATAAGCTACATGTACTAGTACAGGGATGAGGTCTCAACTTCCTGTTGTGTTTCGAATAAAAGAATACACAAGGTGCAATTTTCAATCAAATGTAGTTGTGCATCAGCAGTTGCTCAATTAGCCCATGTCACGCAAAGCATCTTTAGATTGGGTAATTAGTCTCGCAACCAGCTATGTGAACTTGTAGGAATTGAGGTCGAATTACCAACTGTGGGGGCCCGTTTTGATCATCAGTTATATTAAAAACTGCAAGCATTTGCCTCCCCTATGGCAATGTGTAGAATTTCAGGAAACTTTAAAACACAATATTTTTGGGGTCTTCACTGTCACGAGCAGGGCTGATAAAATGTTTTGCTCACAGGGTGGTGGGTATGGCTGTGGGTACGCAGAGCCACTGCGGATCTAATTTATTTTTGTTGCCCCCTACCCCATTAACGTTTCCATCCCTCTACTAGTTTATACAGTGTAGAAAACATTAGGAACACCTTCCTAATATTGAGTTTTGCCCTCGAACGGCCTCAATTTGTCAGTGCATCGACTAGGTGTCATGCGTTCCACAGCGACGCTGGCCCATGTTGACTCCAATGCTTCCCACAGTTGGCTGGATGAGCTTTGGGTGGTGGACCGTTCTTGATACACGGGAAACTGAGTGGAAAAACCCAGTAGCGTTGCATACATACTCAAACCGGTGCGCCTGGCACCTTCCATACCCCGTTCAAAGGCACTTAAATATTTTGTCCTGTTCATTCACCCTCAATGGCACACACAATGTCTTGAGACTTAAATCTTTATTTAACCTGTCTCCCCTTTGTCTACACTGAAGTGGATTTAACAGGACATCAAGGGATTATAGCCATCTGGTCAGTCCGTCAAAGAAAGAGCATGCTTTGTACTTTTGATGTATATGTAATACCATTTTTAGTCTGCACAAAATGTTGATGTACAGGCTTGCTTGCCGCAATTTACTTTTGACCCGATTTCAAAAGCTGAATTAGGAAATGATCTGTTTTCCTAAGTAGAGTTTAACTTTGCGCAGTCTAGCAGTAAACCATGCTTTCCTCAAACATTTTGAGTTGGAAGAGTATAGAATGAGGGGAAGCAATTGATTGACTTGTGAGATTCACCTTTGGTGTAGCCACAGGGTATAGGTGTTTTCCACATTTCCTACACCTGCCCTGTCCATTGCTTTTGAATGCAAGAGGGGGAGCCTATGTGCACACTTTGGGGGGGAGAATATGAATTCTGCACAGACATGAGTGCTTAGGTGTTTGTGGACAATAATTTTACCTTTTTGGGTGGGTGAACCAGTGTTACAAGAGGATGAACTATATCTTTCAGTGCTTGAAATTAAGTACATTTTTAAATTGGCTATACTGTACACTTTTGTCATTAATTTAGACGGTGAAGCTGAAATGTTTCATTTGGCTCTATATTTTGGATTGAGATTACATGTTTTATATGCTGCAACAATCCTGAATGTCACCTTTTAAGGGTATTTGTCACCTTCAAATGGGGGAACTAGATGCATACAGTGCTTTTATTTCTAAATGGTTGAACATATGCATGAACATACCCTCAAATGAAAGGTGATGCTCTGTACTGTCGCGTAATATAAAACATTTGAGCTCAAATCCAGAATGCTGGGCCAAGTTAAAAGTTGTCGCTTCACTGTCTATAAATATGAATGAGTTTTATTCTCTAGGGTAGTAGTTCCCAACTTTAACAAATATAATTCTGTGACACTTAAAGTCCCTATGAATGTATTTAGTGGTAATGACAATTTCATTTGATCGATACTGCAAATTATCTATTTTCTGTGACAAATGTTTTTATATATTAAATAGGGTATATTATGAATATTTTCAAAGTTCTGATAGTTCCTTACTCATTTTGGTTGATTTGTGTGTAGCCCTTTAAGTGTATTCTGCCAATCTGGACCAGATTAATTACATTTTTTAGCTCTGGTAAAGTAGGTCTTTAGTTTTGAACGGTTTGGGCTACAGAGAAGCGGTTTTCTGTATTTTTAAAGGCACAACCACTGACACAAAAGCAATGCGCCATTTGTTTCTATGACAGATGCTGTTCTATAGCTTAGCCCAGTCATATATTAAGAAATATTTATCTGACTGAACCTGATCAGACTTGCCAATAAAATGATACAAATGACTTTGCTCGTGGTGTCCGCCCCTCAAATACAAATGTAACAACAGTCTGAGAACACTGGACTTGAAACAACGATACATATGTAACCATGTGCCATTTAATGTACTATCTGACCTGCACTAGTGCTCCCAAGTCTAAATGCTATGTGCATTCACTATACTGGTGAGAATGCACAACTTCAATCACTAATGGAAAAAGTGACTGTCTGAATGGAAGAATTTAACCATTAAATATGTTCTGGTAGGAGATGGTTAAGAGGACACCCAGGATGTTCTATAAACCTGAGTTAAACTAAAGCAATCTTCTATAAATTTACAAGTCAACATTTTTTTTAAACATTTTTTTAACTGCCAACTCATTTACGTTATAATCCACGTCAAGGTACAATTGAAGTCGGAAGTTTACATACACCTTAGCCAAATGCATTTAAACTCCGTTTTTCACAATTCCTGACATTTAATCCTAGTAAAAATTCCCTGTTTTAGGTCAGTTAGGATCACCACTTTATTTTAAGAATGTGAAATGTCAGAATAATGTTAGAGAGAATGATTTCTTTGAGCTTTGATTTCTTTCATCACATTCCCAGTGGGTCAGAACCATTTGGTAGCATTGCTTTTAAATTGTTTAACTTGGTTCAAACGTTTCACGTAGCCTTCCACAAGCTTCCCACAATAAGTTGGGTGAATTTTGGCCCATTCCTCCTGACAGAGCTGGTGTAACTGAGTCAGGTTTGTAGGCCTCCTTGCTCGCACACGCTTTTTCAGTTTTGCCCAATTCTATAGGATTGAGGTCAGGGCTTTGTGATGGCCACTCAAATACCTTGACTTTGTTGTCCTTAAGCCATTTTGCCACAACTTCGGAAGTATGCTTCGGGTCATTGTCCATTTGGAAGACCCAATTGCGACCAACCTTTAACTTCTGATGTCTTGAGACGTTGCTTAAATATATCCACACAATTTTCCTCCCTCATGATGCCATCTATTTTGTGAATTGCACCAGTTCCTCCTGCAGCAAAGCACCCCCACAACATGATGCTGCCACCCCTGTGCTTCACGGTTGGGATGGTGTTCTTCGGCTTGCAAGCATCCCCCTTTTCCTCAAAACATAACAATGGTCATTATGGCCAAACTGTTCTATATTTGTTTCATCAGACCAGAGGTCATTTCTCCAAAAAGTACAATCTTTGTCCCCATGTGCAGTTGCAAACTGTAGTCTGGCTTCTTTATGGCGGTTTTGGAGCAGTGGCCTCTTCCTTGCTGAGAGGCCATTCAGGTTATGTCGATATAGGACTCGTTTTACTGTGGATATAGATCATTTTGTACCTGTTTCCTCCAGCATCTTCACAGGGTCCTTTGCTGTTGTTCTGGGATTGATTTGCACTTTTCGCACCAAAGTACGTTCATCTCTAGGAGATGAGCGGTATGACGACTGCGTGGTCCCATGGTGTTTATTCTTGCGTACTATTGTTTGTATAGATGAATGTGGAACCTTCAGGCGAGTGGAAATTGCTCCTAAGTATGAACCAGACTTGTGGAGGTCAATTTTGTTTTCTGAGGTCTTGACTGATTTCTTTTGATTTTCCCATGATGTCAAGCAAAGAGGCACTGAGTTTGAAGGTAGGCCTTGAAATACATCCACAGATACACCTTCAATTGACTCAGATGATGTCAATTAGACTATCATACGCTTCAAAAGCCATGACATAGTTTTCTGCAATTTTCCAAGCTGTGAATACAGTGAATTTTGGGAAATAATCTGTCTGTAAATAATTGTTGGAAAAATGACTTGTCATGCCCAAAGTAGATGTCCTAACCGACTTGCCAAAACTATAGTTTGTTAACAAGAAATTTGTGGAGTGGTTGAAAAACGAGTTTTAATTACTCCAACCTAAGTGTATGTAAACATCCGACTTCCATTGTATGGTGTTGTAAAGAAACTGTAAAATACTGACTGTAGGCCAGTGGAGGCTGCTGAGGGGAGGACGGCTCATAGCAAGGGCTGGAATGGAGTCCATGAAATGGCATCAAACACATCAAAGATGTACTTTCTTTGTGTTTGTTACCATTCCATTGACTCCATTCGAGCCATTATTATGAGCTGTTCTCCCCTCAACAGCCTCCACTGTTGTAGACCTACCGCTTTATGTTGCTACTAACCCTGACAGCCTCATTACATGGACGTAGAGTCCAACTACAATTCCGATGATCGCCGCCAGGTGGCAGTAAAGGTATTCTGTGCTGTGGGGAGGAAGTGGTTATGGAAAACAGAAGAAAAAGCTAACCGATAAACAGGCTGAATCCGCAAACTGCGTTGATGACTGGCAAACTGAGAATTTGTGACGGGTAATATATTATAGCGTTAACTTTTCGACTGACTGTTTGTAGTTTTATATGACATAGCTAAACGCGATTAGCTACTTTTGGACGCGAGAAGAAAGGCATACAATGCCGTGGGAGCGCTTTTTCTCATCTTCGCCTCTCCTTGCTCGTCTTCCTCATTTACCGACTGCGTGAGGACGGACTCAAACAAGAAACTGCTGTATCGACAACTGTCAATAACTGTAGCTAGCAAGCTAGCTAGCTGTAACCTGAACAAGTGTTAATTTACAATGGCGGATAGCGTAGGAGAGGTTGCTAATGGTGAAATTGGGTTAGGTGTTGGTAGTCAGGGAAATGGAGCTCCGTTGTTACCTAGTTTGGGTAATTCTCTGCCGGGCCACTCGACGAGTGGAGCTAACCTGGCCTCACCACCTCCTGCAGCGGCCGCAGAGACTGGCCTAGCTGTCATGTCCCCTGGAGCCACAACCACCTCAACCGTGGTGACTGGGAGCGGGTTTGGAGGTGCAGGTGTTCTTAGCGCTGTAGTGGGCTCTGCCATTCCAATACCCCTCTACTCGGCCACCAATGCTCTGCCAGGCGGTATCGGTTTGGGGGTGGCCGGAGCAGGCCTCTTGTCCCAAATTCATGCAACGTCCTGGGACCCAACACTAAGTACCGACTGGGACAACGAGAAGACGTCCCAGCAATGCATTCTCCGAATCAAAAGGTAAACATCTGAGTATCCAGATATACACTGGTGGGCTTGCCTGTTACAACATATTGAATGTGGTTCCATGCTGTCTGAAAACGAAAGAACCATATCACACGTGTTTTTGTGACTATAAATGTTACTTTTTGCTAACACCAGTGTTGCATACGGCCTAGTGGTAGAGCGTTGGGTAAGTAACTGAAAGGTTGCTGGATCGAATACCTGATCTGACAAGGTACAAATCTGTAGTTCTACCCTTGAACAAGGCAGTTAACCCACTGTAACCCCGGTAGGCGTCATTGTAAATAGGAATTTGTTCCTAACTGACTTGCCTGGTTTATTTAAAAAAAGTCTATGATCATGACTCAGTTCCATGACATTACACATGAGTCATTGGAAGGCGTCTACTGTATCGGGGAGTTTTGATAAGAGCCTCGACACTGTCTGAACTTTAACGTGTTGCTTGCAGTACGGTTTTGGCACCTTATAGATGGCCCGTATAGATGGAAACAGAAAAGTCAGCCTTTTGGGTGAAACACTGGGGTAAATCCTGTAAGAAAATGGTTACTTACGCTACTAGTTAGGCCAATAGTTAGTATTGATTGGTCAGACTTACTGATGTCATAACGTGTCAATCCATTTGCTTACTATGATGTGACTCTGTAATTAATATATTGACCTTATATTATGAAAAGTATTAACACAACATTGTCAACATTACATTGTTGACATAAAAGGTGCCACTTGTCTCTTAAAATGTTTTGCCCCTAGTGCCAGTCTGCTTGTGCTAATCATGCCAAGTAGGCAAGAGCACTAACAGATCTGGGACCAGGCTGCTATCATTGTGTATTAGCATCTTTTCTTAAGTTTGCCGCCTTACTCTCTCCTCAGGGATATAATGTCCATCTATAAGGAGCCTCCCCCGGGTATGTTTGTGGTTCCTGACCCTCACGACATGACTAAGGTAAAGCTCACGGACTTCCACCACCACTCCCTAGGTCCACCGGGTCTGTTCTGGTACAACTGTACAAAGTCAGACAGCAATGCGAGTTTCATCAATGGCCATTGTCATTTGGCTATGATGTTGAAATATGAGCCTTTGACCTTACTGTGCTACGTTTAGCTAGCCAGACTGTGAAGTGTTTGACTGGTGTAACAAACAATACAATATGGGACTTTTAATACAGGGGCTGTCCTTCAAATGTTGATGCAGAGTTACAGTTAAAGCAACTCCTATCCCAGGCTCAAGTTGTGTGGGGGGATCCTTCTTTAAATCAATTGTTCATTTTCTTTTGTCAGGCCCCAATTTACTTTATAACCCACAGACTATATGTTTGTACTAAATCCCCCAAAATCCATGAAATTGGACATACTAAACAAACAATACAGCCATTGAAGAACTTTTGCTGTGGCAAGAGGAACAGCAGCCATCTTGGAATTAGTGTTCTGCACAACTATTATGAGGATAATGGAGAAATTCATCGCATCAACACCCTCACTAAATATTAGTCCTGACTCTAGTCTTCCCTCCTCAGATCCATGCCCTCATCACAGGACCCTTCGACACGCCCTACGAGGGAGGCTTCTTCCTCTTCCTGTTCCGCTGCCCCCCGGACTACCCCATCCACCCCCCACGGGTCAAGCTCATCACCACCGGCCAAAACACTGTGCGCTTCAACCCCAACTTTTACCGTAATGGCAAAGTATGCCTCAGCATCCTCGGGTAAGCCAGGGCCCTGCAGCTCAGGGGAAACCTGCTGCACCTGAGCAACCCATACATCTATGCCCATTTCCCTTTCTAACTAGGGGAGGGGGTGACTAGGGGTTGAAATGGGACAAGGCATTCAGCAGTCAACCTTTTAAACCCAGACCCATAGAATAGTAGCTCTTACAAACTATATACATAGTGGGATGTGGGGCGGAAGGTAGCCTAGTGGTTAGAGCATTGGGCCAGTAACCGAAGGGTTGCTAGATTGAATCCCCGAGCTGACTAGGTAAAAATCTGTCCTTCTGCCCCTGAACAAGGCAGTTAACCCATTGTTCCTAGGCTGTCATTGTAAATAAGAATTTGTTCTTAACTGACTTGCCTAGTTAAATAGATTTAAAATGAGACCTGCAATTAAACACAGAGAATGAAAAACAGCAGACAGTACTGCCCAATAGTTGCAAGTGCTTCTGTATTACTCAAGCCTACCTGGTCTGACCACAACTGTAAGGGGTCATTCTTTGGCAGAACATGGCTATTTATGGCAGCTCTCTATATAGAGACGCAGATCATTTCTTGCATTTCAGCACATCCTCCCAGGGGGCCCCTCACTGTCGATGTGTGTGACTTTGTCCCAGAAGATGCGATGCCATCATTCTCCTGCTTTCAATAGTACACAACAAAAAAATATATTGGAATAATGTGCCCATGTATCGTAATTCAAATCAAATTTTATTTGTGACATACACATGGTTAGCAGATGTTAATGCGAGTGTAGCGAAATGCTTGTGCTTCTAGTTCCGACAATGCAGTAATAACCAACGAGTAATCTAACCTAACAATTCCACAACTACTACCTTATACACACAAGTGTAAAGGGATAAAGAATATGTACATAAAGATATGAGTGATGGTACAGAACGGCATAGGCAAGATGCAGTAGATGGCATTGAGTACAGAATATACATATGAGATGAGTAATGTAGGGTATATAAACATAAAGTGGCTTGGTTTAAAGTGGCTAGTGATGCATGTATTACATAAAGATGGCAAGATGCAGTAGATGCAGCAGTTTAAATGAGTACAGTATATACATACAGTGGGGCAAAAAAGTATTTAGTCAGCCACCAATTGTGCAAATTCCCCCACTTAAAAAGATGAGAGGCTTGTAATTTTCATCATAGGTACACTTCAACTATGACAGACAAAATGAGGGGGAAAAATCCAGAAAATCACTTTGTAGGATTTTTAATGAATTTATTTGCAAATTATGGTGGAAAATAAGTATTTGGTCAATAACAAAAGTTTATCTCAATACTTTATATATCCATTGTTGGCAATGACAGAGGTCAAACGTTTTCTTTTAGTCTTCACAAGGTTTTCACACTCTGTTGCTGGTATTTTGGCCCATTCCTCCATGCAGATCTCCTCTAGAGCAGTGATGTTTTGGGGCTGTTGCTGGGCAACACGGACTTTCAACTCCCTCCAAAGATTTTCTATGGGGTTGAGATCTGGAGACTGGCTAGGCCGCTCCAGGACCTTAAAATGCTTCTTACGAAGCCACTCCTTCGTCGCCCGGGCGGTGTGTTTGGGATCATTTTCATGCTGAAAGACCCAGCCACGTTTCATCTTCAATGCCCTTGCTGATGGAAGGAGGTCTTCACTCAAAATCTCATGATACATGGGCCCATTCATTCTTTCCTTTACACGGATCAGTCGTCCTGGTCCCATTGCAGAAAAACAGCCCTAAAGCATGTTTTCACCCCCATGCTTCACAGTAGCTATGGTGTTCTTTGGATACAACTCAGCATTCTTTGTGCTCCAAACACGACAAGTTGAGTTTTTACCAAAAAGTTATATTTTGGTGTCATATGGTCAGATGAAATTCTCCCAATCTTCTTCTGGATCATCCAAGTGCTCTCTAGCAAACTTCAGACGGGCCTGAACATGTACTGGCTTAAGCAGGGGGACACGTCTGGCACTGCATGATTTGAGTCCCTGGCGGCGTAGTGTGTTACTGATGGTAGGCATTGTTACTTTGGTCCCAGCTCTCTGCAGGTCATTCACTCGGTCCCCCTGTGTGGTTCTGGGATTTTTGCTCACCGTTCTTGTGATCATTTTGACCCCACGGGGTGAGATCTTGCGTGGAACCCCAGATCGAGGGAGATTATCAGTGGTCTTGTATGTCTTCCATTTCCTAATAATTGCTCCCACAGTTGATTTCTTCAAACCAAGCTGCTTACCTATTGCAGATTCAGTCTTCCCAGCCTGGTGCAGGTCTACAATTTTGTTATTGGGGTCCTTTGACAGCTCTTTGGTCTTGGCCATAGTGGTGTTTGGAGTGTGACTGTTTGAGGTTGTGGACAGGTGTCTTTTATACTGATAACAAGTTCAAAAAATCTTGCTTGTTTGAAGGTGACCAAATACTTATTTTCCACCGTAATTTGCAAATAAATTCATTAAAAATCCTACAATGTGATTTTCTGGATTTTTTTTCCTAATTTTGTCTGTCATAGTTGAAGTGTACCTATGATGAAAATTACAGGCCTCTCATATTTTTAAGTGGGAGAACTTGCACAATTGGTGGCTGACTAAATATTTTTTTGCCCCACAGTATACATATGAGATGAGTAATGTAGGGTATGTAAACATTATATTAAGTGGCATTGTTTAAAGTGGCTAGGGATACATTTTTACATACATTTCCATTATTAGTTGAGTCGTATGTTGGCAGGAGCCACTCAATGTTAGTGGTGGCTGTTTAACAGTCTGGTGGCCTTGAGATGAAGCTGTTTTTCAGTCTCTCGGTCCCTGCTTTGATGCACCTGTACTGGCCTCGCCTTCTGGATGATAGCGGGGTGAACAGTCAGTGGCTCGGGTGGTTGGGTGGTTGTCCTTGGGTGGTTGTCCTTGATGATCTTTATGGCCTTCCTGTGACGTCGGGTGGTGTAGGTGTCCTGGAGGGCAGGTAGTTTGCCCCCGGTGATGCGTTGTGCAGACCTCACTACTCTCTGGAGAGCCTTACGGTTGTGGGCGGAGCAGTTGCCGTACCAGGCGGTGACACAGCCCGACAGGATGCTCTCGATTGTGCATATCTGTAGAAGTTTGTGTGCTTTTGGTGACAAGCCGAATTTCTTCAGCCTCCTGAGTTTGAAGAGGCGCTGCTGCGCCTTCACCACACTGTCCGTGTGGGTGGTCCAATTCAGTTTGTCTGTGATGTGTACGGCGAGGAACTTAACTTACTACCCTCTCCACTATTGTCCCGTCGATGTGGATAGGGGGGTGCTCCCTCTGCTGTTTCCTGAAGTCCACAATCATCTCCTTTGTTTTGTTGACGTTGATGGTGTCTGGGAAATAACCTTTCCAGACACCATACTCTGAGGGCACTCACCTCCTCAATCTAGGCCGTCTCATTGTTGTTGGTAATCAAGCCTACCACTGTAGTGTTGTCCGCAAACTTGATGATTGAGTTGGAGGCGTGCGTGGCCAAGCAGTCGTGGGTGAACAGGGAGTACAGGAGAGGGCTCAGAACGCACCCTTGTGGGGCCCCAGTGTTGAGGATCAGCGGGGTGGAGATGTTGTTACCTACCCTCACCACCTGGGGGCGACCCGTCAGGAAGTCCAGTACCCAGTTGCACAGGGTGGGGTCGAGACCCAGGGTCTCGAGCTTGATGACGAATTTGGAGGGTACTATGGTGTTAAATGCTGAGCTGTTGTCGATGAACAGCATTCTCATAGGTATTCTTCTTGTCCAGATGGGTTAGAGTAGTGTGGTTGCGATTGCGTTGTCTGTGGACCTATTGGGGTGGTAAGCAAATTGGAATGGGTCTAGGTTGTCAGGTAGGGTGGAGGTGATATGGTCCCTGACTAGTCTCTCAAAGCACTTCATGATGATGGAAGTGAGTGCTACGGGGCTGGGCGGTAGTCGTTTAGCTCAGTTACCTTAGCTTTCATGGGAACAGGAACAATTCTATTTTGCACCTATGGCTCCTTGAAACAGCTTTGAAATTCTTCCTCTCTTTCCCTTTATAGTAGTGTTGGTCAGTCTCGGGAACCTACAGGGAGTGCAAAGTTGATCTACTATTAAGTCTACAATACTTCTTTGGGGGAAGCACCGTAGCTCATATACAACTTAAACTTTATATTTTGCTTTGTGTGCGGGCTCCTGACCTGTATTTTTTGTGCTTTAACCTCTTTGTTCTGGGTTGTTGTCTAGGACTTGGACAGGGCCAGCATGGAGCCCAGCCCAAAGCATCTCCTCCGTTCTGATCTCCATCCAGTCCCTGATGACTGAGAACCCCTACCACAACGAGCCAGGCTTTGAACAGGTAAGCCTATAGCACACTTGCAAGTTGGCCTCTAATTTAGCTGGCAAGCCAAACCATAATCCCCAGAATACAGTTAAATCCCACTGCCTTATGGGGAATCTGGTTCCCTGAAGAAATGCTGCCATTTTGATCAACAAAGCTACTGTGTTTTTGGCATATGATATTGTGATATAATATGACTGTTGTCTGACTTACAGAAGACTTCAGCTGTTCTATGTTTCTATTTAGTTGTTTGCTATTTCTTCCCCATTTGTAGACGTTTGTGTAAACGTGTTTGTGAAAAGCAACAGACTGACCTAATCGGTGTGGGATGTGTCACTTTTTGTGTCTTGAATGTCCCCCTTACATCTGCTCCCTCTGACACTCCCTTTGCCAGGAGAGACATCCGGGGGACAGCAAGAACTACAATGAGTGCATCCGCCATGAGACCATGCGCGTGGCTGTATGTGACATGCTGGATGGGAAGGTGCCCTGTCCAGAAGCCCTGTGGTGAGTTAATCTTGGATTGTTGACTCCAAAATAAAAGTTTGAGACTTGAAATCTCAAACGTGGACTGATGTTGAGATGAATCAATGTTCCACGGCATCTATTGTCTAGATCCAGCTACAATTCTTCAGAAAGTATTCAAACACCTTGAAGCTTTCTACATTTTGTTGTTACAGCCTGAGTTTAAAATGGATTACATTTTGATTTTGTGTCACTGATCTACACACACTACCCCACCCATAATGTCAGTGGAATTATGTTTTTAGAAATTAAAAACAAATGAAAAGCTGAAATGTCTTGAGTCAATAAGTGTTCAACCCCATTGTTATGGCAAGCCTAAACTTCAGGAGTAATTTGTTTAATAAGTTGAATGGACTTACTGTGTGTAATAATTGTTTGGCATGATTGATGAATCAGATGCTAAGCTACAGAACTGTTTTGCTAGCACAGACTGGAATTTCTTCCGGGATTCTTACGATGGCATTTAAGTAGTACACCACATCACTGGCTTCATCAATAAGTGCATCGATGACGTCGTCCCCACAGTGACATAAGTATGTACCCCAACCAGAAGCCATGGATTACAGGCAACATCCTCACTGAGCTAAAGGGTAGAGCTGCCGCTTTCAAGGAGCGGGACTCTAACCCGGACGCTTATAAGAAATTCTGCTTATAAGAAATCCTTTGACAAACCATCAAACAGGCAAAGCGCCAATACAGGACTAAGATTGAATCGTACTACACCGGCTCTGACGCTCGTTGGATGTGGCAGGGCTTGCAAACTAATACAGACTACAAAGAGAAGCACAGCCGCCAGCTGCCCAGTGACACTAGCCTACCAGACGAGCTAAATAACTTCTGTGTGATCACGCTCTCCGTAGCCGATGTGCGCAAGACCTTTAAACAGGTCAACATTCACAAGACCACAGGGCCAGACGGATTACCAGGTCATGTACTCTGAGCATGCGCTGACCAACTGGCAAGTGTCTTCACTGATATTTTCAACCTGTCCCTGACAGTCTGTAATACCAACAAGCAGACCACCATTGTCCCTGTGCTCAAGAACACCAAGGTGACCTGCCTAAATGACAACCGACCCGTAGCACTCACATCTGTAGCCATGAAGTGCTTTGAAATGCTGGTCATGGCTCACATCACCTTTATCCCAGAAACCCTAGACCCACTCCAATTTGCATACCGCCACAACAGATCAACAGATGATGCAATCTCTGTTGCACTCCACACTGCTCTTTCCCACCTGGACAAAAGCAACACCTATGTGAGAATGCTATTTATTGACTACAGCTCAGCGTTCAACACCATAGTGCCCTCAACTCATCACTAAGCTAAGGACCCTGGGACTAAACACCTCCCTCTGCAACTGGATCCTGGACTTCCTGGTGGGCCGCCCCCAGGTGGTAAGGGTAGGTAACAACACATCCGCCATGCTGATCCTCAATACGGGTTCTCCTCATGGGTGCATGCTCAGTCCCCTCCTGTACTCCCTATTCACCCATGACTGCAACACCATCATTAAGTTTGCAGACGACACAACCGTGGTAGGCCTGATCACCGACAATGATGAGACAGCCTATAGGGAGGAGGTCAGAGACCTGGCATTGTAGTGCCAGGATAACAACCTCTCCCTCAACGTGATCAAGACAAAGGAGATGATTGTGGACTACAGGAAAAGGACTGAGCATGCCCCCATTCTCATCGATGGGGCTGTAGTGGGGCAGGTTAAGAGCTTTGTACCTTGGTGTCCACATCCCCAACAAACTAATATGGTCCAAGCACACCAAGACAGCTGTGAAGAGGGCACAACAAAACCTATTCTCCCTCAGGAGACTGAAAAGATTTGGCATGGGTGCTCAGATCCTCAAAAGGTTCTACAGCTGCACCATCGAGAGTATCTGGGCTGGTTGCATCATTGCCTGGTATGGCAACTGCTTGGCCTCCGACCACAAGGCACTACAGAGCGTTGTGCGTACGTACATCACTGGCGCCAAGCTTCCTGCCACCCAGGACCTCTATACCAGGCAGTGTCGGTGGAAGGCCCTAAAAATTGTCAGATTCCAGCCACCCTAGTCAGACTGTTCTCTCTCGGAAAGCGGTACCGGAGTGCCAAGTCTAGGTCCAAAAGGCTTCTTAACAGCTTCTACCCCCAAGCCATAACTCCTGAACAGCTACCCGGACTATTTGCATTGTCCCCCACCATTTTTACGCTACTGCTACTCTATTATCCATGCATAGTCACTTTACCTCTACCTACATATTACCTCAACTGAACTGTGTCCCCGCACATTGACTCTGTACCGGTACCCCCTGTATATCGCCTCTCTACTGTTATTTTGTTTTTCTATTTTAATGTTATTATTATTTTATATGTATATAATACTTTCTTATCCAACAATGCAGTTAAGAAAATAAGAGTTAAGGGCTTGTAAGTAAGCATTTCACTGGGAGGTCTGCACCTGTTGTATTTGGCGCATGTGACAAATCAAATTTGATTTGAATAATTTAAGATGAGTTTTGAATGACTACCTCATCTCTGTAACCTATACATACAATTATCTGTACGGTCTCAGTCGAGCAGTGTATTTCAAGCATAGATTCAACGACAAACACCAGAGATGTTTTCCAATGCCTTGCAAAGAAGAATTTAAACAAATAATGGGAAATATTGTACAATCCAGGTTTTCCAAGCTCTTAGAGACTTACCCAGAAAGACTCACAGCTGTATTTGCTGCCAAATGTGACTAATGTGTTGACTCAGGGGATTGAATACTTATCTAATCAAAATATATTATTTTATTTTCCATCAATAATAAAATGTAGTATTGTGTAGATCATTGTCAAAAATAAATGTAAATCCATTTTAACCCCACTTGTAACGCAACAAAATGTGGAAAAAGTCAAGGGGTGTGAATACTTTCTGAAGGGACTGTATATGCCTGAACTCCAAATGAAGGCTACAGGCCACGTCTAATGTCCTTATTGTATATGAGGCATATAGTTGAACCTTAAGGGATTGCAAGAGACATGTTCAAAGCCACTGACCCACAACCCACACACATTTCAATTGTGAGTCATTTCAATTGTAGCTGTTTAGCATTTGTTTTTGTGGGTAGTTAATAACCTGTTCCTGTGTTGCAGGAGTGTGATGGAGAAATCATTCCTGGAGTACTATGACTTCTACGAGGGGGTCTGCAAAGAGAGACTACACCAACAGGGACAGAACATGCAGGTATTGCCAGAGACCTCATTCACTGTGTGTGTACACACACACGTTTCTTTATGCACCTTGGAGAAGCAGAACACACAGGTTATAATGCATCACACATCCTGATAACTAATGCACTGCACCTTCCCTGGGGTTCTAGCAGGGTTTCCTAAACTGGGTTCTCGGGACCTCAAGGGGTACACGTTTTTTTCCCTAGCACTATACAGCTGATTCAAATAATCAACTATTCATCCAGCCTTAATTTTAATCAGCTGTGTAGTGTTAGGGCATAAACCAAAATGTGCACCCATTTGGGTCCTGATGACCGTTTGAAACCCTGGGTTAGAGGACTGAGGGATGTACATGCCCAAACGTTTAAATGGATACTTCAGGATTTGGCAGTCAAACCTTGTATCTTCTTCCCTGGACTCAGATGAACTTGTGGATACCATTTCTATGTTTCTGCTTTCATTATGAAGGAAGTTGGAGGTAGTTTCGCGAGCCAATGTAGACTAACATTAGCACAATGACTGGGCGTCTGTGGTAACAGCTAGCAATGACTGGATGTCTATGGTAACAGCTAGCATGCTAGCTATTACCATAGACACCCAGTCATTGTGCTAATGCTGGTTAGCAACTGTGCTAACACTAGTTAGCAATTTCCTTCAAACTTTACACAGAAACTTAATAATGACATCCACAAGCAGTAGCATTGTGTGGGTAAAATCACTGGGGAAGCCAGAGGGGGAAAGATTATAATGTGTTGTGATAATTGCGTTGTTTGCTCTATAACCTGTTAGTTCATATGCCTTGCGACAGTGATAGATAGGCCTAAGGCTGAGACAATAAGAAGACAGTGGCAGAATAAATTTAAACACGCCGTCTGTTTCATCACAAAACCAGAGAGCAAACTCTGTCTGTTGGAGTCCACAAGGCATATTGCATGTAACAAACAGTTGCATGACCATGCTGTAGGTCATGTAAGTTAATGTTTCCACCATTTTCAGACTACTAAACAACTGATTTTAGAACCACAGTTAACTGAAGTCGCAAAGTAAACAGGAGCTGCCTCCACTATTCTAGCACCATTTCAACATCATCAAATCACCCATGCTTAGTCTAATACAGTGACAACTAAAAGCTACCAAAAACACATTAGTCGAAAAATAATGTGGCTGTCCATGGTTCTGATGTATGTGCGTCTGTGTGTGTGAGCGTTCATGCAAGTAAAAAAGACAAATAACATGTTGACTCACCCAACTTGTAGAGAAACGCCAATGCCATCTCATTCATGTTGACGAAAACGGTCTATAACTCTGTCATACAGTACAGTTTTTTTTGTGTGTTTTGTCCGAGGCTACCTGGTTAAAATGCTTACTTGCTAGCTTAACTTTCTTTTGTGAGCAACTTTAGTTAGTTAACATTAGCCTTCTATGTATTGAACCCTCAGGCCTGGGGCGGCAGGGTAGCCTAGTGGTTAGAGCGTTGGACTAGTAACCGGAAGGTTGCAAGTTTAAACCCCCCAGCTGACAAGGTACAAATCTGTCGTTCTGCCCCTGAACAGGCAGTTAACCCACAGTTCCTAGGCCGTCATTGAAAACAAGAATTTGTTCTTAACTGACTTGCCGCGTTAAATAAGGGTAAAATAAAACAATGGATCATAATTGCTGTCATAATCATTGGCCAGTAAGGAGAATGAAGTCAAACCATCCATGACTAATTTAGGAAAAACACCATTTTAGCTAGCCTGCAGAGGACCACAACCAAATGCAACAATTCAAGTTGATGTATGCTTTTCATGCAATTTGATAGAAGTGACGCCAACTTCCCATGACACTTTTTGTCATTATTGGTGTGCCAGGACCTGTCACAGTTGAGTGCACTCAGTTTAGCTCAACGCTGATTGGCTATTATTTTATACCTTTTTTTTTTTTTATCAAGGGAGGCCAAATGCTCACTGGCTTCCCTTGCATTCCATGCTATGGGTGGCAACAATGTCATAATATTTTGGATCAGACGGCATCAGATAGATGACCTACACATGGAGACAGAGGGGTGCTGTTTTGCTCTCAGATGCTTTCTCCGGTGAGGTACATTCGGTCTCTTGCAAATTTTGCTGATGACACAATCGCACTCCACACTGCCCTTTCCTACCTGGACAAAAGGAACACCTAGGTGGGAATGCTATTTGTTGACTACAGCTCACGTTCAACACCATAGTGCTCACGAAGCTCATTATTAAGCTAAGAACCCTGGGACTAAACACCTCCCTCTGCAACTGGATCCTAGACTTCCTGATGGGGTGCGTGCTTAGTTCCCTCCTGTACTCCCTGTTCACCCACGACTCCAACACCAAGTTTGCTGATAACATAACGGTGGTAGGCCTGATCACCAACGAAGAGACAGCATATAGGGAGGAGGTCGGAGACCTGGCAACAACCTCTCCCTCAATGTGAGTAAGACAAAAGAGATGATCGTGGACTACAGGATAAGGGGGGCCGAACACGACCCCATTCACATCGACGGGGCTGTAGTGGAGCAAGTTGAGAGCTTCAAGTTCCTTGGTGTCCACATCACCAACAAACTATCATGGTCCAAGCACACCAAGACAGTCGTGAAGAGGGAACGACAACACATTTTCACCCTCAGGAGACTGAAAAGATTTGGCATCGGTCCCCAGATCCTCAAAGTTCTTCAGCTGCACCATCGAGAGCATCCTGACCTGTTGCATCACCGCCTGGTATGGCAACTGCTTGGTCTCCGACCGTAAGGTGCAACAGAGGGTAGTGTACAGCCCAGTACATCACTGGGGCCAAGCTTCCTGCCATCCAGGACCTACAAGGAAGAGTGAATGAGTTATATACACTTTTGTAATGCATCCTGTACCACAGCGCTGAATATTTTACTTTTGGTTAACCCCTAGAACAGACACCATCACAGGAATCCTCTCAGACAAGGGTCTAAGGCATGGGTGTCAAACTCTGGCCCGTGGGCCAAATTTGGCCCGCGGGGTAATTATATTTGGCCCGCGAGACAATACCAAATTACTACTAGAGCTGGCCCGCCGGTATTATACAGCGCATTCACCACTAATACTACGAATCCCATAATGCTCTGCTGTTTTCGCGCGCCAATCAGGACAGGACCCAGAAACGCTCTCTCCTCTGTGACAGTAGTCATAGCAACATAGAAGCTACAACTGTCAGCGAGCTAACCCTTCCCAAAAATGGCAAAAAGAAAGGCAGAAAACAGGAGCTTTCTGGACAAGTGGGAGGCAGAATATCTGTTTACATACAGTGCCTTGCGAAAGTATTCGGCCCCCTTGAACTTTGCGACCTTTTGCCACATTTCAGGCTTCAAACATAAAGATATAAAACTGTATTTTTTTGTGAAGAATCAACAAGAAGTGGGACACAATCATGAAGTGGAACGACATTTATTGGATATTTCAAACTTTTTTAACAAATCAAAAACTGAAAAATTGGGCGTGCAAAATTATTCAGCCCCTTTACTTTCAGTGCAGCAAACTCTCTCCAGAAGTTCAGTGAGGATCTCTGAATGATCCAATGTTGACCTAAATGACTAATGATGATAAATACAATCCACCTGTGTGTAATCAAGTCTCCGTATAAATGCACCTGCACTGTGATAGTCTCAGAGGTCCGTTAAAAGCGCAGAGAGCATCATGAAGAACAAGGAACACACCAGGCAGGTCCGAGATACTCTTGTGAAGAAGTTTAAAGCCGGATTCGGATACAAAAAGATTTCCCAAGCTTTAAACATCCCAAGGAGCACTGTGCAAGCGATAATATTGAAATGGAAGGAGTATCAGACCACTGCAAATCTACCAAGACCTGGCCGTCCCTCTAAACTTTCAGCTCATACAAGGAGAAGACTGATCAGAGATGCAGCCAAGAGGCCCATGATCACTCTGGATGAACTGCAGAGATCTACAGCTGAGGTGGGAGACTCTGTCCATAGGACAACAATCAGTCGTATATTGCACAAATCTGGCCTTTATGGAAGAGTGGCAAGAAGAAAGCCATTTCTTAAAGATATCCATAAAAAGTGTTGTTTAAAGTTTGCCACAAGCCACCTGGGAGACACACCAAACATGTGGAAGAAGGTGCTCTGGTCAGATGAAACCAAAATTGAACTTTTTGGCAACAATGCAAAACGTTATGTTAGGCGTAAAAGCAACACAGCTGAACACACCATCCCCACTGTCAAACATGGTGGTGGCAGCATCATGGTTTGGGCCTGCTTTTCTTCAGCAGGGACAGGGAAGATGGTTAAAATTGATGGGAAGATGGATGGAGCCAAATACAGGACCATTCTGGAAGAAAACCTGATGGAGTCTGCAAAAGACCTGAGACTGGGACGGAGATTTGTCTTCCAACAAGACAATGATTCAAAACATAAAGCAAACTCTACAATGGAATGGTTAAAAAATAAACATATCCAGGTGTTAGAATGGCCAAGTCAAAGTCCAGACCTGAATCCAATCGAGAATCTGTGGAAAGAACTGAAAACTGCTGTTCACAAATGCTCTCCATCCAACCTCACTGAGCTCGAGCTGTTTTGCAAGGAGGAATGGGATAAAATGTCAGTCTCTCGATGTGCAAAACTGATAGAGACATACCCCAAGCGACTTACAGCTGTAATCGCAGCAAAAGGTGGCGCTACAAAGTATTAACTTAAGGGGGCTGAATAATTTTGCACGCCCAATTTTTCAGTTTTTGATTTGTTAAAAAAGTTTGAAATATCCAATAAATGTCGTTCCACTTCATGATTGTGTCCCACTTGTTGATTCTTCACAAAAAAATACAGTTTTATATCTTGATGTTTGAAGCCTGAAATGTGGCAAAAGGTCGCAAAGTTCAAGGGGGACGAATACTTTCGCAAGGCACTGTATGTAAAAGACAAACCTGTTTGTCTTGTTTGTGGAGTCAACGTGGCTGTAAGTAAGGAGTACAACATTAGACGACACTGAAACGAAACACCATGACAAATACAAGGACCTGGACATGACTCAAAGGAGCCAGAAAGTAGAGGAGATGAAAATAAGTTTGGTTTCACAACAGAATATGTTTAAAAAAGCCACATCACAAAGCGAGGCTGCTGTAAAGGCTAGTTATATAGTGGCAGCAGAGATCGCAAAATCAGCCCGGCCCTTTAATGAGGGAGAGTTCATGAAAAAGTGCATGATGGTTTGTGACCTCGTATGCCCAGAGAAAAAACAAGCATTTTCAAATGTGAGCCTGAGCAGGAACACAGTAGCTGATCGCACATGTGATCTTGCCACCAATCTGTATGACCAGCTGATGGAAAAGGGAAAATATTTTGTTGCGTTCTCCCTCGCTGTGGATGAGAGCTGCGACGCATCTGATACTGCTCAGCTGTCAGTCTTCATCCGTGGAGTGGACTCAAATCTGTGTGTTACGGAGGAGCTATTAAGATTCAAATCAATGCATGGCACAACCACAGGAAAGGAAGTCTTTGAGGAGGTTTCCAAATGTGTAACTGAAATAAAGCTGCCGTGGGATAAACTCGTTCGATTAACGACAGATGGTGCGCCAGCGATGTGCGGTAAAAAGAGTGGACTGGTGGGCATGGTTCGGGAGAAGATGCGGGAAGAGAACTGTGCAGGTGAGCTAACTGTTTACCACTGCATCATACATCAGGAAGCACTGTGTGCCAAAGCCCTAAAGATGGAACATGTTATGACCACAGTAACACAGGTAGTTAACTTTATAAGAGCCAAAGGTCTAAATCACCGCCAGTTTAAATATTTTCTGGAGGAGTGTGGTTCGGAATACGCAGTGTATCTGTGTATCACACAGAGGTGAGATGGCTAAGCAGAGGAAAAGTACTGAACAGATGTTTTGAGCTGCGTGAGGAAATATGTCAATTCCTGGAAACCAAAGGGAAGGATACAGCAGAGCTCCGGGAGCAAAAGTTCCTGTGTGAGCTGGCCTTTCTCTGTGACATCTCGAGCCATCTCGACGCGCTGAACCTGCAGCTTCAGGGGCGGGGGCGCATCATCACAGACATGTACGCTGCAGTGAGGGCCTTCAAAACTAAACTGTGCCTGTGGGAGAATCAGATGCTGCAAGGAAACCCTTGCCATTTTCCCTGCTGCCAATCCATAAAAGCGCAGATCTCTACCGCCGTGTTCCCATGCGCACAGTTTGCTGAAAAACTCAGTGTTCTCGCCGCTGAGTTTAGCCGGCGATTTGCCGACTTCGATGCCCAGAAATGCAAGTTTGAACTGCTTAGTAATCCCTTCGCAGTTGATGTGGAAAATGCACCAACCAACATCCAAATGGAGCTGATTGAACTCCAGTGCAACGACACGCTGAAGTCAAAGTATGATGCTGTGGGCGCCGCACAGTTTCCACGGTTCATCCCTGACACAATGCCTCAGCTCCGCACCCAAGCTGCTCAGATGCTCTCCATGTTCGGCAGCACTTATCTATGCGAGCAACTTTTCTCCTCGATGAAGATGACCAAAACAACTCACAGGAGACGTCTGACTGATGAACATCTTCGCTCGATACTGAGGATTTCTTCAGCTCAGAGCTTGAGCCCAGACATTGATGAACTAGCATCCAAGAAGAGATGCCAGGTATCTGGCTTGGGCACATCAGATTAGACCAGTGTGCAATAATTAACGTTTTCTTTATGCACCTTTTCTTGCTACAAGGCATGGGCTTGAATGGTTGATTTATTATCATTTTATTTGTCAAATTATTAGCCAGTGGAAAAAGTTTATTTTGGTATTTAAATCAGAAGGCTGCAAATAGAAAAGAGGCATACAATTTTTATTTAAATTGTATTTATTTAATAAATTAATGCCATTGTGTTTTTTCATTTGAAATTCGATTTTGCATGTCTCCACTTAAATTATATATTGTATGGTAATAAGCGATGCTTGTTCCATATTCAATGTTAAAGCAAAACTTGTTTGGGTCCATATTAAAAGGTTAATTTGTTCAATGTTGGCCCGTGACTTTGTTCAGGTTTTACATTTTGGCCCACTGGGTATTTGAGTTTGACACCCCTGGTCTAAGGTGTAGGTGCAAGGATGTTCTTCTGGACAGGGCCCTTCTCCCAGCCTGTTCACCCCTAGAACAGACCCCCATCACAGGAATCCTCTCTTCCTTCCTCTACCTACCTATCTCCCAGAAGGACTGATGCATCCAACTTTTTCAGTTTTTTTTATTTTTATTGTATATAGCCTTTTAAATCATTAAAATAATAAAAACAGGCAACATAAATAAAAAAGTTAATACTGGGAACAACCTCTGAAAAATTATAATAATACCAATAGAAGAATGATTGAAGTGCCGGAGTTTCGCACATTTGAATGACCCAACTACTGTCCCATTTTTCATCTAGTAAAAATAAAAAATACATTTCACTGGCTGAAGTCATAAGTGTACATACACCTAAGCCAAATACATTTAAACTACAGGATGTTCTAAAACACCCAGGATGTTTTATAACCCTGAGTTAAACTAATGCAGTCTTCTATAAGTTAAAGTCAACATTTATTTTTAACTGCCAACTCATTTAGGTTATAATCCACGTCCAGGTACAGTTGAAGTCGGAGGTTTACATACACCTTAGCCAAATACATTTATACTCAGTTTTTCACAATTCCTGACATTTAATCCTAGTAAAAATTCCCTGTTTTAGGTCAGTTAGGATCACCACTTTATTTTAAGAATGTGAAATGTCAAAATTATTAGTAGTGGTTTATTTCAGCTTGTATTTATTTAATCACATTCCCAGTGGGTCAGAAGTTTACATGCACTCAATTAGTATTTGGTAGCATTGCCTTTCAATTGTTTAACTTGGGTCAAACGTTTCAGGTAGCCTTCCACAAGCTTCCCACAATAAGTTGGGTGAATTTTGGCCCATTCCTCCTGACAGAGCTGTTGTAACTGAGTCAGGTTTGTAGGCCTCCTTGCTCGCACAAGCTTTTTCAGTTCTGCCCAAAAATATTCTATAGGATTGAGGTCAGGGCTTTGTGATGGCCACTCCAATACCTTGACTTTGTTGTCCTTAAGCCATTTTGCCACAACTTCGGAAGTATGTTTGGGGTCATTGTCCATTTGGAAGACCCATTTGCAACCAAGCTTTAACTTCCTGACTGATGTCTTGAGATGTTGCTTCAATATATCCACAATTGTCCTGCCTCATGAAGCCATCTATTTTGAAGTGCACCAGTCCCTCCTGCAGCAAAGCACCCTGACAACATGATGCTGCCACCCCCGTGCTTCACGGTTGGGATGGTGTTCTTCTGCTTGCAAGCATCCCCTTTTCCCTCCCAACATAACGATGGTCATTATGGCCAATCAGTTCTATTTTTGTTTCATCAGACCAGAGGACATTTCTTCAAAAAGTACAATCTTTGTCCCCATGTGCATTTGCAAACTGTAGTCTGGCGTTTTTATGGCGGTTTTGGAGCAGTGGCTTCTTCCTTGCTGAGCAGCCTTTCAGGTTATGTCGATATAGGACTTGTTTTACTGTGGATATACATACTTTTTACATGTTTCCTCCAGCATCTTCAAGATCTTTTGCTGCTGTTCTGGGATTGATTTGCACTTTTCGCACCAAAGTACGTTCATCTCTAGGAGACAGAACGTGTCTCCTTCCTGAGCGGTATGACGGCTGCGTGGTCCCATGGTGATTATACTTGCGTACTATTGTTTGTAAAGATGAACGTGGTACCTTCAGGCGTTTGGAAATTGCTCCCAAGGATAAACCAGACTTGTGGAGGTCTACAATTGTTTTTCTGAGGTCTTGGCTGATTTCTTTTGATTTCCCCATGATGTCAAGCAAAGAGGCACTGAGTTTGAAGGTAGACCTTGAAAGTCATCCACAGGTACACCTCCAATTGACTCAAATGATGTCAATTAGCCTATCAGAAGCTTCTAAAGCCATGACTTCATTTTCTGGAATTTTCCAAGCTGTTTAAAGGCACAGTCAACTTTAGTGTATGTACACTTCTGACCCACTGGAATTGTGATAGTGAAATAATCTCTGTAAACAGTTGTTGGAAAAATGACTTGTCATGCACAAAGTAGATGACCGAACCGACTTGCCAAAACTATAGTTTGTTAACAAGAAATTTGGAGTGGTTGAAAAACACTTAGGTTGGAGTCATTTAAACTTGTATGTAAACTTCTGACTTCAACTGTATATACTATGCTGTGTCAAAGGAAGGCCCAAAAAATTGTCAGACCCCAGTCACCCAAGTCATAGACTGTTCTCTCTGCTACAGCACGGCAAGCAGTACCGGAGTGCCAAGTCTAGATCCAAAAGGCTCCTTAATAGTTTCTACACTGCTGCGTAGTCACTTGACCCCTACCTACATGTGCAAATTTACTTCGACTAACCTGTACCTCCGCACATTGACCCGGTACCGGTGGTTCCTGTATATAGCCTCATTATTGTTTTTGTTTTTTTTAATTTTACTTTAGTTAGTAAATATGTTGTTAACTCTATTTTTCTTAACTGCATTGTTGGTTAAGGGCTTGTAAGTAAGTAAGTAAGTAAGCATTTAACTGTAAGGTCTACACCTGTTGGATTTTTTTTCTTGGAATGTTTTGGGAAGCCTGACTTCCCTTGGCATCCATGAATACATGCCACTGTCCACGTTCATCTGACTCTTCATTGCCAAAATAATTTGTCGCCGTTTACAGAAGGTTGTCCAAACATATATAAAGAAATTATCTCTATGCATGTATGTATACATTTATTTTTTTAGATAAATAACAGTATACACTGCTCCCACATGCTATAAACCTGCACCACAACAGTGGAACATTTCAGATTTGAAATATGAGATGCACATCCCACACACTCTTTCTCTCCTTACACACCTCCAGGACCCTTTTGGGGAGAAGAGGGGTCGCTTCGACTACCAGGGCCTATTGGCACGCCTGAGCACCACCCAGAGGCGCATTCGGGAGAAGTGCCCACCGGAGGACAACGATGACCACTCAGACTCTGACACCAGCTCCTCAGGCACGGACCCAGATAGCCAGGGCAGCTCCCAGCCTTAGTCACCAGATGGCGCCACACTACCTTTCTTTTTCAGTCTCCCCCTTTCTGTTTTTGCAAGATGGTTTTGGCTCAAGTGAGATGTTGAGGGGAAAGGCCTGATTTCAGGAAGCACTTATGATACAAAGGCAGGGGATAGCTTAATGTCTGTTTTGATTGGTTCTTTTTCCTTCTCCCCCCCCCAATGACTGCCTTTTAATTTGTTTCCCCCAGCTGTTGTAAGTTAACAATGCCAGTCTACACTTAGATGGTGTTGAGAGTTTGGCTTGTAGAAATGGACACTGTTTCTTTGAAAGCAATTTGTCATAGATTCTGCCTTTTTGTCTTTGTTTTCCCATGCCCGATTGGATTAGGAAGAAGCGGTGGAATCTGAGATTGACCATTCTCAATATTCACAGTCTGTACAACCACATCAGTCGTCTTAATCAAATCACCAAACTTCTATTCATTCATACATTGGTACACACACCTCAGACTATCCACTTCTAAAGTCCCATTGTCTCATGTTCTTTCCTTAATCTGAACAGTACTTAATAAAATTATGAACCAAGTCATAATTACATTATGAATTCATAATGAATTGCATTAGTAAAAATAAAAAACACCTCCAGTAATGCCTAGTACAAAATATGTACAGTTGCGGCCACATATATTGGCACCTTTGCACTTTACAGTGGAACAGACTGTAATATTTCTTATTTTCAGAACTGGTTGGATAGCCATTTTTACCCTGTAGGCACTTGCAACTTATGACAAGTGAGGATAAATTACACAATCACTTGCCTCTAACCAAATTGTTTTTTGAATTTTCAATAATGCAGTCCAGGCCATATTTTGACTTTAAAAAAAATCAATTTCAGTTTCATAACATTTCTAGGTCCTTTGCAGATACAATTACGTGTGAAGTTTTTTTTTTCTCTCTACTTATTTGTGAAGAAATAGTGAATCGTTCGAGGGTGCCAATATATCTAATGTATATATGCACAGCGAGAGAGTTTATTGTGGTCTATGGGGAGTTTCTTCAAATGTTCCATTGACTGACTGCTAAAGCCTGCATGGAAAGTTTTATTTTTTTTCTCTCTCTGCATGAAAACAAATTTCAATCTTTGATGTTCATGATTATCATTGAGCTGTATGTAGTGTTGTGGATTTCACCTTCAAGAGATGTTTTTCTTCTCTGATGCTAAAATGCTGGTAGAGTAATAGGGATCCAAATATCTCCATTTAAGCTAAATGGTGGAGTCTATGGACATTAGGTTTGGGGTCACTACAAAACGTTTAGAAAGCTGGATTTGTCATTTGACCTGTCCCATTTAACCAATGCCATGTTTTACATTGCATTTTTCATTGAAGGCAGTGGACTGGTGCCTCTTCAGCTTTATATAGCGGAGTCAGCCAGTACCAAACAGGCACAGACCTGTTTGTTAGATCTCCACGGTGTCACCTTTTCAGTCATCTGAAAGCCACCACCAGGATTTTCAAACGAGCCACGGGAAATGTTTTATGATGGTAACATAAATACCAGACACCTGTTTCGATGCCGTGACAACTTTCATTCATTGAGAGTTTTCGCCTGCGATGGGTTTCTGTGGATTGGTTTGTAGAATGATTTTATGTTGGTTTGGCCGTTTTTAAGCGCTAAATGTTCTACATTGGCTTACATATATGGTGTCAGAAGTGCGTTCCACAGGTTGAAACAGTCTTAAGATACAAGTTCAATATAAACCTAACCTGGCAGTAACACTGACAACACAAACTTCAAATGGACTTCAAGTGATTGAGGATTTTTTTGATAAAGTATGAGAAACCGTATGACCCGTTCTAAACAGTGGTCTTGTCTGTAAGGGGTCAATCTTATTTTTTCATATTGATGTGAAGTTCTTATTCTCGCTTTGAAAGACGTTAAGCCTTATCGAGACTTCTTCCCGAGCCACAATTGTTTTCAGTCTGAATTGTCCCCCTTCAAAGTGTCACAAAACATTGCCTATCAGCCTGGGCAGCTCACCAATAACCTCTAGTGAGGCCTCAGCGGCTGTTCAGCAGATAGGGGGCTAAACACCTCTACCATGTCACTTTAGTTTGTAGTCCTGTCTAGCAAGATGCAACAAATAATTATACTGTCTTCAGTCTTTATTGCATTTTGGAACTACCCACTCAGGATACAACAACCTCTTGCATTGTAATTGCCTGTCTGGACCACAATCTACTGTCTAATTAAGGAGGCCAGCTCCAATGCAGAGTGGCACCCAAACAGGACTGGACCACACCCTTCTTTTCCTTCTCATGGACATGTTTTTCTATTCCCTCCCATCTGGGTGCATTTCTGCTCACTTCTCAGTCGACAGGGACTGGGACTTCCTCTCACAGGAAAAAATGTTGGATTTAATAGATCTAATGTTTGAGAGTACTGCTAACTTTGTTTGCAAAGTTTGAAAAAAAATGTTTCAAATGTATGACTCTACTGCAAATGAAAATATTAAAGCAAAGATACTACTGGCCAGCTCCACTGCAAAGGATTAGGTGTGAGATGCTCAGTGTAGCGACCAGTCAGTTTGAAGCCTTGTTATGGTTTGGTGTGTATATTCCTGTAGCATTCTGATGTGACCCGTCTAGTGTGTCCCTTGTCTGATGGTTTATTTTGGGTTTGTGCCCCCAACCCAGAGATTCAAACTGAATCGCTTTTATTAAGGCATCTTCAATCCATAATGATATGGATTTCCATGTAGATGTTTTCAGGAAGTGACTTATGTAAAGCGTAAACTTCTAGAATAAATGTTGGCCATGACATAGTAAAAGTATATAATAATTACAAATGGGGATACCTTATCTGTCAGCCATCTCAATGAGATAAGTAACATTTGTATTGAGTCCCATTGCGTTAGATGTCTCATAGTATGTCCGACCTTCAATCTATGTAATTTCTTATGAGATGAGTGTGACACTAATATACTGCACCTTTTCCCCAAGATTGAATTTAGGACTTGGGATGGTGTAGAGTAGACCACATTGCTTCTTAGATGGCTAACAGCAATGTACAGGGCTGCTAAACCTAGCTGCCACAGAGCTGCTGCTCTACGACAGGGTTTCCCCAAACTCTGTCTCGCCCCCCCCCACCCCCTTGTGGTGCACATTTTGGTTTTTGCCCCAGCACTACACAGCTGATTCAAATAACCAACTCATCATCAAGCTTTGATTATTTGAATCAGCTGTCTATTGCTATGGCAAAAAACTAAACGTGCACCCAGAGGGTGGCCCCCAGGACGGAGTCTGGGAAATCCTGCTCTACAGTACATTCCCACAGGGGCGTTCAACACTCTAATGGCCATTCATTCTGTCTCAGTCAATGGTAAGTGAATGGTTTACATTTTTGAGTTGACAAGATGTGGGCCCCATTTTAGGCCTTGACTCAACGTTCCAGGCCAAGGCATTAGTCCCAAAACTTTGACTGCCACGTTTATGCAAAACTATTTTCATCTGATTTAATTTCTGTTTTCATTATATTGTATATGTAAAAAAAAATACTAATAAAATATACAAATGGCTATTTTGATCTGTGGCATTCTGTTTCAGTGCAAGTGTTATATTATTAATAGTGAGAATTTTATAGGCATTCAGTTGAGGGCTTCAGCCCAGCCGCTGTTGCGTTGGTAATACCAAGGAGGACTACAAGTCCCGTAAGTCCCATATGTAGTCAGTTCTGAAATGATGTTGCTTTTTGTGGTTAATTAACAATTTCTTTGTGGATTTTGATGTGTGCTTGGGGTTATTGTCTTTGCTGGAAGATCCACTTGAGGCCAAGTCAATCAAGAGGCAACCAGGTTTTTGGCTAAAATGTCCTGGTACTGGGTAAAGTTCACGATGCAGTCGGACCAGTGAAAGCAAAATAGCCCCATAACATCAAAGATCCACCACCATATTTTACAGTAGGTATGTGTTTGTTTTCTGCTTATGCATTTCGTCACCAAACCCACCACTGGTGTCGGTGGTCAAAGCTTATTTTTCCTTTCATCGGTTCCAATCCAAGTGCCAATGCCATTTAGCAAACTCAGACCCCCTGAATGAGACATGAGTCCCCCTAAATGCAACAAAGTCAAACTTTGGGGGGGGTCTCTAAATAATGAATGCTAATTTAACCATTCTCCTATTTGTTAAAATGTAACTTGTACTGCGACAGTGGTAAATATTAAAATAAATGCTTATTCCAAATTAAATGAACACCCCCACCTCGGTCATGGTTTAAACCATGTTTTCCCTATGTGGCTGCACCCGTGACAGTCCCGTATCTCAGCCCCTTTTCTGGTGTCCCAACTTTTCTTTTTACAAAAAAGGTCCTTCTGTCAGCAAGACAAATCAATTAATTCAGGGTGCAAGAGTGAAGACCCAATGACAATTGCTGAATGTCATTACACTTTTTGTTTGACAGTAAGATTGGTTGTGTTCACTCCAAATTCAAAGATGCTGGTTCAAATCCCCGAGCCAGCAAGGTGGAAGAATCTGCCGTTCTGCCCTTGACAAGGCAGTTAACTCCCAACAATAATTTCTCCCCAGGCGCCGATGACGTGGATGTCAATTAAGGAATCCCTCCCACATCTCTCTGATTCAGAGGGATTGGGTTAAATGTGGAAGACACATTTCGGTTGAATGCATTTAGTTGTGCAACTGACTAGGTATCCTGCAAATGTAGGAGGTACTTTGATGAAAATTGAGAGCCCCCTGAATGTCACGGTATAGTTCGCACTCTGCCAGCACACCAGTGTTGAGCTTGGCGTCAATTAGGGTGCATAAGCAGAAAAGAACCCAATACCTGCTGTAAAATATGGTGGTGGATCTTTGATGTTTTGAGGCTATTTTGTCTCCACTGGTCCTGGGGCCCATGTTTGGTCAACGGCATCATGAACTTTACCCAGTACCAGGACATTTTAGCTAAAAACCTGGTTGCCTCTGCCAGGAGGCTGACACTTGATCTTCCAGCAACACAATAACCCCAAGGACACAACAAAATCCACAAAGAAATTGTTAATTGACCACAAAATCTTAATTGTGCAATGGCCATCTTAGTCTCCGGATTTGAACACCATTGAAAACTCGTGGTTTTAACTGAACATGGACTATAAGTGGATATCAATGACCTGGAACGATTCTGTATGGAAGAATGGTCCCAATGTGTTCTCCATTTTTTTTAAAGGTTCAGTGCCGTCATCCTTGCAAGGTGAGGTATTGAAAGGTACTGTAAACATGGGTGACAATCATTTTGATCCTATCTTTTTGAGAGAAAAAAGTATTACTTGTTAAACATCATCTCTTTATCTGAGCAATTTTATTAGTATAAAATAAAAATGTGGGCATACAAAATACAGTAGCTCAGTATTTGTATAATTTATTTTATGCAGTCTTTTTTTGTTAATCTTTATTAAGGGTGCCAATCATTTTGTCCCCCCCCCCAGTTTTATGATTGGAATGAGATACAAAACGAGCTCCGGTGTGCTTTAGGACCATGCAGATACCTCCAAGCGGTCGGGTATGCAGTTTGGAGTGTTTATCAGTGTTTATCAGACTGGATAAAATAACTTCTAAATCCAAAGTTGTGCCTCTCTTTAACTTCACTCTGTATATCAATACACAGGAATTACATTAATCTA
Source organism: Oncorhynchus mykiss (assembly GCF_013265735.2). Taxonomy (NCBI): domain Eukaryota; kingdom Metazoa; phylum Chordata; class Actinopteri; order Salmoniformes; family Salmonidae; genus Oncorhynchus; species Oncorhynchus mykiss. The sequence continues at coordinate 67,674,192 of NC_048576.1, forward strand.
TGCTACATGTGAGACTTGACTAAAATGAGAGCATTCCATCATGTGAGATAAGGGACTACTGGAGAAATGTTGAAATGTTGGCTATTCTGAGGGTAGCCTGCTTTGGACTACGTAAAATAACGTTTTATGTATGCATTATTTTCTTTCTTAGACTTTGGGCAATGTTGTGTGCTTGTCAGGCACATGCAGTAAGGCTTTCATCTGTTAGAGTTTCACAGATTTTATTGATTGAGTTTATTGATTATTTCTAATTATGTTTTTCTTTTCTCATTTGTAGTTATATTAACAGTTTAAAAGAGGATTAAAACATTGAATTCAGACCAAAAAAAAGACTATTGATCTTAACTATTGATGAAACCATTTAGAAATCCACAACTTCGTGATGAAACGTGTGATTGATAGACTAGTACATTAGTTGATGACAGCTTAATGTGAGACAGTCATTCTCTCCAGTTGTCTCCTCCATGAATAACATGTTGCTATTGTTCTATAGGCCTATTTAATTTATACATTTTTAAAACGACTTTTTGACATACGTTTTATACAGTATTCATCTTCAATCGTGATAATGTTGGATTAGTAAACGCTCCTTCTATCTGACGGACCAAATACTTTCATTCTATCGACCCTCCCTCACACACTGCCTATTATTGAGATGGGCGGGAGGCGCTTTTTTTCAGCTCAACAGGTAGCTGCATCCCAACCGACAACAACATAGACAATTGGTATGAAATACAGTATATTGAAATAATTGAGTACATTTTGATACAGGGATCCGGTATGTTTTTGTCATTTCAAAATTGTACAAGATTCAATATAACTTCGAGGTCGCGCCATACTGTTCCTTGTTTTTTCGATGTAGTAACTGATCAAGTCTCTTGAGTTTTGTTTTGTAATTATTCATATGGCATGTGTGTTGAATTTCAAACAGAATATACTCTACAAACATTAATTGTTAAGTTAGTAGGCAGTCTTGACACCATTTCAGATGTCTATTGTAGTATATTATTTGTATCCTATTATTTATATTATTATCATTATAATTACTACACGATTTATACAATAGAAAATCAAAGAAAACAAAGGTGTATTCAATGACATGTTCACACTTACACCTGGAATGCTATTTCAAGCCATGTTTTCCCTTGTGATGGTCTGATTCGTTTAAGGTGAGCGTTGATTTGTAATTATATGCCTTTTCGATAGCTTTTCGTTTGTGCTTTCAATCGAACTGTTGATGAGAAATTTGAAGAATTGTTCTATCGTTCCAAAACACAAGTTAACAATTTTATAACACAATAATTAACGATGACTCAAAAAATATTTTCTGTGACAGCTTCTAATAAATTGAATACATTTAAAATACAAAGGGATTTAACCAGTTCACAACAGTTAATTATTAAATTTGCCGTGAAAGTAAGCTAACATAATTGCAGTCAGCAGGCATGCCTCTTGTCATGTTTGATAAGAGATGGGCTACTTCGATATGCTGAAGAAATCATAGTTTGGCTTTAGCCAGCATATGTAACAATGTAGCCTATATGTGCTTGTATTATATATGTTTGATTTTATATTGTTTGCTAGACTATTGCATTTAAAATGTTTACTTCGCTGCAGTAGCCTGCATTCAGTATAAAAAAAACATCTTCGTTTGAAAATAAAGTTCAGTATTCTATGATGATTTGATAATTTCCCTTACAGGCCTGTTAACGGATTACTGTTTAATGAAGGATAATACAACATAAAAATAATGTTCATGGTGGGTTATGTTTTGAGGTGAGGAAAAACATTATACATTTTAACCATTTTAGTTCATTTATGTGCACATGCAATGCGTTATCTCAGCGTGTCCACTTGGTGGGGGTAGCTACGAGCAGAACAATCTTGGTGGGTGACACGTCTAGGACCACCTCTTAATCGATCATTCTTCTGAACACAGAACTGTTTATGTTCTTAAAGATCTTCTGTAGCAATTGATTAATGATTGGAATATTGGGCAGATTTGCTGATATTGCTAGATGACAATGACAAACAAGCAATAGATTAAGGGTTAATGAAGTAGCAAACAAAATCACATGCACTAAAATTCCAAATCAAAACTATTTGTGATTTTCAAATAAATATTTAAGCCATTCGTGTTTTGAGCAAGGCAAGTTCATAATTGATTGAAAGTGGCGATTGCAATTAGACTACCGAAAACTTGGAGATATTGAAAAAAATAACTGAACACCGTTTATTTATTTTCATATTCGTTCAGGGAATAACTCAGTATCCTCTTCAGTTTTTTTTTTTTGTTCCTGTTGGCGCTTTTCTCGTCGGAAATAACTTTGCCCTCTTCTTTCTCTCCTTTCCCTCGCTCTCCCTCTTTCTCTCTCTCTCTCTCGCTCCATTTTGAGCATTGACTGAAACAACAGAAACTATCGTATCAGAGAACGACACATGAAACATTTCTGAACAAGTCAATGGTAAGAATTACTAAGATTTTCAATAAGTATATTTTTTAACGTTTTTATTTACTTCGGTTTTGACATAAGCCTTTGACATATTATGAACAAACCTAGTAATTTCTACCTTGTCCTTCTACCTAAAATATCATATAACAATGTTTTGATCACTGACTAATATCTCTCATAGGGAATACAATAACCTCAAATTATGTTTTGATATATATAAATTGTGTAAGAATATATTTGGTGAATAGTAATAAGTCTAACATGATTATTTTGAGTACAATTCGATTACAAAATACATCCCTTAATGTTACTAAAAACGTGTGTAGTAACTGTTCATCTGCCAAAGTTGTCTTTGTTTCTGTAATGAACAGAATTATGAAGTATCATTCATAAGTCTTTGTTTTTCTGTATCGTTGTTATAAACATGGATCAAAATGACTGAAATGGTTATAGAGTTTTAACAGTTTTTCCTGTCATGAAATTGAGGTTGAATTAAACTTATTCACAAATATTTAGTTGTAAATCTTTTAAAGCATGAAACTTTACCTTCATAATGTTGTTGTTGTTACTGTTGTTCAACTTCTGTCTGAATTTACTGTAAACTTCTTGGACTTATTTTCCTAAATATGTGCCTTGCAAAATATATATATTTTTATGTTTTAGTTCCACAAATGCTGTATCAAGTAAGACACACTTTTGAATAATGTTGTTTATACACCCACGCCTGTTTCAGGCTTATTGAAGAACAGGAATGTAAAACCCTTTTAGCCATAACTACTCTGTAACATTACAAGTTTGCTTCCAGACTTTAAATCTGATGTTTTAATACTTTTTAGACAAGCATCCTCACTTCCAGTTTGATTTGACATTCAATTTGGAGAAAAAAATGCCATGTACTAAATCTGGCCACATTCTCACTTAACACTGTAATTCTCTAAATGGGTAGAAACATAAGTCACCATGGAAATTTAAACTGCACAATTTTTTTTGCCGAAAGCACACTACCATGTATTCTTATTACATTCATGTAGCCAACCTTCACATTAGGAAGTGTGTAGTACCACACAACCTCAGAGGTAAGAGTGACTGACAACCAGAGGGAAAACACAAACAAGAAACAACACTTAACAAACAGCACCCTGACCCATTGATATCCTATACAAGCCTCTGAAAAGGTAGCACACTTTAGGACTAACGAGTCCTACTGTTCCCTGAGATAAGTCAATCTGGAATAGGATGGGGTTCCTCAATCAAACAGATGGTGTAATATAGCTGCAGATGCATACCAAATGGCACCTTATTCCCTTTATAGTGCACTACTTTTGGCCAGGACCCATATGGCTCTGGTCAAAAATAGTGCATTATGTGGGAATATTTGGGACATAGCCAAAGACTGACGCCCACTGAGAATGATAAACATCATCATTACCTTACGCAGATTGAACCAATTCACAGACATAAACCTGATGTGTATAGTCAAGCATTGTCTAAACTACCTTTGGAATCCTTACATACTATAGTAGTATGTATCTGTTGTAGATGACAGCGTATATGAATATCCAGGGTCACAATGCCAGTAAGACAGTATGAATTAAGTTTTCTTTATATCTTAGGATATTTTGGCTGTGTAGGCTATGCTAGCACGCAAACACTCCCTCTCCAGTCAGTCAACCTCTACTGGTATCATAAAGAGCCATCACTGTGATGGTACATATGGCACATTCTCATTGGATGTTTCATGTATCTTCTCCAAAGGTGGAAACGATAAATACAAGATGATGTGTTCTGTGACAATATTGGATAGATGCTGAACCAATATGTTCTCCCCTCAGGTGTTCCGCCTAAATCGCAGACATTACTTTACATTCTAAAATGTAATACCATGTTTGCAGTATGTCACTTCCCTTCCGGCTCTTGATTGTGTCTTGCATGTCAACATGGTGTCCCTCTTGGCTATTTACAATAACGCTTCACTGTGTTTACTACATGTCTCTTCTTCTAGGTATCAATCTCTTGTTACGATTATGCCACGAAAACAAGTGTAGTGTAGAACACACTCTAAAGACAAACTGACAAACCGTTTTGGGCGGCCGTCCGGTACTGCCTCTTAGGTAGAGCAGCAGCAGCGTAGCCTCGTGCCACCCTCCTTGTTGGCATGCAGTCTCATCTTCATTGAGAAAATTGCATTTGAATTCTCTTTGAGCTGTGGTTTTTTCCTCAACTAATTTGATCAATGATCAGTAGACGGTTCATCAACTGCAGCTGTTTTTTGTGGAAATACATGACAGATATTGTTATTACTACTATTACTTTACTGGAATTGCTTCTAACTAAACTATTCTATCTTCATCACATCTTCTTTCCATTTATTTTCATTAACTAACTAGTAAAGATATCTTGATAGAAAATGACTCAAGTAAAAGTGAAAGTCACCCAGTAAAATAGTACTTGAGTAAAAGTATAAACAATCTGGGTTTTAAATGTACTTAAGTACAGTGGTGGAAAAAGTACTCAATAGTCATACTTGAGAAGGTGTAAAAAGTAAATGCTTATATTAAGCCAGCCAGATTGCAAAATGTTCTTGTTTTTTTTCTATTAACGGACAGCCAGGGACACACATTCCAACACTCAGACATGTCCAGTAAGTCCGCCAGATCAGAGGCAGTAGGAATGACATGTTATGTTGATAGGTGTGTCAATTGGACCATATTGCTGTCCTGCCAGAGCATTTGTAATGAGTACTTTAGGGTGTCAGGGAATATGTATGGGAGTATAAAGTACATATTTTCTTTAGGAATGTAGTCGAGTACAAGTAAAATATAAATAGTAAAGTAAAGTACAGATACCCCAAAAAACTACTTAAGTAGTACTTTAAAGTATTTTTACTTAAGTACTTTACACCACTGATGTTATGTTATGTGAGCCCAAAGGTTTATGCTGTAGCTTATGAAGCTACATTTTTATTAAATGTAACAAGAAAAAGAGAGGACATCTTGGTAAATATAGTATCACCAACATCATTGAATCATTGAATAGAAACATAATTGAAAATAAACATTCTTACTCATGTACCATGCAGCCATTATACCAGTGTAAGAGTGGGAACTCGGTAAGACCTTGTACGATTGCTGAACTCCATACAACCTTTCTCGTTGCTGACCCACTGCGTATGTTTCATGCAGCTTAGGTTTTAGTTTCCTACTTAGATGTCTGTCTATCTCAGATATAAAATGGAGAATACAGAGAAATCAGAAAAGGGTCCATAGAAAGTGGTCGAGAGGACATCGCTTTGCAAGACAGATGGAGTGACAAGGATACAGTTAGTTCAAACTCAAAAGAAACTAGCTACCATGTTAGATCTATACAGTTGAACTTTCTTTCATCGCCTTTGGTCCATCAATGTTTTGCAAGCTGTTCTTTCCACCCACAAAGTACTTACAAATATGTTGTGTGTTAGGCAGTGTAACTTGGAAATGGGAGTCTCGCCCTTTTTTAAATCAACAATATTAAGTTTGTGTCACAGGGATTTCCATGGTATTTTGAGGGTATTCCACCTAAACATTCCATGGTATTTTGAGGGTATTCCACCTAAACATTCCATGGTATTTTTAGGATAGTACACCTAAGCATTCCATGGTATTTTGACGGTATAGCAGCCAACCTAACTAATGGCTCAATTTATAAATGCAGTTTGGTATTACATCACCAGTGTTTACTAGGTTTTTCCCATCATGCAAAAAAGTGGTGAGACACCATTCTTCTAGTTCTGCATTCCCGCCCAATTTAACCTCTGCTTATCCTAACCTCTTGACCTCCTACTTTACACCTCCCCCCAAAACATACATACACACAACCACCACTACCAGTGAAGAAGGGGAGTTGAGCTGATTTGGTGAAAGTCAAAGTAGGAAGTGGGTGTTTTTTGTTTTGCACAGCACGTCCATAACTCTCCCATCTGCATAGCTTTTAACCCACAATGTAAACAGCAACCCACACAACACCCTTTAAACCCCATATATATATATATATAAAATAGTTATGCTTCATTGTTACATAGGTGCAGCTTGGGTATTCGAACCAGCTACCTTTCGGTTACTGGCCCAACCTTCTAACTGCTAGGCTACCTGCTGCTGTTACACAGACAGTCATGTTGCTGGTAGACCAGTGAAATAGCAGTGAAGAGGAATGAGGCTTTGGAACAATGGATGCCCTTATGATGTTCCATCAGGCATCACCTGACATAACTGTTTTTGTATGTAGAAAAACTTTTCATTGGGGTGCCAGAGTTAGTAATTGACCGTGCATAGCACTGATTGAACAGCATTCTCTGTTGTTACCTCTATTACAAAGTTATCGTCAGTGTCCCCCTCACTCATATAGCAGCAGAGAGATGGTTGAAAAGCACAAAGAGGGGATTCTGTACAGCAAAAGCACTGGTACTCCTGTATCCTAGATGCCGTCTCCTGCCGTTGTGCACTTGAGCACGGCACTTACTCCCTTAACTACTCCAGGGGTGTTGTACTATGGCTGACCCTCTGCTTTAACCTCGCCACCCTCTGTGTGTGTACGCTATAGGTGTCTTTCGGAGGGGTTGGGATAAAGTAGAACACACATCTTTTTGTTGAACATTCGTGGACAATGGACAATAAAATTATCTTGATTTGCAATATGTTGGCTGCACCATCCAAAGGGTCTTGAATGGCTGCATCACCGCTTGGTATGGCAACTGCTTGGCATCCCCAAAAAAAAGCAATGTTTGGTAAACATGAGGTATGTGAATGATGGTCATGCTAAGGCAAGCAAGTTATGGAGGGAATTAAGTGGATACAATTTTGTAGTTATTTAATTTGACGTTTTCCATTTAATTAACAGGTATTGCCCCCCCCCAAAGATTAGTGTGTTAAACTCTATTTTATACATTTTGTTTTGACATTTTTTAGTAATTAACTCTTAAAAGCTAAACGTCTAAAATCAAAACATTGAAACAAAATGCCAATGCACATCTCACTATTAATATCCTCACTATGATGAGGTTTTGATGTAAGGGGGGGGGGGGGGGGCAATCCAATGTTAGCCCCAACACACTTGCCTTAAATATTACTGGTTTATTAAAAGCTAATTACCATTTTTATCTCAAAACAAGTGGATTATTTATATTTAAGCTTCTAATTCTATGTATATATATATAAAGTGTATAGATTAGATATATATATATATATATATATATATATATATATATATATATATAAAATATTCATAATTTAGATATAACTTTTTTCTAAATGATGAATATTAGATCAAATTACCTCCGAATTTCCAACAGACCCAACAAAAAATTATTATAATCATTTTCCTCAGAATCGTTTTGTTAGAATGGCTTACATTTTTGGGATGAAACAGATAATATTTTTAGTTAAGCAACAGTAGTGGCAGCCAGGCAAAGTGAAAAATAGACAACAAAGTGGTTTCTGTGAGAATTATAGGGCTGGGGGCCTCTACCCCGGGGGGGTAGTTATCCCACGTTTACCCTACATATTACCTCAATTACCTCAACTACCTCCTACCCTTGCAAATTGACTCGGTACTCCTTGTATATAGTCTCGTTATTGTTATTTTATTGTTTGCAACTTGTTCTTTTTGTATTACTTTTTAACTCTGCGTCATTGGGAAAGCGCTCGTAAGTAAGCATTTCACTGTAATGTTGGCACACGTGAAACATAAAATTTGATTTGATGATGAAGTTATCAGAACCTCATTTGTTTCATTAAGTTATCAAACTTTTTAGCTGGTTTCAATGTATTCCATTACCAGTGTGTGTTTTACATACCAGTGATCCCATACATCTTAATTAGAGCTATCAGAAAAATGATACTGCAGCAACAGGAAATGTGAATTATTATGTTGATTATAATTTTTATAGAGGTTAATACATTTTTCTTAAGTGAAAATCAAGTCTGAAATTTCAGAGGAAATTAGACTTCAGAAGCCGTTTTTAACCTCAAATACACAACACATTTTAAATTGCCTGCATTGCAGGAAAGTTTTCCTGCAACAGATTGATCAAATTAAGATCCTACATCTGTACATACCAGTTCCCTATCACGCACAGTTGTGTGTGGGTCTCCATAATACCTGCATTTATCGTTTTAGTGAGTGCATAAGACATAAGCAAAAAAACATGACTTTGCAACCTTTCCATTTAGACCATTAAAAGTAGTTTGAGTTATTTATTTAGTTGTCCTCTGAGTTTTTTCTGCAATTTATATTAAGTATCTTGTGATTTGACCTAATGTAGCAACCTCCTGGGTTACAACTTCAATTCCCTAGTGACTAAGACTTCCACATTATACCAGACTGAATAACCCGTTAACATTAAGTTAACTCAGCAAAAAAAAGACACGGCCCCTCACAGTCAACTGCATTTATTTTCAGCAAACTTAACATTAAATATTTGTATGAACATGACAAGATTCAACAACTGAGACAGAAACTGAACAAGTTCCACAGACATGTGACTAACAGAAATGGAATAATGTGTCCCTGAACAAAGGTGGGGGGGTCAAAATCAAAAGTAACAGTCAGTATCTGGTGTGGCCACCAGCTCCATTAAGTACTGAAGTGCATCTCCTCATGGACTGCACCAGATTTGCCAGTTCTTGCTGTGAGATGTTACCCCACTCTTCCACCAAGGCACCTGCAAGTTCCCGGACGATTCTGGTGGGAATGGCCCTAGCCCTCACCCTCCAATCCAACAAGTCCCAGATGTGCTCTGGGATTGCGATCTGGGCTCTTCGCTGGCAATGGCAGAACACTGACATTCCTGTCTTGCAGGAAATCACGCACAGAACGAGAAGTATGGCTGGTGGCATTGTCATGCTGGAGGGTCCTGTCAGGATGAGCCTGCAGGAAGGGTACCTCATGAGGGAGGAGGATGTCTTCCCAGTAACATACAGCATTGAGATTGCCTGCAATGACAACAAGCTCAGTCCGATGATGCTGTGACACACCGCCCCAGACCATGACGGACCCTCCACCTCCAAATCGATCCTGCTCCAGAGTACAGGCCTCGGTGTAACGATCTTTCCTTTGACGATAAACGCAAATCTGACAATCAGCTCTGGTGAGACAAAACCGCGACTCGTCAGTGAAGAGCACTTTTTGCCAGTCCTGTCTGGTCCAGCGGCGGTGGGTTTGTGCCCATAGGCGACATTGTTGCCGGTGATGTCTGGTGAGGACTTGCCTTACAACAGGTCTAAAAGCCCTCAGTCCAGCCTCTCTCAGCCTATTGCGGACAGTCTGATCACTGATGGTGGGATTGTGCATTCCTGGTGTAACTCGGGCAGTTGTTGTTGCCATCCTGTACCTGTCCCGCAGGTGTGATGTTCGGATGTACCGATCCTGAGCAGGTGTTGTTACACGTGGTCTGCCACGTGTTTTTCAGAGTCAGTAGAAAGGCCTCTTTAGTGTCCTAAGTTTTCATAACCTTAATTGCCTACAATCTGTAAGCTGTTAGTGTCTTAATGACCGTTCCACAGGTGCATGTTCATTAATTGTTTATGGTTCATTGAACAAGCATGGGAAACAGTGTTTAAACCCTTTACAATGAAGATATGTGAAGTTATTTGGATTTTTACGAATAATCTTTGAAAGACAGGGTCCTGAAAAAAAGGACGTTTCTTTTTTCGCTGAGTTTATAAGAGTATAGGAACCACTGAACCAATTAAGCTTTGACCAGGCAGTTTGTTCTAGAATTTAAATTATTTTTGCACCCTACAAATTACATCAATGATACAACACCAAACATACGGGTTGACTCAATATTTAGTGACATCAATCATTTGTTTGTTTGAGTGACTGGTGCCATTGTTCATAGCTTTCAACATAAACAGTGCATGTACTAGGCTGTGGCAGTTCCTCCTTACATTAGTCTTTGTGAATCTTTTTTAATCTGGTGTGAAGTCCTCATTATCAACTCAATTATCCCAATGTGTTCATTATTCTATTGTTTTGTGCATTATTGTATGTATTGTAAGTGTTTGCCTATGTTGTTTTTCTAATGTTATGGTATGTTTTGGCCATATGCACTTTCAAAATATATGTTCCTTTTGTCTTTTACAGTTTTTTTTATCTTAAACTGACTTTCATTATGTGCATTTGTGTGTTTGTAAAACGTTTTTTAAAAGATAAATAGTGAAGATACAGTACCAATCAAAAGTTTGGACACCTACTCATTCAAGGGTTTTTCTTTCTTTTACGTTGAAACACACATGGAATCATGTAGTAACCAAAAAAGTGGTAAACAAATGAAAATATATTTTTGATTTTAGATTCTTCAAAGTAGCCATGAAGACAGCCTTGAAGACAGCTTCAAGGCTCTTGGCATTCTCTCAACCAGCTTCACCTGGAATGCTTTTTTATTAAAATAATAATAATTTTACCCCTTTTTCTCCCCAATTTTTGTGGTATCCAATTGTTGTAGTAGCTTGTCTCATTGCTACAACTCCCGTACGGGCTCGGGAGAGACGAAGGCTGAATGTCATGCGTCCTCCGATACACAACCCAACCAGCCGTACTGCTTCTTAACACAGCGCGCATCCAACCTGTAGCCAGCCGCACCAATGTGTCGGAGGCTACACCGTGCACCTGGCAACCTTGGCTAGCTCGCACTGCGCCCGGCCCGCCACAGGAGTCGCTGGTGCGCGATGAGACAAGGAGATCCCTCCCTCCCTAACCCGGACGACACTAGGCCAATTGTGCGTCGCCCCACGGACCTCCCGGTCGCGGCCGGTTACGACAGAGCCTGGGCGCGAATCCAGGGACTCTGATGGCACAGCTGGCGCTGCAGTACAGCGCCCTTAACCACTGCGCCACCCGGGAGGCCATCTTTTCCAACAGTCTTGAAGGAGTTCCCACATATGCTGAGCACTTGTTGGCTGCTTTTCCTTCACTATGTGGTCCAACTCATCCTAAACCATCTCATTTGGGTTGAGGTCGGGTAATTGTGGAGGCCAGGTCATCTGATGCACCACTCCATCACTCTCCTTCTTGGTCAAATTGCCTTTACACAGCCTGGAGGTGTGTTGGGTCATTGTCCTGTTGAAAAACAAATGATAGTCCCACTAAGCGCAAACCAGATGGTATGGCGTATTGCTGCAGAATGCTGTGGTAGCCATGATGGTTAAGTGTGCCTTGAATTCTAAATAAATCACTGACAGTGTCACCATTAAAGCACCCTCACACCATCACACCTCCTCCTTCATGCTTCACGGTGGGAACCACACATGCAGAAATCATCCGTTCACCTACTCATGGCGATTGGAACAAAAAATCTACAATTTGGATTCATCAGACCAAAGGACAGATTTCCACCAGTTTGCTTGTGTTTCTTGGCCCAAGCAAGTATCTTCTTCTTATTGGTGTTCTTTAGTAGTGGTTTCTTTGCAGCAATTCAACCATGAAGGCCTGATTCACACAGTCTCCTCTGAACAGTTGATGCTGAGATGTGTCTGTACATTTATTTGGGCTGCAATTTCTGAAGCTGGCAACACTAATGAACTTATCCTTTGCAGCAGAGGTAACTCTGGGTATTTCCTGTGGCGGTCCTCACAAGAGCCAATTTCATCATAGCGCTTGATGGTTTTCGCGACTGTACTTGAAGAAAGTTGTTTACATTTTCTGGATTGACTGACCATCATGTCTTAAAGTGGATGGGGCCACAGTGTCTCCTGACCCCTCCCATCTCAGCCTCCAGTATTTATGCTGCAGTAGTTTATGTGTCGGGGGGCTAGGGTCAGTCTGTTATATCTGGAGTATTTCTCCTGTCTTATCCGGTGTCCTGTGTGAATTTAAGTATGCTCTCTTTAATTCTCTCTTTCTTTCTCTCTCTCAGAGGACCTGAGCCCTAGGACCATGCCTCAGGGACTACCTGGCATGATGACTACTTCTTGTCCCCAGTCCACCTGGCCGTGCTGCTGCTCCAGTTTCAACTGTTCTGCCTGCGGCTATGGAACCCTGACCTGTTCACTGTGATTACTATTATTTGACCATGCTGGTCATTTATGAACATTTGAACATCTTAGCCATGTTCTTTTATAATCTCCACCCGGCACAGCCAGAAGAGGACTGGCCACCCCTCATAGCCTGGTTCCTCTCTAGGTGTCTTCCTAGGTTTTGGTCTTTCTATGGAGTTTTTCCTAGCCACCGTGCTTCTACACCTGCATTGCAGTTTGGGGTTTTAGGCTGGGTTTCTGTACAGCACTTTGATATATCAGCTGATGTAAGAAGGGCTATATAAATACATTTGATTTGATTTAAAGTAATGATGGACTGTAGTTTGTCTTTGCTTATTTGAGCTGTTCTTGCCATAATATGGACTTGGTATTTTACCAAATAAGGCTATCTTCTGTATACCAACCCTACCTTTTCCAAACACACCTGATTGGTTCAAACACATTAAAAAGGAAAGAAATTCCACAAATCACATTTTAACAAGGCACACCTGTATTCCAGGTGACTACCTCATGAAGCTGATTGAGAGCATGCAAAGCTGTCATCAAGGCAAAGGGTAACTACTTTGAAGAAATATATTTCGATTTGTTTAACACTTTTTTTGGTTACTACATGATTCCATATGTGTTCTTTCATAGTTGTGATGCCTTCGCTATTATTCTACAATGTAGACAATAGTCAAAATAAAGAAAAACCTTGAATGAGTAGGTGTGTCCAAACTTTTGACTGGTACTGTATATCATGTGGTTACATGGAATTTCAAGTTCTTGGTATAATAACTATGTAAGTACACAGTACCTATTCTTTAGGCTTACTAGTGGTTAATTTGAAACAGAACTTTGTCAGTTTCCTTTCAGTACAATTCGGCCATTGTTCTATCTGCACTAACTGTGTGACGCTGAAGAGGTATAGGCTAAAGATTCTGTTATTAATATTAAATAGATTATAGAGTAGATGCATCTAAGCGAAACTTAGTCTACTGTATGGTTTTGTCAAAATGTGTAATTCATTTTTTTTTTAAACTTTTAATTAGCCTAAAAATAATTTTGCGATTGGTTCTCAAGCCCACGTCTTCGTATAGCATTAATTATTGTGATATTATTGTCATTTTAATTTTAATTAATACATCACAAATCAAGCGTTCCATAACACATGTGTTATAACGTGAGCTGTTGCCATGTGTTATGCATAATGAAATTGTTTGGAAGATTTTGAGTTTTTAACCCTCCAATGTCTGTAGGCAAGGCATTTTACAACAAAGCGATACAGTATGCCTATATGCCACGTTGAATACAGTATATGCTGCACTCTCAGTAGTTAACAAAATGCCTCAATGCAGATTCATTATCGTATAATTTATTCACAGTTATGTTCTGTCTGCAGAGATAATTCAATTATTATATTAAACACACTTAACTCACTAAGTTCGTGACTGTTCATGATGAAGTACACGACTTTCGGTGGAGCACACTGTGCACACTGACTGCAGCAGAAGCTCTGCCATTTCCCCTTCCAATGAAAAGCTGCCCTTTGCGCTTTTGGGGCCTGCACCACTGGATCCTCCATTTTGAAAATTAAATCAGGGGATTGGGCGTATTTTGCCTGGTAGAGTAGTGTACACCATGTAAAGCGAGCTGTCAGTTTCCTAAAAGCCCTATACAGAAATATGATGAAAACGGAAAACTTGTAAGGCTGGTTATATGGCCAAAGAATAACCTTAAACCAATGAATCGTTGCTCCAGCGAGGCCTTCTAGTTTCAGGCGAATGCAACAATGTTACGAGTGAAAACAATGAACCTAAACAATGATACAATGTAACAATTTCCTTCCACGCTCGGCAGTTTGTTACAATGTATCTTGCTTGACTGCTGTTGGCCTCGTTGCCCATGTCACAACCTTTGTTATAGACTTTCGAAAATGACTTGAAGTTCATGATTTTACATTCATGTAACATCCTCCTGGCGACCAAATTCTTTATCACAATGCATATTCATTGGAGAGGCGGGATGACTTCAAGAGCTGGGCTGAAGAGAGAATGTCTTGACCAAATGGTATATGAGCTAAGAGCTGATTTTAAACTAAGTAGACCACAACTCGCACACGTCCGACACAATAGTCATCTATTATGTTCCTATCCAAAATCTGCGAATGATTTATATATTTTTAAAGGACAAAACACACATCCGCATCTTGAAGGAAGTATCCCCTCCCGGTGACTGATATTCAGCAGACATCAGACATGCCCAGCACACTCGCGCATGTGTGAGCTACGTATGCATAAAGCCTATACGCACACAGTACGGTGGCATAGCATGAAGGCTCGCTTCGTACACTCATCTGGTGAGCTACGCCGCCAGGAGGCTGGCCCTTTCTCTAGCTACTCCAATACCACGTGGTTTCCTCTTCGCAAACAAAAAAATGTGAATTCGAGTCGGTTTAGAGGCGGTGCCATCGCCAGGCAGAAGGATCTGTGACAGTGCAGGGTACAACTCGAGGTTGAGGGGCAGAGAGAGGAAAACATTTCTCCCGATCCCGCCATACTTCTACCACTATTCCACCATAACCACCATCAAATTAATTCAAATTGATCCATTCTACATTGTGCGATTCATTCGCTTGGGTTGCTGCAGTCAAGGTTTCTCCACTTCAATATTGGACTTAATCAGACTACAACATTACCATTACTTTAAACTTTTTTTTCTTTTTCTTTTAGATTTACTTTGAAAATAAATGTATTTCGTTTTCTTTTACTGCTTGTGGACATTTGCAAGTGTTTTCAACCTGTGATCATCCTGGGTAGATCTATCTCGTTGCGTTTTCAAAGAAAAAAAAGTTTTGTTGCTCAGATTTTTTCATTTCAATTGGAGGACCTCTATTTTTCAACATGAACAAGCTATACATTGGAAATCTCAATGAAAACGTGACTGCAGAGGACTTGGTTAAAACCTTTGATGACAACAAGATTCCATACTCTGGGCAGTTTCTTATGAAAACTGGCTACGCGTTTGTTGATTGTCCGGACGACCAATGGGCTATGAAAGCCATTGAAGCATTTTCCGGTAAGTAATTGAACGTAAATGATCACTTCAATAGCGTCGTACCTTTATGTAATTTAAATTCAATGGGGAAACCACCTAGGCTCAAATATATAAGGGTTTGCCCACTCCCCTCACGCGTCCCAATCCTAATTGTCCAGTAGAAGATATGATAGAATTAAGAGATACTTCGTAGCAAATATGTTGCATAGGCCTATAATAATCGAGAAGAGGTTTATGAAGTGCTAAGCCGAACAACAAGATACTCAACTTTTACAGGGAGAGGGGGCCCATCACATAGGCCTACCTATTTGAATGAGAACATCAAGATATCCAGATTTCTCGAATCGTATTCTATTTTAGGTCTATTTACATACACTAAATCGCAGTTTTGTCCTGGATATGATAGCCAAATGCCTATATTTCAGCCTTTTGGCCACATACTTTTATTGTACTTACCGAAGCCTTGCTCTCTGGTGCCTTCCTTGTATGACTAGGTTCTGTGTACTCCGTAGAGCTGTAGAATCAAATCTTACACCTCCCCCTTTTGGCGAAAAGGCCACTATAGCTAAGATATAAATGCGTTATATGTGTAGTTTAAAAGCATACATCGACACTATTCTTTCATAGATTAATGGCTTTGATTGCCTTGACCATTACATTGCCAAATTACTTTCCCATTCGTCTCACAAGTCACGAACAGGCTTGATTTCCTTACATGTATCTTCATGATTTCCTACATATGTAGCATGTGATGTGTTCTATATAGCACGAAGGTCGCCATGCTGCTCGTGTGTTATGCCTGAAATAGATCACTAAGAACTCTAGGGCACGCAGATGTGCATCTTCAGCTTTTAATAAATGTTTGACAATGTCCTTTTCAAATGGACTATAAGTGTTCTGTTGTACTCTATATGACATGAGGGACTGGGAAGAATGAGTTGTAAAAGATCAACAATGTGTGGAAGTGAAATAGTAGTTGATGAGTTAATTCACAACGCAATTGTTAAATGCCTTTCCATTTGAGCCAGGAGGGTAACTTCTTGCCCATCATATTTCAATGACAGGCCTATTGCGTTATTGAGCACTAACTTATCTTGAACATGCATTAGTGCATATTAGACAACATAAGACACAATTAAGCAACACACAACTCAGTCACATGGTAAATATGATTTATATATGGCAAATACATGCAATACACTGTCTACACTCTGAATGGAGGACATGCCCTCATTTTTTTCAACATAAACATTTATTTTACAGGTAAAGTGGAGCTCCATGGGAAACATATTGAGGTCGAACACTCTGTCCCTAAGAAGCAAAGGTATTTAGCACCCTCCCCCAATAACACTTCAGTTGTTGCATCTGTTAATGTATGGATTTAGCTGGAGAAGGGACATGTTGCTATTTAAGTTAATGCACGCATTAGATGTCGAGTTATATGCCTGGTGTGTGGATGAAGTAGTAAGACTCGCAAATCTAATATTTTTATGAAGTTTTTGTATTTAGGCTACTCTTTAATTACATTGCTGTAAACGGTGTGGCCTACTCATGTGTGGAGTATGTGGTGTCGCGAGTCTTGTCTACGTATGCACTAAAGGCTACTCTTAAAACGAAAATGAAGGCTGTCCATTAATTACTGGGACACTTAATTGACACTGTGAAGGTAATATCGGTTGCAACGTCATCACTTAAATACCTCATGTTCATTTTCACCTCCGGAAGGCCTTGTTATAGGCCTAGGCCTTCCTGTGTGCAGAATTATTTATTTATAAAAAATGTGTCGGCCATAGCTACTTTTCACAGCTACTTTAGTGGCATTGGGTACGTGGTTACGTTGTGTATGTTGGCACTATATTGTCATGCACAGCCTAGTGACAATTGAGTTGCTATGTCAATATGTGGGATTTAAATTTGTTTAAATCACTTTACGACAACTACTGAAACTTCAGTAATTTGTTGCATTGCGATTATTCGTTTTGAAGAGCGAAGCCTTTTAATTGCGTTTTTGCTTTAATTGCACACGAACATTGTTTTGTTGTTGTCTGGGCGTTGTTTTATAATGTTGAATCTCCAATAAATTTGGTCTCTGGGTTAGAAATGTGAAAAATACTGTTTCTGGTTATTAATCATGAGGTAGGCCTGTAGAAAATAAATGGTTATATGTGCATGCATAGGCTATGCCTATTCTTGCTCTGGTCTAATTCATATTTTGTCATTAAACAGACGTGTATGTGTGTATGGCAGTAAACATATATTGTGCTGAAATGTAATGCAATACTCACATCAAGTCAATGGACATTTCGTCAAAAATAATTTGAGTAGCCTAGGTTATTTATCCTGTCTATACATGCTATATCAAAATGGGGACATTGAGCCCTCCCTCCATTACAGTTGACCCAGTTAAAAATATTACTACATTTCAGCGTAGTTAAAAATAGTTTCAAACAAATATTCATTACCATTAACCTTTTAACACATGTAGGTTATTTGAAATTATTCGTCTACTAAAGTACGGGTTTGAGATTAGGGTGTAACAGTTTGAGGTTAGGCTAAGAGTTTTTAATTCAGGTGTAGCCACACCTTCTTTTTTTACCAGCCTTTTTTTTCAAGAAAACGTTTAATCAAAGGCAATTTATTTTGACTTACTACTATGTTCAAACATATGTTATGCCCTATCTGTAAAAGCGGTATGTATGGAGGCTGATGTAAACGTATAGACTACATTCAAGTCTGTAATAGACCGTATCCCTGACAATGAAAAGTCGTGGCTGTATTGCAATAATAATAGAAATATGTGTTATAGCCTACCATTCAAGTGCCATTCATTGATGGATTCTATGCCTGTATGGGACCAACAATTATAACGTTAAATGAATGCATATAGGCTTTTTACAACCTTTGTCTGTATAACAAATTAACGGATAGGCATAGGCCTATGGGTAATTTGAACGAGGCTGTATGTTCAACCTTCAATGGCATAGAGAAATATAGTTTAGTTTTTCGCCCATGCAATAGCCTACATTTCAGTGCAACTGTTAGAATATAGCTGTGTTGAGGTTTTCGCCCATGGAATAGCCTATATGTCACAACTGTTAGATATTACCTGTTAGTTACTGCTGCACTGTTGGATCTAGAATCATAAGCATTTCGCTACACTTCCAATATCATCTGCTAACCATGTGCATGTGACCATTAAAATTTGATTTGATTTGATTTGAACTGGAGTGGCCTACCTTTGGTGATACACAACACGTGGTCGCCCCCACTGAGAGAAGTCATCCAACGTCACTTGAGTGGGAAAAATGGCGATCCTCATCATGAATGGCAAAGGGTGTTCTTTCTTTCCGTCATTCACTGCTGCAAAGCACGCACTCCTCTCTATTAATGTAGCAAAGCTGTTTAAGTTTTGTTTTCTGTTGATCTTAGGCCTTTATAGCCTTTACCATGAAGTTAAACATAGGCTATAAATTAATGTTTCGACTAGGCCTAATATCTTGCTGACACTCAAAATGGCCGCAACAACTCAACTAGGGGTGGCCAAATTCCTTTAAAACCAGCGTTAGGAATATAAATTCACGTGAATACATTTGTATAGTTCTGTCATTGTCACCTGAACATATAAATTGTAGTCCTATCAATTATTTGGGAATTCTGCAAACGCTACCACGGGAGCCTGTGCTGAGTTGTGTTGTTTTAAATTTCCAATGAACATGCTTCGCAATGCCTCATTTGATTTTGATGAGAAGCCCAGACATAGGGGCTTTAATGAAGAAAAAAAAGTTCATTTGAAGAAAGTGGTCATTTTATGGGGTATTAGACAATGGTTCAAACTCTGCTCCTTTGGCTCATGCCTCTCCTTGAGAAACCATGTGACTGGAGTGCAACACCAACCCTTTGTTCCATTTTATTTCGCCCACTGTAAAATACCTCATTTTGACAAATATCTATTCTACGTGCCACTCACTATAGGCTATTTAAAATCACTTCAGCATATTATCTTGATCTAGTTTGTTTTCTGCACACTAGTGCTTAAATTAGGCAACTCTCCAAATATTCAAACTATATTGTGTATTTATAATTGTTTCTTTGTATTGGCTTATGTTGCCAGTCTTGTTGATTAACACAAATATATATCTTCACAAGCCATGTCCTTTCTGCAGCGTCCAGTATTGAGGTGGACTTAAGCCTGTGAGTGAAGTAGAACCTAGTGTGCGATGTAGAGTTGTGGTTGTGTGTCAGAGAGAGAGAGAAAGGTGAGAGGGGGAGGGGTGATGTAGGAAGGATCTTCAGACATAACTCTGTCCCTCCTGACATAAGTGCATACACTATAAATTAGAAATGTATGCAGGGAGGGAACCCCCTCCCCTGCAAGTAATCTGTTGATGTGGCCCTGGGCATTGAAATGTACTACAAAATCAAATAAAATGTTATTTGTCACATGCTTCGTAAACATCAGGTGTAGACTAACAGTGAAATGCTTACTTACTATTAGAATTAAGCTGTTGTGACAACTCCTAGTTTGTGTCTGAAGTCTTGAGAAAAAATGGGAGACTTTGTTTGAGATGAGAAAGTTAAAGGTGCAATATGTAGAAATTGCTCCACCATTTCCTGGTTGCTAAAATTCTAATAGTTAGCCTGATTTCAGTTTATGTGACAAAACAAGCAAGTGTAGAGAATCATTGTACCATCTAAACCGCCATGAAATATATGTTTAATAACCAAAAATATTGTTTTTTCAGCTGTTTGAAGATGGTGTACAAAACCTAAAGTAAAAGACCCAAAAATTAAACTTAAGAACGGGAAGCATAGAAATAATGCACATAGAACAGATCTACCACTCCTTAGACTTGCTTCCAATGAGAATGAAAAATCTGTTACTCACATTTCTATGGGAATTTGGTGAGGTCACACAAAACGTTAAGTGTTATATATTTTTGGCATGGCTTGCCACAACTCTAAAAAGTACTTTTGGAACATTATGTTTTTTGTGTGAATTTTCAGATTTAAAAGAGTAGTTCACTATTTTTACAACTTGATGTCAGATGCTTCCAGGGCCTGAAATTAGTCTATGGGCCAGGAGAAACTGTAATCCATGGTTCAGTTCTCTTTATTAAAGAGCCACTACAAACTTCAGCTAACTTTAGCCACCACAAGCTAATAATCAATGGAAGGGATGGGAGCATGTGAGCATTTTCTAAATGACCAAATCACCTTTAAGGAACATCAAACCAAAAATTGAGTTGATTTGAACTGATTTCAGGTGATTTGGAAATACTTTTAAAAAACATACTCACATGGTCCTCTGTTGCTCAGTTGGTAGAGCATTGTTCTTTGCTATGCCAGGATAGTAGGGTCGGTTCCCGGGTGGCTAAGGGTAGCTGAAGTTTGGGGTGGCTGTTTAAAGAAAACTGAACCCCGGATTGCATTTTCTCTTGGCCCATAGCCTACTTTCAGGGTGAGGAACCATCTAACATCAAGTTGTAAAATAGTGAACTACTCTTTTAATATATGTGTGTTGGTGTGGGTATGTTCAGCTTTTGTGTGTACCACACCTCTTCCACTCACGCTTGCACACAAACCCATGGCCCTGCTTCACTGATTTAAGCTTAATGAGGAATGCTACGTTAGCTCGAGCATGGCCGTTTGCAACGGGCCTATTTTGATGTGCCTACACTTCTGAGAGATGTTGAAACAAAGGGAAGTTCCAGACCCCCTCCTAAATGCCAGGTGCTGGTAAAAAAAAAAAAAAAAAAAATCTCCTATAGCCTACTACTACCCCCACATCACCCCCCGCCCCCCTCCTCTAGTATCACCCAACACCACCCTGAGAGAACCTGAAATGAAAAAAGAAAGGTTGGCTTCCTATTGTGACATCATGACCAGTGTTTGCAGGCTTCCAGGCCACTTGTCTATGCCCAGTGGGATGCAGGGATTGGCTATTGAATGCTTTGGGCACATCTGTATTTGGGGGGCAGGGTAGTTGCAGGAGTGCTTAGTGAAAAGAAAACATGCCCTCTGTACTCCTGATTGCATTCATTACTGTAAATATATATTAACTGCTTTGTAATTATCCTCCCATTTGTCTCCTATCCATCCAGTATGACTTTCTGTTACTGTTGAGCTTATGTGCAGAACATATGTTGTCCTCAGGGTTTTATAGAATTTGAACTGATTGTATTAGTTTGTTTGTCCTCTTACTGATTGCAATAAACACATTTGCATATTTACTGTTTTAAAGTATTTTGGTGCTCTTAAAAAAAAATGTACGGTTAAATGAGGGAAGAAAGTTTACAGGTATGATTTTATTATGAGGGAAAAGCCCAGTATATGATTATTCAAATAATGTTTCACAAAGTTTCATTGAAAATGCTTGAAATTACTTTGAAATGTACATCGAAAGAATGAGTCAAAATGTGTATGCAAAACAGGTCCTATTGGGTTTTTTTCTTTCCCGCGTTGCTAACAAACTTCCTTGAAATATGTGGCACATATGAAAAATCCTTCATCTGCATCAATCAAGCACGTAGTAGTGCTGTAGTATAGCTCCCATTGCCTGTCTCAAGCTAGCAGCCAGCAAACTCAGTTTCTTCCTCTCATGATTGTTGTACTACCAAAGGCAATGCGAGGGAGGGGGCGTTGTGAGAGAGGGGGTGCGACCAATCAGCTGGCTGGAACACCTGTGTGCAGCACCGAGAGGCCGTTGACGCTGCAGCACACAAAAAGGCAGTCCCTCGCTCCCTCCCTCTCCTTCTCCCTCGCTCTTTCTCACACACACACATCCACTCACAGCTGGCACACACACCCGACCTCTCACACACCCACAGCAGAAAGGCATGTTCTGCGCTCTATTACATTCCTGATACATAACTTTTTGCCAGCCAGGCAGAATGAGAGAAAGAGTGTGAGTGCGAGCGGCTGAGGAGTGAATGAGAGAAAGTGAGACCAAAAGAGAGAAAGAAAGAGAGCTGTCGCATACATGCACGCACGCTCCTCTACAGGGTCATATGATTAGCTGCTCGCTCTCTTTCCGGGGCTTCAGTTGCGGAATATAGTGGAGGGAGGAGAGGCAGGGGCGCTGCATGGAAGGACTTCCTTATGGGCTTTCAGAAGGAAAGAAAATCTAGTGGGGGGTTGTGTGGGTTGTGGAGATGGCGAAAGAGACGTGTCCATTTCTGTGTGTATGGATTGGAGAGAGGGAGGCGAATCTGTTGGAGGGGGCTAGCTGGGGGGAAATGTGCACCGTCTCTTTAAGAAACTGCCAACCCCTTGCTAATGTGCCTTCTTCCCCCTCTCTGGTTTGGACCATCTGTCCTGTTTTTAAAGGGGCTGAGTCCCACTCCCTTCAGATCTTCTCACAGCTTTGGACTTGCCATGGACACCACTAACCTCTAAATCCACCCCAACCCTGTCCCCCTCCCAACACACACACATCAACCAGCCATGGCTGGTGTGGGAAAAACGCAGAGGGATTGGCAACGTGTCTCATAAATTTAGGTAAAAATGTGAACTGTTGACCTGGAAGAAGCCAAGGGTGAAAAGAAAGAAAGGCAGGGGGAAAGACAGAATAAAAGAGGAGATCTTTGGGTTTTGTGTTGAATGGGAGAGCCTATATGGCGGTGGAGCAGGGAAAAGAGCGATCCACTCGGCTGGGATCAATGTGCAGCCAAATGGATTTGTCTCCATATGTGCGAGAGTCAGGATTTTCCAAGCTGCAACTGAAATGCAAGGGAAACCAACCCTTCCCACCTACACAAATCAAATCAAAATGTATTGTTCACATACACATGGTTAGCAGATGTTAATGCGAGTGCAGCAAAATGCTTGTGCTTCTAGTTCCGACAGTGCAGTAATATCTAACAAGTAATCTAACAATTCCCCAACAACTGCCTAATACACACAAATCTAAAGGGGTGACTGAGAATATGTACATATAAATATATGGATTAGTGATGGCCGAGCAGCATAGGCAAGGTGCAATAGATGGTATAAAATGCACTATATACATATGATATGAGTAATGTAAGATATGTAAACATTATTAAAGTGGCATTATTTAAAGTGTCATTGTTTAAAGTGACTAGTGATCCATTTATTAAAGTGGCCACTGATTGGGTCTCAATGTAGGCAGAAGCCTCTCTGAGTTAGTGATCGCTGTTTAGCAGTCTGATGCCCTTGAGATAGAAGCTGTTTTTCAGTCTCTCGGTTCCAGATTTGATGCACCTGTACTGACCTCGCCTTCTGGATGGTAGCAGTGTGAACAGGCAGTGGCTCAGGTGGTTGTTGTCCTTGATGATCTTTTTGGCCTTCCTGTGACATCGGGTGCTGTAGGTGTCCTGGAGGGCAGGTAGTTTGCCCCCGGTGATGCATTGTGCAGACCGCACCACCCTCTGGAGAGCCTTGCGGTTGAGGGGGTGCAGTTGCCGTACCAGGCTGTGATACAGCCCAACAGGATGCTTTCAATTGTGCATCTGTAAAAGTTTGTCAGGGTTTTGACTGACAAGCCACATTTCTTCAGCCTTCTGAGGTTGAAGAGGCGCTCTTGCGCCATCTTCACCACACTGTATGTGTGGGTGGACTATTTCAGTTTGTCTGTGATGTGTATGCCGAGAAACTTAAAACTTTCCACCTTCTCCACTGCTGTCCCTTTGATGTTGATAGTGGGATGCTCCCTCTGCTGTCCACAATCATCTCCTTTGTTTTGTTGACGTTGAGTGAGAGGTTTTTTTCCTAACACCACACTCCGAGTGCCCTCACCTCCTCCCTGTAGGCCGTCTCGTCGATGTTGGTAATCAAGCCCACTACTGTTGTGTCATCTGCAAACGTGATGATTGAGTTGTAGGCGTGCATGGCCACGCAGTCATGGGTGAACAGGGAGTACATGAGGGGGCTGAGCACGCACCCTTGTGGGGCCCCAGTGTTGAGGGTCAGCGAAGTGGATATGTTGTTTTCTAACTTCACCACCTGGGGCGGCCCGTCAGAAAGTCCAGGACCCAATTGCTTTGAGGGTATTATGGTGTTGAATGCTGAGCTGTAGTCAATGAACAGCATTCTTACATAGGTATTCCTCTTGTTCAGATGGGATAGGGCAGTGCGCAGTGTGATGGCGATTGCATCGTTTGTAGACCTGTTGGGGCGGTATGCAAACTGAAGTGGATCTATTGTGGCCAGGAAGGTAGAGGTGATATGATCCTTGACTAGTCTCTCAAAGCACTTCATGATGACAAAAGTAATTTAGTTCCGTTGTCTTTGAATTCTTGGGTACAGGAACAATGGTGGCCATTTTGAAGCATGTGAGGACACACACACACACACAGCAGGGAGGCCCCGGGGTAGAGTTGAGCTGTCTCTGTGTGGACAGACAGAGGCTCGCCTCACCGTCCCATCTAAACAATTAGATGATAATGAACCAATGTGGAATTTGTTTGCATTGTAAAATGTGAACGGTACAATGTTTAAAAATGATCTTAGATATACTTTTTTATCAAACTTTCTCTAGCTTCATTATGAAAGTTAAATATAGTTTCCTAAGAACAGTTGAAGTGTGAGAAACACTTTCTTATAGCTCAGACATTGTGGTAGGCTTGTCAAATATTTGCCTTCCGACAGTACTTAGTACCTCTGAACATTGTCACTTTTGTGTTTACCCAGCAAAGACCTTGAAGTCATCAGCAACTCAGCCTTGTTAAAATACTCCAAACCAGAAGGTGACAGTAGCGTTGTTTGGCAATATAGGTCCATGTGTGGAGCTTATTTTATGGTCTAGATTCCAATGTTAGCTAGTTATACAGCAAGCTGCGCTAATGTTGCTATTTTGTAGAAAGCCATAGTTGATACTGGCCAGATGGCCACAGCTAGATAACTACCTAACATGAAGAATAAGAAACTATTTAATTAACTCTCCATAATCCCCTACTGCCAGTGCCAGCTCATAGCCAAATATTTAGCAAGCTAACGTCAGCATATTCTCTAGCTAGCACAGCATAGCTAGCTAGCTTTGCTAGGTAAGGAGTCTGCCCTATCTCGGCAGCTAACACAGGCAGGATTTGTAAACAAATCCATTGTGATTTAATTATAGTGTCAATATTAGTTATCTAGCTTGGACGAATTATTTCGTTTTGTGTGAATTGCATCTGTGCAATTCGCTAGTTTCCATCCCATAGCCTACATTGCATATGAAGTGTGACTTGCTCATTACATTTAACCATGGATGTAAATTGCCCTCTTTTTTCCCTTTATGTTGTCACTCCTGTTGGCTTCCTCGCGTGGGGGTTTGTGCTCTCTGATTGGCTCAAAGTCAAGTTGTTGGCCACTGATGAGCATTGCGATTCTACAAGTAGAAATGTCCGGTTTGTTGCTACCGGGTCGGCACGAAGCAGGTACCAGTTTTGTCCTAGCAAGATGCTTTAGGTTGTGCCCATACACTTTTCTCTCCTTTATGATATTTTACAGACTGTTCAATTTGTTTTGAATAAAAACATCAACGTATGGTTAAATAAATGCCATTTAGAACATTTATGAATGGAGTAGAACTGAACGTATGTGGCCCTTTTGTGATGACTGGCCTGTCTGAAGAGCTTGCACTACTAAGGGGCGTTTGTTGATTTGTTTTTATTTATCACTTTTATTTACTCTGGGTCACACAGTCAGCTGATGTTTACTTACTTACCTCACTCTTCCTGGAATACAAAGTCTTCAGCCTCGCTCAGTCTAGCAGAACGTCTTCACCCCCCCCCCACCCCAAAAAGTACTTCCCTGTGTTAGGGGCCTCCCGCCCCCTCACCCCTGACCTCTCTTTGTGTGCCTTGTGAACCGTCCTCTCTGGAGGCTCGGTTGGGTGAGGAACACAGTAAACACTCCCAAAGTTTCCCCCTGGGGCAAACCGGAGGATGGGAGGGGTGTGTGTGCATGAAGGGGCAGTGCCTCTTAGAACTAAATACTTAAACATATATTTTGCAATGAGAGAAATTTAAGATCAAGGAGCTATAGTGTTTGTATGTCAGTGGTTCTTGTGGCAGAGTTATTCTGTGTAATTAAAGTCCCTCTCTTGCTATCCATGTGGACCTTTACAAACCTGAAGTTGACTGCTTTCCACAGGAACTATGTGTACCATGGGTATTATGTCAAAGGCACATTTTTCTGAAATAGTCTTTCTATTATATAAACTATTGAGGCTGGGATATGTTCCCTCTTTAAGTTGTCACATATAGCTTCTGCTCCAATATGATGCAGCTTTTTGTAAATAAGTTAACCTGACACAGTAATAGCTAGATCCGACTGACATCCTCGTATTTAGTACCTTTGTATTCAAATGTATTACACTATCAGTACGTTTGCTGTGGTCTGTGGAAAGACCCATATGTGGTTGTCTTACCTAGTTGAATGCACTGACTGTAAGTCACTCTGGATAAGGGTGTCTGCTAAATGGCCGAACTGGAAAAAGTTATTCAAGGAGAAAGTCTCCTTTTACACTGAACATCATCTTCCCTCTAAATGTGGGAGAAAGTTAAAAGATGAATAACATCATAGGTGTGCATCTTGTGTGATCTTCTTCATTTTTGCGAGTTTGACTCATCAAATTGAATCCGTCAAGAGGTCAAACGTCCTTATTGGATTTCTCCTTGACTTTGTTGGATTTCCATACTCAATGTAGACAAGCTTGTTCTTGTTGCCTTGTTATGGCTTGTTATGAAATTGTCTATCAGTGCTATGTCTATCACGCCTGTTCCTTTGTATCCTTCCGAGTTGATATGGAAAAGCAAGGCCAGAGGGAACAGGGCAGAGCCTCTGTATTCTGCATCTGCAAACCCAAAAGAAGCTAAGATACAGTGCCTTGCGAAAGTATTCGGCCCCCTTGAACTTTGCAACCTTTTGCCACATTTCAGGCTTCAAACATAAAGATATAAAACTGTATTTTTTGTGAAGCATCAACAACAAGTGGGACACAATCATGAAGTGGAACAACATTTATTGGATATTTCAAACTTTTTAACAAATCAAAAACTGAAAAATTGGGCGTGCAAAATTATTCAGCCCCCTTAAGTTAATACTTTGTAGCGCCACCTTTTGCTGCGATTACAGCTGTAAGTCGCTTGGGGTATGTCTCTATCAGTTTTGCACATCGAGAGACTGACATTTTTTCCCATTCCTCCTTGCAAAACAGCTCGAGCTCAGTGAGGTTGGATGGAGAGCATTTGTGAACAGCAGTTTTCAGTTCTTTCCACAGACTCTCGATTGGATTCAGGTCTGGACTTTGACTTGGCCATTCTAACACCTGGATATGGTCATTTTTGAAACATTCCATTGTAGATTTTGCTTTATGTTTTGGATCATTGTCTTGTTGGAAGACAAATCTCCGTCCCAGTCTCAGGTCTTTTGCAGACTCCATCAGGTTTTCTTCCAGAATGGTCCATCTTCCCATCAATTTTTACCATCTTCCCTGTTGCATCTCTCAGCACCTTTAGCCACAGTCAATCCACAGTGGGTCAGTAGGCAAGACCAGAGTGTCACAGTAAATGACTGGTGACAACTGCTATCCCCTCTATATTGATTCATTGAAAATTGAAGGGTGTTAGAACAAATGGGTGATAGACAATCATAAGCCACGTCCCACTGCTAAATGTCTTGTTTCATTTCCCCGTGTGAAAATTCCAAGGGATCAATTTTTATAAAGGTGTGACTGGTTTATCTTTATTTCTGTTGTCTATTTATTAAATCAAAGGATATTGAAGTAATGTTTTCATTGGGAGGAACTAACATCTTGTTATTATTATATTCAAAGTGACTGAGCTATTCTGATATTGACTATTTGTGTAATTTTTTGAGTATACATTCATTAGTTCACAAATACGTTTGAATGTGTTTGCACATTTTGAATGGATACATATTAAATGCCAAGATGTTGATTACTCATTTCATAGCCAACGATGTTGACAATTTGTGTAGTGACATGTCTTTCTCTCTTTAGATTTAGTTCACAGCAGTAAAAAAGTCACTTTTCACCAGCTCTGTTGCATTTAATCACCTCTTCTCATCAAGAACCCAAATGTTTGTCATGAATGTGCTTCATCATCCACCTGTTTGATCACCCAGGGCAGCCATTTTGTTCCAGAGTGCTCCCTGTTCACTTGGACACCAATGAGCAGAGAGCCTAGTGGGCGGAGCTTCCCCAGTCAGTCCCCTTTGCTGTTCTGCTCTGCTTTAAGAGGTGTTGTGTCTCATGTGGATTTTCCAACTGTGCTCCCACCTCCTTTCTGTGGGTGTCACAGTGGGGCTTGGCACCCAAAAGTGCCGGAATGTGGAAGGTCTCGATGGGGAGAGAGGATATTTCTTGCTCGTCTTCAGAAATCCTTGGCCCACTTCTCAGTAATTTAGTCCAGGGGTTCCAAAGTAGCGGAGCTCTAAATTGTCTGCCAATTTCTATACATTTTCAACAACAACAAAAAAAAAGAATCATAGTTTGCATGTCTTCAACATCCAAATCCTGTTTCATGAGTGGTAACCCAGATGTGAGTGCAGATCCCAGTTGTGGAAAGGGTAGATGCAATTCTAGTGCACATATTGTATGTACTGTACAAGGTCATTAAAGCTCTGAGAAAGATAAAACTGTTGTAGACAGAATGCTCTTTGGCAAGTTGCTTTCTATGTTTTTTTTTTTCTAAGTTAATGGACTGTTGAGCATTAGTTCCATTTTCATAATACATTTCAGATAGCTCAATGAAGTTATTGAAAGACTGTCTGCAGTGTTTCTGTCTGAAAAGACAGTTTGAAGTGGGAATGTGATAGTCGCATGTGGTAGTCGCAGTAGCAGCATGATCTAAGGATTGTGGAGTTGTGTGGACCAAAGATTCATAATTGTATTATGTTCTTATATTAACTTACAATGGGGTTCTTGAATGCTAATCAGACTGTTTACCTTTTTGTAATGAATAACTATTGATTTATGAAATATTGTTTTCATATAAATAATGATCTAATGCTATTAACATGTTCAGCCTCAATGGACAAATTAAGACTTTTTGAAAACTGTCTTCAAATGACTGAATTAAATCGGAATGACATTTTTCATAGTATTGAATTGGAAAAGAAAACATGTCTTTAAAGTATGTAATATGACATCACGCATAAAAGTGTTACTGAACCTTAATGAACTATGGTTTATAAACAAATTCTTTTTTTGTTGCATCACAGGTGAGAAAGCAGTGTTATTCTAGACATCCAAAATGACCAATCGATTATTGAGAC
Source organism: Oncorhynchus mykiss (assembly GCF_013265735.2). Classification (NCBI taxonomy): domain Eukaryota; kingdom Metazoa; phylum Chordata; class Actinopteri; order Salmoniformes; family Salmonidae; genus Oncorhynchus; species Oncorhynchus mykiss. The sequence continues at coordinate 67,703,935 of NC_048576.1, forward strand.
AATGAAAATAATTGTGACTGAACAGAGTGTAGGTTTACAGGTCATTTATCTGTATTTTTAAAGTATGTCTTAGTGACCAAATAGCTCGGTCCTTCACGGGTCAACACTCTTGGTAGTGCCATTGCTCTATACGGTGGCCAGAAGTCATCACCATTTTCCTAAATAGTTACTGAAGGACTACTTCGTGTAAACCTTCCCATACAGTTAATAAGGTTGTGTTGTATCTGAGGCACATGAAAGGATGGCATGAAAGGATGTCAACAGTGATGTGTTAATGGGGTTTCCCTTACCGTTGAGCTCGGGGACAGTTTGAGGTTTGTTTCCCAACCTTTCCTAAAGTCAAACGACCTAGTTGCCTCATGGGTGGAATGTTATTCATGTTTTTCATAACTTCAGAATGTATAAACATACCTTTTTTTTTGAAACCTCAGAAAATCTGTTGTTTCTATGTCAAACGGTTTTGTTATATTTCAGTCTTCTGTGATGTATATAAAGTGTAATAGTGGGATGCAAACTCAAAATGTTATGCATTTCAAGACTGTATATCTGAAATTGTACAGGTAGGTGTTGTCTTCCATTTTTGAAGACCATAACCATTTGTGTGAGGTGTATACTTTTGTAGATTTGTTTAAGGCTACCAAGAAACACTCTGTGTGACCCTGATTTAGCCCACGGCAGTATTAAGGAAATACTCAAATATATATATAAAAAATGTGCCTATGTCAAGCTTTAAAATGTGTAGAATTAGAGGGCAACATCAATGGAAAGAGATAGAAATCATCTAATATCATTGAGCATGATTACTTTAGATGTAGGAAGATAAGTGTTGACATGTCTCGGCTGCAATTCACATCTTGATATAAGGTGGTAAGAAGTGGGTGTGTCAAATGATATGTAAGTATTTTATTATTATTGTTCTCTTATGAGGCCTGACAAAGCAAAGTGAAGACCCATTTTCTCCCCTCCTCCATTTTTCTACCCTCTATCGCTCCTTCTCGCTCCTTCTCGCTCTTTCGCTTTCTCGCTCTTTCCCTCAGTCTCACAGCTCTGACTCTGAATCAGTTAAAATGGAGCCTCCAGGTCACATGTCTGCCAAACAGGCATGTGCTGGTATGGCCATGCTATCCCCTTTCACACACACACACACACACACACACACACACACACACACTACAAGGCAAAGGGAGCGAGGGCGGCTTACAAACCTACACCCTTACTCAACCCCCTTCCCCCACCTCATACCTCTCCCCCTCATACTAGTCACTTCATCACACTGGGAGTGTGTGCCATGTCACACCAGGACACATGCTCACATGGATGTGAGTGCGAGTGTTGGATTTCTGGATTAAGATCATTTGCTGAGTTGCTGCGCACATAGATCGAGGAGCGATGAGATCTAAATCTATTGAAATATGTTTCGTGTTGATATTATTTTTGTCCGGCAAACATACAAAAGCAAACGTGCATGGTTGCTTGGTTATTTGATAATGCACAGCTGTATTTTTCCTCCCCAGTTGTGGTTACAGGTGTCATTTCAGTCTCATACGAAAAGGATGAGGTTGAACACACTCTGACCGATGTTATGAATAAAACTTGTTTTTGTGTGGTTTTTAGTTATGGTTCAGGTCTAATTAAAATTACTAGCATGTTGGGATGCCATTGGGTCAAAATGTTATCCTTGTCTTCATTATCCATATACAGATAACTGCCAAAATAATGGAAACACTTGAGTAAATGAGGGTTCTGTCGGCTCTGTTGTGGTGTGGGGTGCATTTTCCTGGCATGGTTTAGGTCCTCTCATCCCCTTAGAGGGAAAGGTAAACCCCAATTAAATACACAGCCATTCTGAGTGATCACCTTCAACCTATGGTGAAGCACTTCTATCCTGATGGAAGTGGCCTCTTCCAGGATGACAATGCCCCCATCCACAAGGCACGAGTGGTCACTGAATGGCTTGATAAGCATGGAAACGATGTAAACCATATGCCATAGCCGCCTTAGTCACCAAATCTCAACCCAATTGAACACTTATGGGAGATTCTGGAGCGGCAACTGAGACAGCGTTTTCCACCACAATCAACAAAACACCAAATGATGGAATTTCTTGTGGAAGAATGGTGTCGCATCCCTCCAATAGAGTTCCAGACACTTGTAGAATCTATGCCAAGGAGCATTGAAGCTAGTTCTGGGTTGTGGTGGCCCAACACCCTATTAAGACACTTTATGTTGGTGTTTCCTTTATTTTGGCAGTTACCTGTTTGTTAACCAAGGTGTTGATTGATCTCTGCATAGTGAGTTGTGTATCAATTCCTCTTCACCTCTAGTAATACTTATGTTACAACTTTGCTAATAGTTACTTTATTGAGGGAAAATGTACTTACTAGACTGTGATATGTGGTTGTCTCACCTAGCTATCTTAAGACGAGGGCACTAAATGTAAGTCGTTCTGGATAAGAGCGTCTGCTGAATGACTAAAATGTGTGAATATTAATATTTTGAGTCTGAGAATTTGATAGATTTGTTGAATGTTCATAAAACACACATGTACAGAGAACCCCTGCAGTTTGCTAATTTCTTAGAATAACTTCTGATACCTCAAGAAAATGTGAAAAAAATATTGCAATCTACCTGAAACCATGCAATGGAATTATGATGAAGTGGGTCCTTGCTTCAATGTTCAAGTATTGAGCAAAATGCTTGACAGAAATGTTATTTGTCATCTAGTTTAGAACTAATTTAGTTGCATTAGTTTTAGCTCTTGTTATTTCTCTCTAAGGCTATGTGAACTGTACCAAACATAACACATGGTTAACAGAGTTGCGCTCTCGTGTGTCTTGAAACAGTTTTTTATTTGAATATAGAGCCCAAATATCTTTGCCATGTTGATCAGTAATGATCATTACCCGACGTTCCTCAATCAATGTTTGGGGCAGCAGCCATGGCGTTGTGCTGTGTGTTGGAAGTTACACATGAGAAGGGAACAAAACAGAGGAAGGGAGGGATGCCGTGGCTGTTCCTAGGAGTCAGTTGCATATAGAGTGGACTGGCCCCCCCACATTCTGGACGTTGTATAGGTCCTTGGGGTTCATTGATTCAAAACAAAGTCAGAGCTGACGTCACACTCTCCGAGGAAGAAACCACCCTCTTGTTTTTGAAACACAAGTACATTGTGGCTCTCTTTCTCTCGCTCTTTCTCTCTCAAAGTGAACTTTGATGTTGGAAATGCTTGTTACTTTTAGCAAGGTTTTGAAAACTGTTTGTGGTCATATTGATTCATATGGATATTTTGTTAGATGTTTTTAGAGGAAGGTTTTAAGCGTTTATTTTTGTTAATCTGTTTATGTGACTGGGGAAACAGAGATCTATACATGAGCATTGTAGTGAATGATTACCTCACACTTTGTTACTTTTCAAGTGTTCCGATTTGTTCAAGGACTCTAAATTCTCAAAAGTAGGAACATCTTATTTAGTCAAAATACTTATTTACCTTTTTGAATGTAAATGGGGAGAATAACTTCTCTATTCTTTTGAAGTGGATCTCACAGAAGGCTTCTGGTTGGACCACGTTTTTAGTTAACTAAAGATGGTGGTGTTAATGGCATAGAACGTTGTGGTTGAAGAATTTAGAAACAAAAATAATGTTTTTTGAAAATAGCAAACAGTATATGTTGTAGTGCTGGATAACCAAACTCTGAGCAATTGAATGTCACTTAACACAAAGTGTACTTGATAGAAAATGACATTCTTTCCACGGTTGTATTTTTGTACATTAAAATCGGGCAAAAGACAGGCTTTACCCCAATGCTGACCATTTGGAGAGGGTCCTATAAGTTGGACTGGAAATAGTACTGTATAATTGAGTATAATACAATACAATTTCTGTTATTACTCTATGGATATTAATTTGTTATTCAATTATTTTAATTTATGTGTAAAGATATGTTCACTTTTTTGAGTATGTTATGTTAATTAATTGTAAATGTTTCTGCGCTTAATTGACTTGTAGACTAGTTGTATTGAATTCAGAACTTTGCAGTGGTAACATTGTGATTTCATTAGGGTGTAGGCACAATGCTTTAACCCTATCAGATTTAAGACAACTATCTTAATATGATGTTCATGTTTTTCTAATTTAGGAGGAGTATTTGTCTCCCCTCACTCCCTAATTCTCGCGTATATTCACTGTGCATCTTAAAGGTACTCTGATAGTTGTTTTACATCGGAGTTATAATGTAATGTATCTCGATATATAATAAAGCAACAAAAATAACCATTTGACATTACACCAACTTTAATGTTATTCAGTTTTCAAAGTATTTTTTTTACATTTAAATTCAAACAATAATCAGTGATTGATATCAGATTTATAGCAGTAGATCTAGGCCTATATCAATTCTCTCAGAATCAGAATCACCTTCATTCGCCAAGTACATTTAGCATACTCGGAATGTTACTTGGTGATATGGTGCTGCTAGTGATAGACAGCATTTAGAAACAGAATACAGAAAACAGAGTTTAAACAAAGTTTACATACATTATATTTATTATATACAACTAGGTACAGTGAGCGTAGAGCTAGCAATAAGATAATGAGCAAATATGCAAATACACAAATGTTCACCAGTGTGTGTTTCATGTAATTGTTTATTGTTTCTTTGGCGTAATACTTTATATATTATTTGTGGGGAAGAATTATTTATCTTAAAGAAAGTAGTTTGGAAAAATGTACATTTCTCGTTTTAGAATTGGAAGATTTCGAAGTTCTGTTCATAGTGTAGATTAGACAGCAATGAGTTGACGAAACTAAAGTTGTTACTCTGGCAAAACAATGTAGATAAACTTGAGAATTTTACATTTTATTTGAGTTTATATAATACTTACATTAACTATAATTCGTTCAACTAGTAGGCATTCTCCCTTAGTGTTTTAATTATTTGTTTGCAATCATTGGCATGATGCTTGCATGCACAATGAGTGAGATTCCCCTAACGTTTGACAACATAGATCTAAAGCATGGATTCAGATGGAACATAGTGTTGTCATCTTTATGCTACATTATGATTTCGAAGAAACGTAATAAGATGTTTTTCATTGATTGATAATGATATTTCAATAGCCATTACACTCTAGAGTGTAGTTGGGTGTTAATCCTTAAATTGGTATGTGTCTCTTCTCGCTATCAACACAAATAACTCGGTTATTACATCCATTTCAAGTAGAACGTTTAGTGGGGTTTTGCCATGCCTCTCACTTCTTGCCTATTTGGAATAAAACGTGGTTTATCTTCTCCCATGCTTTGATGAAAACTGACACACGTTGTGTGATCGAATGGATTTGTCTTTGCTTTCTCGGACGTATTATGGGCAATTAAGAAATACATTTTGCACGTTTATGAGGACGCATGAGGCTTTGATAATTCATGTATAGGCTATAATGCATATAAGATGTAGGCTAACCGTTTAAACACTCCCTTATTCTCGGTCTCATTAGATCCAGTAGACATGGCGACATCACATGAAAAGCGAATGTACGGATGTGGGGTTATTAAGTTTCTGCTCCATGAGTCATTTTAAACGTTATAGCAAGTAGCCTACGTGGTTCTATGACTTCTCCTGGACAGAGCAGCGCCGGGAAGCAAATCGTCCACGTCAACCTCAGCAATGATTCATCTGAAGTAAGGCACTCTTCGAAAACAGTGCATATGTATCAGAAATGTGTCACTGCTCGATATCACCAGCATAACCAAACCCTTGCTATACCCCCTGTATGCGTCAGGCGTGCTCTCTGGCATACATTGTAGCCACACGCTCCCTCCTTTCTTCTATCCAATGACTGCTTCTATCTTCTCCCCCTCCCCTCCCTTTCGCTTCTCTAGGTGGGCGGTGCAGCTACTAGGAGAACCGCCTCTTCCACGATGCTGTAGTATTCTCGAGTAGTTTACAGACTTTATGAATGAAGGCAGGTTTTCCTCCAAACAGCAGCGCTAGGCTGTAGAGCGAGCGCTAGCAGCTGAGCGATGGGGGAGGTGTGTAGCCATCGCACTGACAGACAGAGAGAAGCAAGAGTGTTTGCTTTCTCAATAGGATGCAATGAACAGTCTTTCCTTTCCAACGAAATATAGCCAGACGTGCATTCATAATATGTAGATTTACAATATTGTGCATGTCTTCGACTATGGCTGCATATCCTATAAAACGCCGGTTGTTTAACCTTTAAACAATAGTGATAAAATGGCAGCTGTTTTTTTTGTTTTTGTGTGCAAGTTATTAATAGTATATTATCTTTATAAGCGTTTGTTTTACCCATACAGGAACCTAGCCACGAATTCTCAACGTGGTGACTGACTGTGACACTCATCCATATCAATTTATTCAATAGGTGACGCCCAGATGAATAGTGCTCTCAGTGATGTTCCTAAATGTTCTGGTATATTCTGCGCTGCCACATGTGACTGTATTTCATTGTAGTAATTGGGCGTTGTCCAATAAAGATGGCTACCTACTTGCTGGCTCACATGGTTCAGACTTATCTAGGGTGGTGTCATTCGCAGTGAACTAGAAAATACGGCTTTACAGACGTGTGTGTCTACGAGCCCTGTAAGTGTTCAAACTGCAACCATAACAAGTTATATGCTGTGTTTTGTTTTTGTCTATATTCTGAACATATGCATTCTCATTAACCAACAGACCGCACATTCATCCTAATCCGGACTACTTCTAATTTGAAGAATAGCTTTCTTATCTGTCTGATTCAGATGTTTACCCGCTGGGTTCTGCATGGGAAATATGGAATATGGACAGAGAGACAAGTAAGGAAAATAGCCTTCGGTTCTGATTATGAGGTTATAGACCATATAGCCTAATGTATGAGGAATGTTTAGGCCTATGGTCTCAGTCAAGTAGCCTACATTTCTCTTTTATTGCCTTTTGGGAAATTTACGGCGATAAGTATTTCTATGCCTATGCAAAAACTGGATACAGGTTTCTACAGACTTTTGTCTTTTGACCATCAGTTGATTGGATAAACTGTGAAAGAATAGTACTTTTAAACCTGTATAGCGTTGTTAATTGTTGATTTTTAGAGCAATATAAATTAATTGACAATCATTTGGGAATTAATATTGCATACACATATCAAATCAATAGGTCTATGTGGGCATAGGGCCTCAGGTGATATGGCAGAGCCTGTCAAATTGGGTGGGTTACCGAGAAAGGGACAACGAAATATCATCGTTTTGGAAGAGAAATACATACAAGATCATCCACCTAGATAGACTGCTCTTACCAAAATTATTACATTTGACCCTCCTCTTCTCAGTAACTTCAACCCAAATCTGAGCGACAACTTTTTCTAATGATCAAACTGTAAGTAATTAAACGAGTAGCCTTTAGACTATTCTTGAGCTATTATAAATATATGGAATAATGTCAATCAAAGTTATTGATTTACTTTATATGCTGTAAAGTGGACATATATTTCTCTCGAACCCATGCAGTGCATAAATTGTAGGCCATTGTTGCGCACAAAATGACGCTCGAGGAAGACGACGAGGCGCTGGTAGCATCAACATATAGCCTACTGCAAGGCTACGGGACTGACCATATTCACATGGCATAAAGTGACCAGACTCCAGTAGCACATCTACAGAGTAAAGAAAATGTGCATTAACAACTGTCATGCATAAATATGCCTTTATTTTTCCATTTCGTATGTTAGAAACAAATAAATGCACTCAATAGTCCTGCATGCGTAGGCTTATAGGTAGATTCTCGAAACCTTGCTCTTATCAGAATGGAAATATAGGCTATATATGTGTTTTTCAGGAATCCGAATGTATAACAAAAAATATAAATATTAAGTTATGTGTGAATAAAGTGACAATGGCTAAATATACTCGATGGAGATCAATATCTCACCTACAATGTACTGTTAGGCTACTGTGCCACACAAAATGGAGACCTTGCGGCTGCCATCTTCTCATGACGAACGGGTCATTGTGGAGATAAGCATTAACTTTGAGCCAAACTAAAGGCACATCTCTCCTTCTCCACTGCTAAATGAACTCCAGAGTTGTTCTCGCAGGTTCAGCTTCGTCTCACTATACCAGCCACCGCAACGACCACCCCACCCACCTCTTCCAGGCAATGGCGCGAATGCGCTCTCTACTGTGTAGGTCAGACCTGTAGAGTAGACTCATTTCAACAGTGAAGGAGAGGGTCCTTGGCTGCGATTCGCATCATTCATTCATGTGCACAGTGTATTTACGGATGTAGGATCTTAATATGAGCAGCAACAGGAAATGTTAATTATTATGAGGATTATAATAATCGACATCTTTGTACTCAACTGCTCTGAAAATGCAACAAAAGGTCTGCATATCAGATGCTATCAATCTCCCGCTTTCGGGCGGTTGTAGGTTGACGTGTCGGTTTTTGTGTAGCATTTTGATTCAAGCAATTACGTAAAACCTCACATATGATATCCCTATGTAGCCTATCAGCATGTATGATGTCATGCAATAGGAGTGCCATAGGAAGCTCTGTGAAAAATGAGCAGTAGTGTGTAGCTAGCTGACTGTGTTCCACATACCCTGCACAGTCTATTTTAAATCAGTGGAAGCCCAACCCCCGTTATGGCGGCTGCACCTCAGCTGAAGCTGCGGCCCCTTTGAACAGTTACATTGTTTGCTGCTAGTGCTACGCCCTCTGGCCCTTTCTAAACTCTTAAACTACAGCATTTCATAATCACTCCGGGGTCAAGGGTTGTGGTGTATGGTTCGGGTCAATCCGCCATTGCTGCGATGGAATGAGTTAGGATCGAAAACCTCACCAGATTTGTTTTAGGCTCTGGAACTGTGGAATTCGGAGCCTGGAAGAGGGCGGAGTGAGTGAGTGAGAGGAGGGATAGAGGGAGGAAAGGAGGAGGGAAGAAGGGGGAGCTCGTAACGTGATAATGTACGAGAGGACCTGTGTTTCCTCCCCTGCTGGTTGCCATGGCAGAAGCCCCACATTCCTCAGCTGAGCATTTTTCCCCCTCAGTCAATCGGTGTTTGTGTGCGTGTGTGGTGCAGCACTGTGATGCATGAGAGAGATGGCACCATAAACACAGAGGCTCCCAGGGGCCTCAAACTCTACGTGCACACACACACACACACACACACACACACACACACACACACACACACACACACACACACACACACACACACACACACACCACAGAGATATACACACACCTTGATGGCCAGGTGTTTTTGTTTCACATGCTCATCCGCAGAGTTGAAAGCAGCATAATAGTCAGTAACACCTTACTTTGACACTATTTTAGAAAACATCCATAGTTGACTCATAAGCAGTAAATACATATTATGAGAAACAGCTGCGGTTTAATTTAAGGATGCATATTACTTAATGGTTAAGTGAACAATTACATACGTTACCTCAACAGTAATGTCATATTGTAAAAGTGTATAGGCAACATTCTAAACCTACCATTGGTCATTAATAATTGACCATGTCATGAAGTGTTAGGCTATTAATACCTAATAGTATATTCATGCTGTATCTGTGTAATAATATGTTTATAATGTAACCCTGTAACTCTCGTGTTCCTTTAGTGCTTATGAATGTGTTATGAATGCTTTATTAGTCAATTCGTTTTTTTTATGGCTTTGTCAAAAAAAATATGGTCGTCGTATATTCGATTAATATGGATGCCTTTTCAAAGAAGAGGAGCTTTTCTGATTCTGAAACATATGGGACTCAAAGACAAAGTTACTGATTCGATTGAAAGTCGGGTATTGTACCGGAGCAAATCGACAAATTCAAATCAACGCGTTTAAAAAATGAATAAAAAACTAGAATGCCATGGACACTTGATTGCAAAGAAAATACCATCCTTTACCTGAGTTATGATTTGGTCATTTTCTGTAATTGATTGAGGTTTGTTTAGATAAAATTGGGACGAGAAACAAATCTTATCATGCCATGACATATTTGGGATCTCCAGAGAAGAGGAAGCTACAGTGCCTTGCAGAAGTATTCAAACCCCTTGGATTTCTTTACATTTTATTTTGTTACAAAGTGGGAATAAAATGTATGTAATTGTCATTATTTTGTCAACAATCTACACACAATACTCTGTAGCCTAATGTCAAAGTGGAAGAAAAAATGTGAACATTTTTTAAAAGATTTAATAGAAATTTAAAAAGTAAAATATAGTAGTCGCATAAGTATTCAGCTCCCTGAGTCAATACATGTTAGAATCACCTTTGGCATCGGTTACAGCTGTGAGTCTTCTTGGGTAAGTCTCTAAGAACTTTGCACACCTGGATTGTGCAATATTTGCCCATTATTCTTTCCACAATTCTTCAAGCTCTGTCAAAATGTTGGGGATCATGGTTAGACAGCATTTTCAAGTCTTGCCATAGATTTTCAAGCAGATTTAAGTCAAAACTGTAACTTGGCCACTCAGGAGCATTCACTCTCTTCTTAGTAAGCAACTCCCGTGTAGATTTGGCCTTCTGTTGTAGGTTATTGTCCTGCTGAAAGGTGAATTCCCTTCCCAGTCTCTGGTGTAAAGTAGATTTTCCTCTATGATTTTGCCTGTGCTTAGCTACATCACACTTTTTATCTTGAAAACCTCCCCCAGTATTTGTTGATGTCAAGCATACCCAAACCATGATGCAGCAACAACATACTTGAAAATAAGTAGGCAGGTACTCAGTGATGTGTTGTGATAGATTTGCCCCAAACATACGGCTTTGCATTCAGACCAAAATGTGTATTACTTTTCTGTTTTTTTTTGTTGCAGTATTACTTTAGTGCCTTGTTTAATATATAATCCACAGCATAATTATTAACTGGACCATGCTTAAAGAGATGTTCAGTGTCTGATTTGTTTTTGTTGCCCATCTACCAATCACTGCCCTTCTTTGAGGCTGTCGAAAAGATCCCTTATCTTTGTAGTTGAATCTGTGTTTGAAACACAATACTTGACTGAGGGACCTGACAGATGTTTTCTGTAGAGGGGACAGAGGAAGGGTTTGTCATTTTAAAAAATCATGTCAACCCCTTTTATTTCCCACAGAGTGAGAACATGTAACTTATTATGTGATTTGTTGAGCAAAATGTTTACTCCTGAACTAATTTAGGCTTGCCTAAACAAAGGGGCTGAATACTTATGCAAAGACTATATCTTAGTTATGACTTTTATTTTCAATAAAACATTTTAAAATAATATTTCTTCCAATTTGACATGGCAGAGTATTTTGTGTAGATTGTTGACAAAAAAAAATGACAATTGAATCCGTTTTTAATCCCACTTTTTAACACCACAAAAATGTGAAGAAATCCAAGGGGTCTAAATACTTTTGCAAGGCACTGTACATGGCGTTAGTTATTAGTACATTGTCTTGTTTGTTCTTCGTCTGTCTTTAATCATGAACCATAAAATACTAATTGCGAAGGGAGCAGGACCAGGTCAGTGCCAGGGGAATCACTCCTCTACTTTCAACCACTGCTCCTCACGGTAGCCCTGCAAGCCCCTCTCTCTCCCAAACCCGTTGACCACCTCCATCCACCGGTACTGTACAACCACAGAGGAAATGTATTGTGACATATCAATACATTTTTGATTGGAAGAGATTCCTCCCTCTCAGCAGGTTTTCTCGGCCAACGAGGTTGTCCAAGTCTTTGAACTCTCCCGGCTATTCTTGGTACTGTAGTCTTTGTAAGGTAAAAATTCTTTGTCTTTTCATTACGTAATACATGTCCACTTGCGCTTGAGCTGGGTAGGTGCTCACTTGTAGTGAGTACCAGGACCTTGAATTTAGATTCAAACTCTATAGAATATTGACTCTAAAATCTGACTCCAGTACCTCAAATGAGTACTGGCATCTATTTCATTCTAAGCAGTGGTATACCCAAGCACACTGAAGCTCAGCCTGTCTAAAGAACATGTCATGCATGCTGCCAGTTGACTGCATGCTGCCAGTTGACTGCAGGCTGCCAGTTGACTGCAGGCTGCCAGTTGACTGCATGCTGCCAGTTGACTGCATACTGCCAGTTGACTTCAAGAAATCACATCAAGTGCTTGTGCCTCCTACTTCCTCTCCCCTACCACTCTTTCTTTGCGCTCCTCTCCACCCCCTCCCTCTCTCCCTCCCTCTCTTGCACACTCTAGCTATTTAAAGCATGAAGTACAGTATTACATCCACAGAAGGGTTCATGTCTGTCTTTGATTGACACACTGAGGATTATTGGCACTTCAGGCTCTAGCAGCTAGATCGTACAGTGTTATGATATTTGGTTGCCTTTGCACCTTCCCATTAACAATTAAATATTCATCTCTGATTTTATGCTCGCTAGATAGTCCCCATAAAATATTTACTTATCTACTTCTCTCTCCTACGTAATAGCTGCTCCTATAGCAGTGTGGGTCTTTCATTTTCATCAATATGTCAACTTGCAAGCTGCTTTTTTGTTTCCTGTCCTCCCTCACTCTGTTCTCTGCTCTTTGAAAAATGTGAGTTAACATCTTGGTAAGCTTTTATGGCACATTGTGAAGATTTGCACATTGAAACCTTTCAACGAGCATGACCAATCCATAAAAGTTGAGTTTTTAGTCGGTTAACAACGTCAGGCAGTTGCCATGTTGGAAGTGTGATCTAGCGTGTGTACAATCCCTTGTTTGTCATGCAAATAATTCTGCATTGCATTAATGTGACGCGTTTCTATCAATCATTTATCAAAACAGTTGTCAGCTCGTCTGACATTCATATAGCCTATCTGTCACTGATGAGCACAGAGCTCCAATCATCTCTTAGTCATTGTTTTGCTTTGTACAGTGTTTGAATTTGAGATTACATCCTCATTTGGACTTTCAAGTAGTCTGTTTCAGTTTCAAGTTTTGTGTAAGGAAGTGCACGGTATAAATCGTCCAATGAAATGGTTACTTGCAGGTTCCTTCTCGACAACGCAACAACAATAAGAAATAATAAAAGATAAGAATAGGAACATAAAGTCAATGACAGTAGAATATAATTAACATTTTAGCATAAGTATAATACAGGAAGGCACAATTTATAGTCCAATATTTACACGTGTATTGGGGAAGGGGTGCATGTGTATACGTTTCACAGTATAACAAGAGTATGCTAGCAGCAGTTGTGATGTGTGTGTGCAGCATGAATGTATATGTACTGTATGTGTGTGTATGTCTGTGTGGGTGTGTGCATGAGTGAGCGCATGTGTACTATGGTGCAAAGAATCAGAGCAGGTGGTCAGTCTAGTTTGACTGTTCAGCAGTCTGATGGCTTGTAGATAGAAACTGACTGGTGAGGACGTGCAGATTTCAACAAAAGCCAACCATTTATTGTGTTTGAGTGCCTAGACATGATGGAGGATTTTCGGGTTTCCCAGTTTTGCTTCCGACTTTTGATTTGGCTCCACATTTTCTTCGATTCGTACCTGGAAAGTGCCCATATCCTTCATTTTTGTAACGGTAAATGAGTGAATAGGTGTGGAGTCAGGCGCAGAGAGCAAAGGATACAGGAAAAACACGCTTTAATGTCCAGAAAATCACACAAACAAAAATCAGGCAAACAACACATGTGAAGAAAATAAAGGACAGCGAAAAAACCCGAAAATGCAAACCACAAACCACTCTAACAAATACAGATGAACAAGCCCGCACAAACAGAAGCTGGCTGAACAAACTTATATAACCCCACCCTAATAACCAAACAAGAAACAGGTGAAACCAATTAGACAAAAACAAACGAACACAGAACAAAGGATCGGTGGCAGCTAGTAGACCGGCGACGACGACCGCCGAGCGCCACCCGAACAAGAAGGGGAGTCACCTTCGGTAATATTCGTGACAATTTTGGGCATAGTGTGAAGAGAATGGGATTTTGAACTGACAAAACCCACTGGGCACACCATGTCATGTCAACGTGGAAATGTGGGACATTTTTGTTTGAGACATTAATCAATGATATTTCAACCTTTATTCACCCACTCAAAAAGACAGCCAGAGTTTGCTAAATTCCCAGTATGTTATAACTATGCTCTCAACCATATAAAAGCACAACTAAATTCCAATAAAAAAACAACATCTGATTTTGGTTGTCATCTAACGGCACTTTCAACCATTTAAAAGCACAACAACATTGAAATAGGAATACACTGTCAGACATTTTTAATAACAACTTAATATGTTATCACTGCGCTTCATCTAATAGCACAACCAAATGACCTGGATTGTAGTTGAGATTACATTAAAAGTACATAGTGCAAGTGATCAATGCTGTTTGAGATTCTACACAGATATTTCAATTGTGAAGATCTCCACAGATCCTGCGACCTTTGCATGCTGTCTTGAACATGCACAGTTTCTGTGATTACATAAAGACTTTTATAGTCACAGTAACCTTAAAATGTGACCGTGGATGAGTTACTCATTTAAGGTTGAATAAAAACTGCCAAATTAGTTTGAAAGATAGCCTTAACTTTACTGTTTTACAAAAGTCATATTGAATTGTGTTAGGTTGACAACGCAACAAAATTTCAACATTTAAAGGAGATTTATGTAATGCTTGGATGGTTCCATTTGAGCCACTGGCTTAATCCTATTCTTTAACATTATTTTTGGTTTAGTTGGAGACTTGAACATAAGTGAATTGGCTATTTACTAGTTAATAGGCTATTTACAAGTTAATAGGCTATTTACTGTATAGCAGAACTGATATTTAAATGTGTTTGGTTTTAAACGCAACCAAATATTTACATTTGAAGAAGATATATATTTTGTGCCACTGACTTAATTCCAGTTTGTCTACAAATTAATAATTGATATGTTGGATTCATGTCCCCAATCTCAACCAAAAGTCAAAGTTAAAGAATAGGACTAAATCAAATCAAATCAAACTTTAAATACACAAAATAAAGTTTGATTTGATTTAGTCCTATTCATTAACTTAGATCTTTGGATGAAATGGAGACGAGAATCCCACATATTTATTATTAACTTGAAGATTAAATTTGACATCAACCAAAGCTTGAAATCCTAGGCCTTTATGTATTGTCTATGTTTAGTTGAAACCTGGGTTGAATTAAAACAATAGCTGTTGATGACTTTGCAAATGCCACACTGAACAAAAATATAAATGCAACATGTAGTGTTGGTCCCATGTTTTATGTGTTGAAATAAAAGATCCCAGACATTTTCCATACCCACAAAAAGCGTATTTCTCTGAAATGTTGTGCACAAATGTGTTTACATCTCTGTTAGTGAGCATTTCTCTTTTGCCAAGATAATCCATCCACCTGACAGGTGTGGCATAACAAGAAGCTGATTAAACAGCATGATTATTACACATGTGTACCTTGTGCTGGGAACAATAAAAGGCCACTTTAAAATGTGCAGTTTTGTCACACAACACAATGCCACAGATGTCTCAAGTTTTGAGGGAGCGTGCAATTGGCATGCTGACTGTAGGAATGTACACCAGAGCTGTTGCCAGAGAATTGAATTGTAATTTCTCTATCATAAGCCACCTCCAACGTTGTTTTAGAGCATTTGACAGTATGTCCAACCGGCCTCACAACCGCAGACCACGTGTATGGCGTTGTGTGGGCGAGCGGTTTACAGATGTCAACGTTGTGACAGACGGTTATGGTATGGGCAGGTATAAGCTAAGGACAACAAACACAATTGAATTTTATCTATGGCAATTTGAATGCACAGAGATACCATGATGAGATCCTGAGGCCCATTGTCGTGCCATTCATCCGCCGCCATTACCTCATGTTTCAGTCTGATAATGCACGGTCCCATGTCACAAGCATCTGTACACAATTCCTGGAAGCTGAAAATGTCCCAGTTCTCCCATGGCCTGCATACTCACATGTCACCCATTGAGCATGTTCAGGATGCTCTGGATCGACATGTACGACAGCTTGTTCCAGTTGCCACCAATATCCAGCAACTTCGCACAGCCATTGAAAAGGAGTGGGACAACACTCCACAGGCCACAATCAACAGCCTGATCAACTCTATGCGAAGGAGATCTGCATGAGTCAGACCAGATACTTACTGGTTTTCTGATCCACGCCCCTACCTTTTTAAAAGGTATTTGTGACCAACAAATGCATATCTGTATTTCCAGTCATGTGAAATCCATAGATTAGGGCGTAATGAATTTATTCTAATTGACTGATTTCCTTATATGAACTGTAACTCAGTGAAATCTTGGAAATTGTTACATGTTGCATTTATATTTTGCTTCAGTATATATAGGCCTAAGTAGTATAATGTTGATGATGTATGACTTATAGAGAGTATGGTTGTTATATGTGTTATATTTGCTCTGTTAAACCTTCTCTTTGGAATGACTTCGATAGCAACAGTGAATCTATTTAGTTATTAAGAGATCTCTCAATAATTCATTCTCATGATAGCACATTGTTAGTAGTTAGTGATGGAAATCAAAGTTAAGCAGGGCTTGGTTAAAGATGGGAGACCAAATGGAGGCGCTGCCCAACTTGTTATTTTTCTTCTTCTAGTGGATATAACGTTGAAGATCTGATGTTGTTTTTAACGATAGAAATTCAACATATTTTATAAAAGGTTTGTCTAGGTTGAAAATCGGTTACCATCATGACATCGTTCTGTGGTTTAAATTTCACATGCAAAACAACCGTTTTTGATGACTTTTTGCAAATCCAATGTATTTTCCACGTAGATTCCACATCACAATACGTTGACAAATTACGCTGAAACAACGTTGATTCAACCAATTTGTGCCGAGTGGGAACTGTCTCTTTTATTCATATAGGCCTACTACAGTTCACAGTTGTAGCATTTGGGATGATAACTATTTCCCCAAGTCTTTACACTGTAGTTTTTTTCAGGTAGTTCTATATATGTACCTTCAGAGCACCCTGAGAAAATAAGACTCATGCATGCTATCTCTCAACCCTTTTGTTGTTCAGCAATTCTCTCCACACGGGCAAATTTGGAGCCTCTTTTTCTGACCGCTGTTTTTGAAGTGTAATGAACCAGGTGAAGATTGTAATCGTATAGACAGCGGCAGTCTTTCCACCAGCTCTCTGTTCTCTCTTCATGCAACAGACTCTACCTATTTAGACTCTCCCTATGCAAGATCTCCCTGTGTTTGTTTTTGCTAGCATGTCTTGTTTTGGGCATTTCCATATGATTCTACTCCCTATAGGCAGTGACATAGACAGCCTGCTATAGCAGCAGAAAGGCCCAACTCTTTGTGTGTGTCCATGGCGTGTTTAGGGTTAATGTTGCATCGGTGCCTCCTGATTGCCTGGCTAGTGGAGTGACCTTTCACCCGTTGTAGGGCAGGGCGTGTGGAGCCGAGAGAGGAGGGGGGGGGGGGGGGGGGGGGGGGGGGGAGTGAAGGTGGGGGCAGCTATCAGGTATTCTAAGTGGGAGGGGGTCAAGTGGGGGAAGGGTTGTAAATATACAGTGTAGTGGAGAGTGGGGTAGGTTGAGCCAAAGGGGTAAATTGAGCCACCCGAATTTATAATTTGAACAATTATTTAAGAAGAGGTCATAATCTCATGGAGTCTATGAAGCAAGGAACCACATGGAAAAAGTGGTAAGCAAGTTAGATCCCAATTTTTTTTTTTTTTTACCAAGCCAAATGAATGTATTGTGTTAGCGGTTTCATGATGCTTGCATCTAAACCAACGTAGATCATTTTAAGATTGTTCAGTTGGGATCTCTATACGCTTCAATATGAGGTCCTAAGCCTAGCATGAAAGTGCATCCTTGTAGATGTGTGGGCTAATATAGTCAACATGTTTGCCTTGGGGTAAGTTGAGCCAATGACCATGGGGTAAGTTGAGCCAATGACCATGGGGTAAGTTGAGGCATTGGTTGAGCCAATGGCAAGTTGACCAAATTGAAGTGTTTTCTTCCCAGGCGTAATCCAAGGAATTATCGCTGGGATATGAGGTAACAACAGGGCCTGGCCTATGTTAAAAGTGTTAAATAAAGTACTAAATGTTTGTTAGGAGTTAAGCCTGTGTTAAAAGATGCCTAAAATGATTGAAAGACAAAAAAGTGTGTTGAATTGTGTTTGGAAAATAAAGATTGTTATGGTTTTAAAAAGGTAGTGATAATATTTCATTCAGTACAGAAATGTGTACTTACTCTGTCCTGCGGATCAATTTACCCCATATCCGGGGTAAGTTGTGCAAAGAGACCACTTTTTTGGACAAGCTATGTTTTAAAAACTGTAAGGTTTACATGAATTCGGATCATTTCCAGGGATACCCACCATACTGAAATATATGTAGATATATTTGTTAGAAAGAATACTATATTTCGCTTGACGGAGTGATGCTGAATGTAAAAAATGGCTCAGATTACCACACTCTTCCCTATATATTGTCTCATGTCAGTGCTCCTTGCTTACACTGTATGTTGATGAAGTCATTTAAGCCTCCATGTTTTGTTGAGAGCTTCTTGGGTGGTAGTAAGGCTATTTCACAAAGAATTGTGATAAACATACATCCACTACTTGTTTCTGAGTAGTTAGCTCCTTGGCTCTCATTTTTCCTGTCTTGTGAAATGCCTTCCTGGAGTCATGGGCACCAACATCCTGGTATGGACTGCATGGAATCTCCGTCAAGATGGCGCCGACAGACACGGTCTCCCTGTTGCTAGCTTTGCTGTGTACATTTTTTTTCATGTTATTTCTTTCATTATTTTCTCAGAACTTTTCTTGTATTATTACCTTCAGCCAGAAATAACTTTTGGACATTAGATCGGTGGTCACTCACCAGAAATTCTAGCAGAAATTTGTTTGCATACCATCCACCGCTTATATTACTCGCTAACGTTCAGTCTTTGGACAATAAAGTGGATGAGCTCAGGGCAAGGATCTCCTTCCAGAGAGACATCAGGGACTGTAACATACTCTGTTTTATGGAATCACGGCTCTCTCCAGATATATTGTCTCCGTCCATCTTGCGGACAAGAAGAAAAAACTATACCGGAAAAAGAAAGGCGGTGGGGTTTGTTTCATGATTAACAAAATACAAACTAGCCAAATATGAACTTTGCTCTGCAATAAGGAAGGCCAAAACAAACCACAAGAAACACCTGAAAGCACAATTAACTGCCAATGACTCCAGATCAGTCAGGAAACGTTTACAAGAGATGACAAATTACAAAAAAAAAACGATCCTCCCCACTTCAAATGAGTACCCTGACCTCCCCGACAAGCTCAATGTGTTTTCTGCGCGTTTTGAGGAAACAAGTGCATAGACACTTAACCCCCCCACTTCACGTACCCCCCCCTCCCGACACCATTCACCATACAGGAGGATGAGGTGAGAACTGTTTTCAAAAAGCAGAACATAAGGAAAGCCGAAGGGCCGGATCAACTTGCCCCAGCTGTGCTCCACCACTGTGTGGAACAACTGGCTCCAGTGTTCACTGACTTTTGTAACATTTTCCTTATTCCATTGTACAGTACCACAGTATCCACCATCATCACTGTCCCCAAATCACCCAAAACACCCTGCCTCAAACATCTGAGCCCCATCGCCCTGACTTCTGTGGCCATAAAAGCGTTTCAATGCCATGTCCCAGCCTACTTAACATCATGCACATCCCCATTGATGGATCCACTCCAGTTTGCCTAGAGAGCTAATAGGCCCATTGAAGACGCTGTCGACCTGGCATTCCACCACAGATTGCAACACCTGCAGACGCCTTTTGGTAGGCCGTCGTTGTAAATAAGAATTTGTTATTAACTGACTTGCCTAGTTAAATAAAGGTTAAATAAAAAGTGGCTCAGGCGATGACGTAGTGTAAGGAAAATGACCTCATGCTCAATGCCTCAAAAAACACAGAGATAGCCATAGCCTACAGGATAAGAAAGAACCCCAAGGTCATAATCACTGACCAATCAATAACCTTGATAGATTCTTTCAAATTCCTTTGCACTTACATAATTGAAATGGGACGCCAACTCCAACCACATCATCAAGAAGGGCCAGCAGAGTCTTTACCTTCTAAGACAACTGAAAACGTACAGGGTCAGCTGCTGGTTCAGTTTTACACAGCCATCATACAGTCATATCACATACATATCATCCATTATATTTAGGTATGGGAACATGGACAGTCACATTGAGAAGATACTACAGAGGGTTGTGTCAAATGCCTTCAAGATCACTGGCTTTGACCTTCCCTCTGTGAGCTCTCTGCACACCAAGCGCACATCCAAATGTGCGGAAATAAATCATCAACAACCCCCCACACATCCCTCCAGCCAATTAACTCTTTCAGCCCCTACCCTCTGGTGTTTAAAAAAAACTTTTCCCCCGCAGCAGTCAGAATGTTGAACTCCCTTCGCATTGGTTGTATGGCAATAAAGTATATTGTATCTTGTAACGCATGGTGTGATTGTGGTAATGTACAGGAACTCAAGTCCTTTTGTTCTCTCGATCTGGAATCCTTCACAATTAAATGCCGACCGCATCACCTCCCGAGATAATTTTCTTCAGTCATCATCACTGCTATGTATATTCCCCCCAAGCCTACACCGTGACGGCTCTCAAGGAACTACACTGGATTATATGCCAACTGGAAACCGCATATCCTGGGGCCACATTTATTACAGCTGGGGACATTAATAATGGACATCTGAGGAAAACGCCACCGAAATTCTATCAACACATCTCCTTTGCTACAACCTGAACATGGACCCTGGCGCTTTGCTACTCTCCCTTCCGGGACAGCTACAAGGCCCTCCCCCGACCTTCCTTCTGTCACGACTTTCGGCCGAAGTTGATGCCTCTCCTTGTTCATTTTTGTTTTCATTTTCCATTTGTTTTGTCTTTTGTTTTCTACACACCTGGTTTCAATTTCCCCATTACATGTTAATTATTTAACCCTCTGGTTTCCCCCATGTTTGTGTGCGTGTTTGTTTTATTGTAAGGCTGTATCTGACGGCTGGCATATTGTTGCCGGGTTATGTTATTAACGCCGTTTATTTCGTGGTACCGGTAATTTTCCAGCTCCATAGTATAGTATTTACACTGGTATTTTCTTGTATTAAATACCTTGTCCACGCATCTCAGCTCTCCTGTGCCTAACTCCTTTCACCAGTTACCCACAGCCTTGCTTGACACCTTCAGCAATTTAGAACACACCTCCATTCTGCTCCTCCCCACCTATAGGCATAAACTTAAACCGGAAGCTGCCATGAAAAGGACTGATCAACATTGGTCTGCCCAATCGGAATCTATGCTTCAAGATTGTTTCGATCACGCAGACTGGGAAATGTTCCGGGTCAACTCTGAGAATGGTATCAACGTCTACACTGACTCGGTGACTGGGTTCATCAGGAAGTGCATAGAGGATCTCGTTCCCAATGTGAAAATTAGAACTTATCCAAGCCAAAAACAATGGACAGGTGACAGCATTCACGCAAAACTGAAAGTGCGAACCACCGCAGTTAACCATGGAAAGGTGACTGGGAACATGGACTTGCACAAACAGACCATCCACGACCTCCGTGAGGCAATCAAAAAGGTAAAACGACAGTACAGGGACAAAGGGGAGTCACAATTCAACGGCTCAGACATGAGACGTATGTGGCAGGAACTCCAGACAGTCACGGATTATAAAAGGAAAGCCAGACACGTCGCGGACACTGCCGCCTCACTCCCAGACGAGCTAAACACGACGACGTAAACATACAGCTTCACAAGGACTGTGTACTCTCTGTCTCCGTGGCCGACGTGGGTAAGTCATTTAAGCGTGTTAACCCTCACAAGACTGCTGGCCCGGACGGCATCCCAAGCCGCGATCTCAGAGCAGGTGCAAACCAGCTGGCTCGAGTGTTGTCAACATGTGCTTCAAGAGGTCCACCATTCTTCCTGTACTCAAGAAAGCGAAGGTAACTGAACTAAATGACTATCGCCCCGTAGCGCTCACTTCTGTCATCATGCAGTACTTTGAGAGGCAGATCACTTCCACCTTACCCGACACCCAAGGCCCACTACAATTTGCATATCTCTCAAACAGATCCACGGAGGTCGCAATCGCCATTGCACTGCACACACTGCCCTATCCCACCATTTGCGTGTGTGTGCGTGTGCGCGTGCGTGTGAAAAGGTGGCTGTTTTTGTAGTGTTGCTCTTCTTTTCCCCATCTTCACCAACACCAATTCCTGAACTAGGCTTTGTGTAGTGGTTTTAATTTACTTCAGTAGTCCGCATGTTCTCTCTCTCTCTCTCTCTCTCTCTCTCTCTCTCTCTCTCACCCACACACACACACACACACACACACACACACACACACACACACACACACACACACACACACACACACACACACACACACATTTGGCATAATCAGCTTAGAACTGCAACCATGGGCCTGCTATCCTGCAGGTTCCCAGCCCACCCCATAAAGACAGCACACACACACAGTCAGCTTTCTTGACCACCATTCCCCGGATGTATAGGCTGTTGACCCACACATTACAGTATAGTGCATACAGGATCTTCATTTTTTTGTTGTCAGTTTGCTACAGCAGGAAAATGATCCTGCACAACAGGAAATGTGAATAATTATGTGGATTATAATTAATGGACATTTTTGTAGGGGTTGAAGCATTTTTCTCAATGGAAAATCAAGGCTGACATTTCAAAGTGGAAATGACAAACTTCAGAAGACTTTTATAACCTCAAATGCACTCTAAGTTGAAAATGTCCTGCATTGCAGGAGAACTTACTATGCCCTGGAGAAACCGCTTGAAACCAAAAACATTCCTTTAACATGTTGAACTTTGTTAATATTGCTAAAATGAGAGATTAAGGATTTTTTTAAATAGATATTTGTTTGTATCACTATCAATACTACCAAATCTCAATGTATGATTGAATGGTAAGCAATATCTGCATCTGTCTTACTATTTCATTACTATTAACAACATATCATAAAATCAAGGTGCAACAACAGTGTCTCCCAACCATCGTTTGGGACAATTGAAGGAGGAGTGTGGGGCTTTAGGGTGTACGTTGTATGGCAACCTATCAAGACACTTATGAGCCAATTATTGGAATGAGCTTCTCAATTAAGTGATTACAGTTCGCATTTAGCGCTATCGTTCTCTCTGAGCAGAAGCTATGGTGCTGCTAAGCTACATCCCTTGCTATTGTATGGCCTTGTTGTAACAGTTATTATCTGGAGCCTTTGAGCTTTGTATGGTGAGAGTGGATTTGGTTTCATTTATGGTGGAGATTCAGGCTCGAGTTCCATTGCGTCCCTGAGAAAAACTGCTACCTCTTTTGAAGGGCGTAGGCAGCAGAGAAGGGCTAGTAGGGATGTGAGGTGTATTCAGCTAAGCTGAAATGTTGAATTATCGCTCAAAACAAAAACAGTATTGAATTTAGCGTTTGATACGAACGTTGCAACTTTAGGCATTCTGAATACACCGTTTGTGGAATACAAAGTTCGAACACGCCAGTTGTGGATGTAGCCCTAAAAATTGTGTGTTGAAATTATTTCTCAACGTCAATGTTGACAGACTGGTCTTTTTTAATGTGAAATCAAAACATGAATTCATTAAAAAAATAAAAAATAACAATAAGGTTTTATTGTCAAATTCACCGGGTAGTTGCAATGAAATAAGCATCAAGTTGTAAATACCAGATAAAATCTACACATTATGTTGTCTACACGCATAAGGTCAATCACAGCTATAGGAAGAGGACGTGAGCATTTTGACTGAAGGGCTTTATAGCAGTAGTACAGAGCCAACATATATCACGGCTTTGGCAGTTCGCTGCTTAATCTCATTACCCTACTGCTCTATAGACTCTTAGAAAAAAAGGTCCTATCTAGAACCAAAAAGGGTTCTCCGGCTGTCCCGATAGGAGAACCCTTTGAAGAACCCTTTTTGGTTCCAGGTAGAACCCTTTCCCCAGAGGGTTCTACATTGAACCCAAAAGAGTTCTGCCCGGAGCCAGAAATAGTGTACATAGGAGCCGTTAATCAGTAGCCCTGTTTTATTTGATTTTTTAAGAGGCACCTTTTTGAGGGCCCCACCCCTTTCCCTTCCTCCATCTCTCGCCCCTCTCCTCTGCTCTCCACATGCATTGAGAGGAAGTTAGCTGGGAGTGGGGGTGTGTGCATGTGGGGGAGGGGCGCAGTACTCGGAGAGAGAGAGGGAGAGAATGCAAGCTGCTGTCTTTGAAGCCTATTGTTTTTTTCTTCTCTCTCTCTTTCTCTCGCTCGCTCTCTCTATCTCTCTCCCTCTCTGCATTTCATTCCCTACTCCCCCATCATCCTCTGAGCTTGGTTGCTGATTGGCCAAGCCACCGAGAGGGTGAAATTAGGCAGGAAGTAGCTCTGGATAAAAAGAAAAGGCAAAGCGGTGCTACATGACTGAGACTTCCTGTGTGCTCCATTTCCTGCTTGACCTTTCACCTTGCCCATGGGCCCCACATAGTTAATTTGGTGGGATTTGGAGGTCTGCAGCTACCCTGGTGCACGTGTGTGTGTTAGCATGTGTGTGTACTTCTTTCATTCCGCTGAGTTGGTTGAGTTGTCGTGGGCCCCTTTGCTTGGTAGACTGTATATGTATTGCTGTTGTGTAATTGTCGCTATTCTTCGGCTACGCCATCTTCCCTAAAACAAATTTTGGCCTCCATTTTCAAAACTCCATGGTCTGTTGTAGTTATACTCTTAGATGAAAAGGACTGTAAGGGTTACTTAGGCCAACCACCCACTGACTTAAGTTTAAAAGTTAATCACATAATCACAGTTTGTATGTGTGTATTTGTGTTGGTAGGTGTTTACAGTATGTTAGTATAGTCGTGAGTATTTTATCTATGTGCCCTTTTATTTTAGCAAGTGTGTTCAGACCTACATTTATGGCGTGCCTTTGTTGGTTTTTGTAAATCTTGTAAATCAAGGGGCATCTACAAAGTCTGTATGCACTTGATGCTTGTGGTGTGGGTGTGTTTGTGTTTTCAGTACACATAGTGTGTGTGTGTGTGTGTGTGTGTGTGTGTGTGTGTGTGTGTGTGTGTGTTCAAACGTGAATGTGTGGAGCCTAAGTGACTTTTGTTACAATACTAATTCGGATGTATGTGCAAATATGCACATGTGCGGACGAGTGGGTGTGTTTGTTTTTAATATGCTTGGTAGGTGTGTGACTTGGTGTGTTATGTGTGGGCGTCTGGGTGTGTGTTTATGATTATGGGCTATGGAATGCTCCTCACTGTTTTTTCCTTCCACCGGGAGGATGGCCGGGTCCTCCAGCCCTGCTGAGACTGTCCCATCATGCATCGGTGAGCCACCGGTGGGGGGGCGCTCTAGGGACCTTTCCAATGCTAAACAGACGGCCTGATGGGAATGGGAGGCGAGCCACCCAGGGCGACATGCTTGCCTGTGCAACAGCTCTCTGTGAAAATCGCACCTCCTCTGTGTATGCATGTGTGTATGGTTGTGTAGATTTTACCCCTATGTAAAATTATCTGAGGGTGTGTGTGTTACGCAATTGAGCCCAAACTTTTTTCTTTTTTTTTTCTACATTTGTGGTTCCTTATTTGTAAAGTCTACAGTATGAAAGTAAAGGTTTGAATATTGTAGTTGTGTTTGTTTATTAAATGGTGAGGTGATACTGTAGAGCAGAGTTCTCCAATAGGCGGCCTGCCGGCGATCTTTTTTTTGCCCCCAAGGTTTCTGAGCAAAATAAAAAAAGAGAATAAATAAATATACACTACCAGTAAAAAGTATGAACACACTATACTCATTCAAGGGTTTTTCTTTATTTTTAGTATTTTCTACATTGTAGAATAATACTGAAGACATCAAAACTATGAAATAACACATATGGAATCATGTAGTCACCAAGAACGTGTTAAACAAATCAAAATATATTTGAGATTTGAGATTCTTCATAGTAGCCACCCTTTGCCTTGATGGGGGCTTTGCACACTCTTGGCATTCTCTCAACCAGCTTCATGAGGTAGTCACCTGGAATACATTTCAATTAACAGGTGTGCTTTGTTAAAAGTGAAAAGTGAAAGTGAGTTGTAGAATTTCAAATCAAATCACATCAAATTTATTTGTCACATACACATGGTTAGCAGATGTTACTGCGAGTGTAGCGAAATGCTTGTGCTTCTAGTTCCGACAATGCAGTAATAACCAAAAATCAAAAAAACTGCATAGTTTCCTAGGAACGCGAAGCGAGGCGGCCATCTCTGTCGGCGCTGGAAGTCCTTTATTTCCTTCTTAATGCGTTTTTTTGCCAATCAGTTGTGTTGTGACAAGGTAGGGGTGGTATATAGAAGATTTGGTAAAAGACCAAGTCCATATTATGGCAAGAACCGCTCAAATAAGCAAAGAGAAACTACAGACCATCATTACTTAAGACATGAAGGTCAGTCAATCCAGAAAAAGTTTTTTAAAAAGTAAAAAAAAAAAAAAAAAAAGTAAAGACACCCCTTCATATTAGTGTATTCGGCTATTTCAGCCACACCCGTTGCTGTTATTGTGAAGTGGAAACATCTAGGATCAATAATGGCTCAGCTGTGAAGTAGCAGGCCACACGAGCTCACAGAATGGGACCGCCGAGTGCTGAGCCACGTAGTGCGTAAAAATCAGCTGTCCTCAGTTGCAACCCTCAGCTTCATGAAATGGGTTTCCATGGCCGAGCAGCCGCACACAAGCCTAAGATTACCATGCGCAATGCCAAGCGTAGGCTGAAGTGGTGTACAGCACGCCACCATGTGACTCTGGAGCAGTGGAAACGCCTTCTCTGGAGTGATGAATCACGCTTCACAATCTGGCAGTCCAACGGACTAATCTGGGTTTGGCGGATGCAAGGAGAATGCTACCTACCCCAATGCATAGTGCCAACTGTAAAGAATAATGGTCTGGGGCTGTTTTTCATAGTTAAGGCTAGGCCCCTGGCCTGCCCAGTCAACCCCATCAAACACCTTTGGGATGAATTGGAACGCTGACTGCGAGCCAGGCCTAATCACCCAACATCAGAGCCCGACCTCACTAATGCTCTTGTGGCTGAATGGAAGAAAGTCCCCACAGCAATGTTCCAACATCTATGTAATTTTCATTATTGGACATAAAATGCCAGGAAATTATATTGAAAGTACATTTACATTTTAGTAATTTAGCACACTCTCTTATCCAAAATGACTTACAGTAGTGAGCTCCAAGTGATTATAATTTTTGAAATCTGTTCCCAAGTATTCCCATGTGTAAATAGAGGGATATGTGATCATACCTCGATGTTACCAAGGCATGAAATTATTGTGTTTTTGTAAAATACTGTATCTGTTAAGGATTCTTGTGGTCAATTTGCAGTGTATCAATTATTTAGAGCTATGTCCCGGCACCCCGACCAAGGAGAAATCAGCCCACGGCTGAATGTGATTGGGGACCCCTGCCGTGGAGGCCTATCCTTGAATGAAATGTTGCGGGAGAGATCTAAAAAGGGGAGATATACAGGAACCAAAATTGATGACATGAGTATAATGGAGGACAGAGAGTTAAGCTATTCAGTTAGGACCTTTCGAAACCTCCCGCAAGTCAATTTTCCCTTGCATAACCAAACAGTGTCTGTACAACATGTACACACTTACGTACATTCAAACACACCTGCGCTCTTCGTCACAGGTCTGTAGCAAACGTGCTCCCTGGCACTTTCACTCTTCCTCATGTTCAATGTTTGGGATGTCTGTCCTTTATAGAGTGTGCTCTCTCTCTCTCTCTCTCTCTCTCTCTCTCTCTCTCTCTCTCTCTCTCTCTCTCTATATATATATATATATATATTCCCTCTCTCTTCTTCCCACCTGCTGTGCTTCTCCCACCCCACCCTATATTCCCTGACCATTCTATTCTTTCACATGGTAAACTAACTCCTCCTTGCCCCTCCTATGAGACAATGCTATGGTCTCACCCCCCCCCCCCCCCCCCCCCCCCCCACACCTTCAGACCAATAGAGTCTCCTGATCAGTCTTAAAGGCCCTTCCCATTTGACCCCACAAGCGCAAAGCTGTGAGCTTGAGGCTTCTAAGCGTCCAGGCCCCTCATCTTTCTCCCATTGTCCTGTTGGTACCACCACACGCTATATATGTTAGATGCTACCTCAAGGACAAAGTCAGTAACACAGACATACACATTCCTTAAGCTTCAGCTGAGCTTTGTTTTTCAAGAATTTCAAATGTTTGTTCCTTTTGGAGTATTTGCTATGTGAGGTCTGGAGCATGTGGAGGGAAGACCACCCCTGAAGGGAAGAACAACAACAGATGAATGGGTGCAACCATATTGTCTCCTCGCCACTCACCCATCTTCCCCTCCCCTCCCCTGTCGTCATGGCGTCAGCCAATGAGGTGCCTGGGAGTTGGCGGTCAGTGTTGTCTAGGTTCATTTAATTTAACAGTTGGTGTGGGTGTGGGGCCGATAGTTGAGGGGGGTTGAAGGGGCAAATGTGAGTTAAGTGTTGGGTGGGGGAGTATGTAGATGTGGGGGTTGGGTGGATGGTTACGTCTATTGATGTATTGATTTGCGGGACAGGGACTTTGATGGATGAAAAAGGGTTTTCGCCGAGGAGGAAAAGTACCAGGAGCTTGGTGGCCTTGGTAGTTCTGCTCACTGCACCATCCCACATTCTCCCCTAACCCCCCAGACCAGCCCGCCCCCATCACACCAGGCCTAAATCTCAATTCAAAGGCTCACCCATCCCCCCTCACAAATAGACTACCGTGGGTGGTGAAGCCTGAAGCTCGGCCATGATCTTGGCTGTTGATTTGGTGGCTTTCACAAGTTTACCCAAAATGGCCAAAACTATTTCTTTTCGAGACTTTGTGGTGGCCTTCGAGTAACTGAACCATTCTATGTGGCCAAAGAGTCGTTAGTGCCTTAATGGTTACAGCACATTCAACCCATTGCTGAACTACCATCCAACCGTGTTGCACAGGAAACAGGAACATCTTAGCCTCATCCCCAAAATGCCCTGAAACCTTTCGGAATGTTGCTGCTCTTGAAAACAACCTGTGCCGTGTTTGTATTGGGTGGCTTTATGGTAATATATGTGTAGAATGTCATTTACCTGAGGCCCATGAGCTTAGATTTGCCCTTCCATGTGTTTTGTCGTGCAGAGCCCGAGAGGCGAGGCAGGGAATTTTTATTGGGTTGTGTCTCTCCTGGGTGTGGAAACTAGGGTTCAGAGGTCACCAGGGGATTGCCACATATTAACCCTTTACAAACCAGCAGAGCAGTGAGCTGCCCCTCCCGTATGACCCCTGGCGCCCGTTCTCTCCTCTACACACACACCAAACACATACACAACCTCTCACATAGATCATTAGAGCTCCCTCTAGAGTTTCAATCAGGACGCTGGCAACCAATTCCCAGCTCTGTGTTTCAGTTGCCCTTAGGCACACAGATCTAGCATCAGCTTACCCTCTAAAATCTGGTGGTAGATGCGACCTTACATCTAGGAGTGACGTCATCCTACTCCCAGACAGAGATCCTAAGGGGTTAAATCAGGAAAATTGGATAGGCTACTAATACCTACCTGCTACCCCTCCCTGTCCTCTTTTCTCTCCTTTCTATATTCCCCTGATCTCCTCCACTTTGCCTTCTCTGCGGCCAAATCTTTGAATACATCTGTGAGTACTACTTTGGTACTGAGTGGTTCAATATATAAGTTATTCAGCTTGTTTGTTTATTCTTGTATTTTGGGGAACCTTGATGTTGTTATGGCAGTTGTTCTCCCCCTGCTCCAGTTCTTTCTCTCTCACTCCTATTTGCACCTTGTGACACTCTGTCCCTTTCTCACATGCGTTCCCCTGCAGTCAACTCACTCTCGCTTAATGCCAACCTCACACACTCTCTCCCTCTACTATACTCCGTAATAGTTTGACTCTCTCTCTCCCTCTCTCTCTCTCTCTCTCTTTCGCTCTCTCTCTGAGTCCAGGCCAGCAACAGGCAGCGGGATATGCAAGCTGGCAGATGCTGATGAGCTGAGAAACACACACACACACACACACACACTTTCAGCGTTGCTCATGTGTACTGAACCAGGATGTTTAAGCCTGAAACACAAGACTGCCAACCGTGTGTGTCTGTCTGTCTTTCTTGACAGCTTGTCATAACTTTCAATGGAGCATTGGCGGTCAGTACAATGGAGCTCATCGTTTTTTTTTTATGGTCACAGACTTCTCAGTTGAGAGGCTCAAAGTATTGGAGTTGTACATATATAAAATATATGGAGTAGTGACACCGATGCTCTTTCCTCTCACAGTTGCTGCAGGCAAACTGTGATACACTGGTATTTTATGATGCTGAACTGCGAACCAGAGAACCCAATCATGCTGCTGATTCAATGAAATAAAGAATGACGTTTGATCAGTTTGGTAAATTGTAGGTTTACAATAAAAAATATTCCGAATTGGATGGTTAATTGAGTAATAATGCCCGAGAAACTGGTGTTTGGAGGATATATTTAGAACCCAGTCGTTCGTTCTAAATGTTCTATTGCCACACTGGCTGGCAACGTTCTTATCCCTTGCTTGCTAGCTAGCCAACTACGGCTAACTTACAGTCATGTCAAGAAATGCAGCCAGAATAAAAGCAAAGTAACTGCATTTGCATTCTAGTGACAGTTATTTGGATACATCCATAACAATGAGCTAATGAGGCACGATTTCGCCTGGCATAAAAAAGGTGGTCACTCATCAGGACGCTGTTGTTCAGAGGAGCTAGACAACAACACAATCACTTCAAACTGAAGCTGGAAAGACTGCAAACTAGCTGCACTTCGTTTCATTTGACATTTTTTCAATTGACAGTTGTTTATATCTATAAAAAATGATGCCAGCTGATTCATGATTTAGACTGGCTGAGAAACGCAGCCTGCTTGTCTGTCTTGTCCCGACTCCCGACACGTTCATTATTATGGGACAGCTGGAGATTGAATTTCAATATTGAAAAATTTTGCAAATGTTGGAGAGACAGACAGCGAGGTTCATACAAATCTCCACTGTTGAAAACTAAATGTTAGTCTAAAAGAAATCTAAGATAATGTCTAGATGCTTTTTATAGTGGAGATCGAGTATATAAATTGCCTGGCTGGGGAGATGAGACAGTGGATTACGCAGTCAGATGGAACTGAGTAAATAGGCATTTTGATGTCATAGATTTAGCCGGTGGTAACTTGTGGAATAAACACCGGCTGGAATGAGGTTTCATCCAATCAGCATTCAGGATTATAACCACCCATTGTATAATATAGTATAACCACACAACAGGTAATAGTTTAACCAAATCAATTTGACTGCATAAAATATGTAAATGTTTTACAGGATTGTTTGAGTTGAATATTTTCGAATAGTATTTCTCTCTCTTTCGCTCTCTCTCTTTCTCTCTTTCACTCTCTCTTTCTCTCTTTCACTCTCTCCTAGGACCAGGAAACTCCAGATCAGAAACATTCCTCCACACCTGCAGTGGGAGGTGAGTGCCCCTGGTTTGACCAGGACATAGTTTCACCATATCAAAATGTATCAATGGTCCGTTAGTGTCTCTCAACCAGTTAGTGTTACTTGGAGACGGAAAAACATAGATTAGTCCCTGCTACAACAAAGGTAAGTAATCAGAAAAAATGTTGCGAACAGAATGTTCTGTGTAGCCGTCTGGGATGTGAGTGAGTTAAGGGGGTAAAAGGCATTTAGATGAACTATGGCTGCGGGCATGAGCGTGTGTGTTCGTATGTGCATTTGTGTCTTTATTGTGTGTGTCTGTGTGAGTGTGTGCTGGCGTGGGCTTCGAGCGGCGCACGCTGCCGCTGACAGCTGGGCGAAGACAGGCCACATGTCTCTGCTAAGGCGGGGCTCTTTCGCTTTCTCTCTCTCTCTATCTCTCTCTCTCTCTCTCTCTCTCTCTCCCTCTCTTTCTCTCTCTCCCTCCCTCTCTTTCTTTCCACTCCGTCCTGACGGGCGCTCTCGCGCAGCGTGTAACTTCCCTAGCTGGCCACACGAGGGTATCGTTTCTCCAGCCATGTTATAGCCCTGCACGTGAGCCACAGTACAGCAAGGAATAAAAAAAAAAGAGGCCCAATGTCAGGGGTAGAAACAGCAGGGAAGTCAAACCAAGCTTCTGGACGGCCGCATATGCCATTTATCCAAGCGACATACAGTAGTGGGTGCCACAATTATACGTATGGGTGGTCCCGGAAATCAAACCCATTATCCTGGCATTGCAAGCACCATGCTCTACCAACAGAGCTACACAGGACATCAGTGTCTGATTTAGACCAGGGAAGCATTTCTCTCCAGTCAGTAACACTAATCACTTAAGTGGCAGGTTGAAATGATGCAGACACTTTGACCCTTGAGGACTGGAACTGCTTCACACTGATGTAGCAAGTGAGACAAATAAGAGAACATTGGAGAAGCCCAGTTTAGGTGCAAATGTCTTAACATAACTATAATGAAATTGTGTTCTCCCCTCGCTAGGTGCTGGATGGTCTGCTGGCCCAATATGGAACCGTTGAGAACTGCGAACAAGGTAAGATACTGAAGTTACCTCTGGGGAAAAATAGAGTTATTCTGTCCTTTTCACAACCAGTCAGACTCCGCTCTGAACATCTCACCTGCAAATCCAATGATAAGGCTTCCTGTACACACTCACTGGGCGAGATTATAATGCGATTCACAGTAACTCTTTGCACTTTGCTCAATGCTTTTGCGCCGCAAAAATGTCACTCACTGTTTTCTATCCCTGAGACCTGACCGGATCTGCTTACATATCCATCTGAGCTACAAAACAAAAGCAGATTCATAAAGCGTCTCAGAATAGGAGTGCTGATCTAGGATCAGGTCCTACCTGTCCAGGTAATCTTAGTCATTACGATCTAAGAGGCACTCCTACTCTGAGGCGCTTTATGATCAGAGTTCTGACATTCCTTCTGTCGTCCAAGCACCTCTCTTTGTGAATACAGCTCATTAAGAAATAGCTTGAGTATACCAGTCTACCGGAAACACTGCGAGAGGGAAGTCTTTATGTCAGTGGTAAATCACTGCTTCTCAGTCCTTCTCTGTCAGCGAATCAGGTTTGATCAATGGGATATCCCATGCTCTGTCATAGGTCAATCAATATCAATAACTCTCAGTGCTCAACTGTTCAGGAAATGGAAAGGAGGTGGGTTTATAGCCTCTGACTTATGCAATCTCCCCTCCTCTCTCTCCTCTCTCTCTCTCCTTGCGTGTCTCTCTCTCGTCCCCTCTCCTCTCACTCTGGCTGCTTTTCTTAGTGAACACAGACAGTGAGACTGCGGTGGTCAACGTCACATATGGAACTCGGGAACATGCCAGACAGTAAGTCTCCCATAGTACATTATATTTTCTATATCTCTACTTACAAATGTACCCACTCCATATCCTTTCACACCTTGCTCATCTGAATGTTTTTGTGTCCATATAATATAGGCCATTGAGCAGACGCATTTATCCAAAGGGACTTACAGTCATGAGTGCATACATTTGACATCCCAGGAATCAAACACACTATCCTGGCATTGCAAGCACCATGTTCTACCAACTGAGCTACAGAGGACCAGACGAACAAAGCGTATAGGGCTAAATTATGTCCAAATGTTTTTTCAATATTTGAACACTCAAATCAAATCTAAGTTTATTTGTCACGTGTGCCGAACACAGCAGTGAAATGCTTACTTACAGGCCCTAACCAACAGTGCAATTTTTAAGTAAAAAATAGGTATTAGGTGAACAATAGATAAGTAAAGAATATGTTTTCAGTCAACTTACCCGTTTAAAAAATAAAAATGACAGTTGACTGAGGCCGCTCTAGCATGGAAGACATTTGATCAACTGACTTGTTGGAAAGGTGGCATCCTATGATGGTACCATGTTAAAAGTCACTGAGCTCTTCAGTAAGGCCATTCTACTGGCAATGTTTGCCTATGGAGATTGTATGGCTGTGTGCTCAATTTTATACACCTGTCAGCAACGGGTGTGTCTGAAATCCACTAATTTGAACGGGTATCCACATACTTTTGTATATTTAGTGTATGTATATATATATATATATATATAATATATAATATATATATATAAATATATATCACTCGCTTGACCTCTAGTGGTATGATAGTAGGACTGCAGTTGGGGATTGCGCTGCGCTGCAACAAAAATGATCAAAGATATTAAAGATGAACGGCACACATGCAGCTGATGAATTTGGCCATAGTAGAAGGTTTCACTTAAGAAAAGCATTGTTTTGAGACATTTGGCTTTCAAGGTCCATTTTCTTTCAGTAAAATCATATAAAACTCATTATAAAAATGTTTTCAGAAAACCTTGTGGATAAATGACACAAACCACAGGAATTCTTTCTTTCTCTTTTGTCATCCTTATAAACGACCATTTCTAGTTTTTTTGATATTGTCGATGTGTGATTAAATGTGAAACGTAACATCCACCTCTTTCTCCCAGGGCTATCCAGAAGCTGAACGGCTACGAGTTTGAGAACAATTCCTTGCGCGTCTCCTACATCCCAGATGAGACGTCCGATGTCGACTCCCAACGTGGCCAGGACAACAGTCGTCGCCCCGGTTACGGGTCCCGCGGCCCCCGTGGAGGTTCCCCGGGCTCAGGCATGCCTTCGAAACACCAGCACGCTGACATCCCCCTCCGACTCCTGGTGCCCACCCAATACGTGGGGGCCATCATCGGCAAGGAGGGTGCCACTATCCGCAACATCACCAAACAAACCCAGAGCAAGTGAGTACCAATATGACTTGACCAAGTAACAGATGAGTACCAGAGAACCAGATCAAGTAAGTGCAAGTCACCGGTATGGCCTCTAAAAGAGAACATGTTGCTAGAATAGACCGAGCAAAGCCATTACTGATATGAGGCTTTTACATCCCAGCTTTGTTAATGTTTTGAAAGTGAGTATGAAAAGGTACTGGGAGCGTTGCACAACCCAAAGGGCTTTCGATTGAATTTAAACAAACCAAAAGTGCCCCGCCCACCTGTTTGTGGACACCATACTGTATGGCCAAACTGACTTTCCTGAGTTTTCCGTCCCTGCTAGAATTGACGTCCATCGCAAAGAGAATGCCGGCGCAGCTGAGAAGCCAATCAGCATCCACTCCACCCCTGAGGGCTGCTCCTCTGCCTGCCGTATGATCCTGGACATCATGCAACAGGAGGCTAAGGACACCAAGACGTGAGTGCAGTGTCCATGAAGCAGCTGTCAACCCTGCACAGTGTGACAACTTTAAAGTGACCCTCCAGCTATTTTGTAACTTTTCCCATTAAAAAACGGTATCTCCGATTGTGCTAGGGGTGGACGTTTATAAATACAGTTAGGAAACGGTATATTTGGATTTTATCCTGTGTTTAATCTCATACTGTGTTCTCCTCATCCTCTCAGTGCTGAAGAAGTACCCCTGAAGATCCTGGCTCACAATAACTTTGTAGGCCGACTGATCGGCAAGGAGGGGCGCAACCTGAAAAAAGTGGAGCAGGACACCGACACCAAGATTACCATCTCCCCGTTAGTCACACACATCTAAAAACATACACACACATCTACACACATCATGAAACACACAGGTCCCTGGTTATGTTTACGCAGAGCTGCCATGGTCAATTAGGAAAGATCATGCACCATGTGATTGAAACCTATGACTATATCTAATGACTGAGACTGATTAATTGTACAGTTGTACGGGCCTCCCGAGTGGCGCAGCGGTCTAAGGCACTGCTCCACAGTGCTAGCTGTGTCACTACAAATCTGTGTCGCAGCCGGCCGTGACCGGGAGACCCATGAAGCGGTGCACAATTGGCCCAGCCTCGTCCGGGGTAAGGGAGGGTTTGGCTGGCAGGGATGTCCTTGTCCCATCACGCTCTAGTGACTCCTGTGGCGTGCAGGGCGCTGACACGGTCGCCAGGTGTACAGTGTTTCTTCCGACACATTGTTGCGGCTGGCTTCCCGAGTTAAGTGAGCAGTGTGTCAAAAATAGCTTGGTGGGGTTGTGTGTTGGAGGATGCATGGCTCTCGACCGTTGCCTCTCCCAGAGTCTGTATGGGAGTTACAGTGATGGGACTAGACTGTAACTACCAATTGAGGAGAAAAAAAGGGGTAAAAAAAATAGAACTATATGTACTGAGTGGTTTCTTCATTAGTGTAGTCTCCAATGATCACCTATGGTTGATTAACAGCGTTCCTTGTTCTTTTTCTCCCTCTGCTCCTCTCCCCTTCTTCTTTCTTATTCTACCCACTCTTCCTGTTTCTTATCTTCCTCCTTTTCCACCTGACCTGTCCCTCTTTCCTCTTTTCCTTCTCTTTCACTTCTCCCACCCTCTCTTCCTTCCCTCCGCACCTGTGCAGACTCCAGGACCTGACCGTGTACAACCCAGAGAGGACCATCACAGTGAAGGGACCCATTGAGGCCTGTTGTCTGGCCGAGACAGAGATCATGAAGAAAGTGCGTGAGGCCTATGACAATGACATGGCCGCCATGAATGTGAGTCAATGCTCAGTAAAGTTACTGGCCTCCAATTCTCTTCAAAACACAATGGTCTCTCACATAGATCTTTCCCCTGGCCCTGGCACTTTAGGTTTCCACCTGTATTTGTTGACTTTAATAGCGAGAAATGCACATACAGTCATTGTCACATGCACTCAAACTATCATGCACTCTCAGTTCAGTTCCTTTGGCACTTACCTGCTTCTTGTCTCCAGCAACAGACTCATCTGATTCCCGGATTAAACCTTGGAGCGCTTGGACTTTTCCCCCCTTCCGGTTCCATGCCCCCTCCCCCACCAGGCAACTCTGCATCCCCCTACGGCTCTTTTGGGGTAAGTTCACAGGCTTCTATCTAAGCTAGTTGGGTTCCAGTCATTGAGCTTTAGCTCAGTTTGCTGTGCTTGCAAACGCTGATGCTAGCTCTCACAAACATTACTTCTGTCTGTCTCAGGGTTGGGTTATGGTGTGGTAATAACCTCTAGATCAGCGGGGTCAGATATTGGTTGGGCTGTGGTCATGTTGTGATATAGTTGTAACTGTTTCATGTCACCCTACAGGCCCCTGAGCAGGAGACAGTTCATGTGTACATCCCGGCCCAGGCAGTAGGAGCTATTATTGGCAAGAAGGGACAGCATATAAAACAGCTAAGCCGTTTCGCTGGAGCATCAATCAAGGTGAGAAATTTACTAGGATACACAGGTGGCAGGGTAGCCTAGTGGTTAGAGCGTTGGACTAGTAACCGGAAGGTTGCGAGTTCAAACCCCCGAGCTGACAAGGTACAAATCTGTCGTTCTGCCCCTGTTCCTAGGCCGTCATTGAAAATAATATTTTTTTCTTAACTGACTTGCCCTTTAAATAAAGGTAAAATAAAAAATGTGCTCACACAAGGAGTGAATGTCAGTGAGGAAAGATAATACACCAAGCTGCATTTCATCACCGCTCTGAAACTGATTTGAAAAAACAATGACTTTTTGAGACACCGATACTTGTACTTATCATGTCTCTATAAAGGACGTTACACTGCTTGTTTAGCGGGTAACACTTCCTTCTGATTCAGCCCAAACCTGGCTCAAACTCAGGACCTCTGCCTTGCTAGCACACGTGACCGCCCTCCTGAAGCATCTTGCCAGTCGGCGCCATGCGAAAAGCTCGCTATTCGCTGGCACAAGTGGGGAGACTTCAGGCTGAGGAGTCAGTTTTGCATATTCCCATGTGCTACAGACCTCTATCTATGTGGTTTAAGTTGACCTTCATATATTTTCCCCTGACAGATTGCCCCAGCTGAGGCTCCAGACTCCAAGATGCGAATGGTCATTGTAACCGGCCCACCTGAGGCCCAGTTCAAGGTACAGTAGAATGGGAGCATGACAAGACAATCTCTTTTTCAGCCTCTGTTTTTCATCATGTTCAGAACTGGGAGCCCTCTTCTTGGTGTTTGCATCTTTTGTTGTGTGTGTGGTCTCTGCTTGCCTGTCCTGCCTTCTCATCCTTCATCCGTTTCCTCTCCTCCAACCTGTGTTTCCCTACTTTTAGCCTTACACTCTTCCTCTCCTTCGTACTCTCTTTTTTCCCTCCAAATCCCTGTTGAAGTCACACGTCAAGCCATGGGTATAGTTACTTTTTGATGTCAAACTCTCTTTGTTGCCACCTCAGGCTCAGGGCAGGATTTATGGCAAACTGAAGGAGGAAAACTTCTTTGGGCCAAAGGAGGAAGTGAAGCTGGAGACGCACATCAAGGTAGCTGCTGCCGCTGCCGGCCGAGTCATCGGGAAAGGCGGAAAGACGGTGAGTGTAGAGGGTCTTCTCTAGGTCCTTTTCATCCCTTTCTCTTTTTGTACCTTGTGTTACAATCAATTCTGTTCCTCTATGTCCTTTGTGGCCATCCTCTCCTGAGTTGGAATAACCGAGCATAGGACCACTAATCACGATAAACAGTCATGTTAGTTTTATCTAAGTGCAAATCACTAACATAACCTTCTTTATTCCTCAGGTGAATGAGCTACAGAACCTCACTGCAGCTGAGGTGGTGGTCCCTCGCGAACAGACCCCAGACGAGAATGACCAGGTTATTGTCAAGATCATCGGCCACTTCTACGCAAGCCAGGTGAGGATCTCCTAGTCCTCATTCTCGTTCATAAGCTGCCTATAGGAATTGGCTATATAGAACCTACCAAGATTTGAAGAGGCCCCAACCTCTCCTCATCATTTCCGTCAACAGTTTCTCCAGTACTTTTCAGTCTTCTCACGTGCTCACTCATATGTTGTTTTCTCCTGCAGTTGGCCCAAAGGAAGATCAGGGACATTCTTACGCAGGTCAGGCAGCAGCAGAAGGGAGGCATAGGGGAGCGCCAGGGGGAGCGCCAGGGGCCACACCCACAGGTCTTGTCTGAGATGGGGCCCTCCCAGGGACTGGCACAGGAGCCCCGGCCCCAGAGAAAGTGATGGGGCAGAGGGACCTTACCGGACAGACAGACAGAAAAACGAACGGCGGATAGATGAATGGACGTATAAAAGAGAGCGACACACGGACCCAGCGATAGACAGGAGAGACGCGAGTCAAACTGAGTCAGAGAGAGGAAACACCTGAGAGAGGACAAAGTTTAGAGAGGAAAAAAAGAGAGGCAAAGTAAACTTAGAGAAAACAGAGACCAGATGCCAGGCCAGAGCGACTGACTGGGAATGGTGAGTTGTTTGGAGGAGGTGGTAGGTAGAGGCGTCCTTGTGTGTTTCAGAGAGGGTCTCTCTCACACACCAATGGGGGTCATTTGGTTCTCCTCATATGGAGAGCGACTACTTTCCCTGATCACACTTGGATAGGCCAGCCTACTTGATACTAAACCCATACTGAGCTCTTAACCATCTCCAGCCAGTCCTATATTTTAAGGGTGGTTTTTTTAAAGATAAAGATATATGTATAGAAATGTTTATTCAGAGGTATTATTAATAGAATGCAGTGATCAGGAGCCGGGAGAGGGGGCGGGGAAGCCATTGCAGTGGGGGCGGGGTCATGGATTAAGTGACCCTTCGTCAGCCAATGAAAGTTCAGCAGAGGGGCCGCAGTTGTTAACACTGCTCTTTGACTCCTTAATAGAAATCTAAGAAGAACAAAATAAAATATGAGGTTGTAAATAGAATCTTCATGAAATGTAATGAAATGCTGCGCTCAATCGCCTTGCCTTTTGGGGTCGCCTCGAAACTCAGGTCTGCCTCGTTTCCGAGACACGGTTTGTTCCTGAGGTCCCGATAGGCGTCTGGCGGTCGGAGCAGTGAGAGATCAGTAAGAGCGTGGAGGCCGCGGCTAGTCCTGCAGTTCTATTGCAGAGGCTTAGCTCCGAGACGCGGAACGAGAACGACCGTAAACTAGCTAGCCATGCTCGCTGGCGAGCGGCCCACGCCTAAACGGCATATTTTATATATATTATATATATATGATATGTGAGTTAACCCAAGTCCCTCGGGAGAATGAATTGAGGGCAAGGAGAAATACTGTGTAGCAGTCCTGCAATGACTGACAGGCAAGAGGTCTTATTTGATTTTGCTCGTTGCCTTTTTCATGCTCAGACCCAATTTAGACCCAATCCGGTTCTTTGGAAACCCCTGTGTGTTCTGGATTTCGTTTTATTGGATATACGAAAACATCAAAAACGAAATCCATTGTTTAATTTGATACCAAGCAGGATTGGGCCCACACGTACTGAGGTCACAAACGAGTTAGGAGACTAGATGGAATCAAAAACAGTACACACAGCAGTCTTTGAGGACCACGACTGCATGGGTCAGGTGAGTTGATCCACAGTCCTTGCCTTTAGATGGAAAGGTAATAACAGTTAGTGGGGATGGCTTCCTCTCTCTCTCTCCCCCCTCCGCTGAAGGCCTGCTGGTGACGCTTCCAGACCCCACCTAATGAAGGAGGGGTAGAAGCATGGGGCGCTCTCACCGTTACTAGAAAAGATTAGATAAAATGAAATTAAAAATAAAAACCTACCTCAGGGTATTGTTACCTCAGTATTCCTAACTTTTTTTTTGCTTGCTGGTGTTTTATATAAAGCTGATAGTCCTGAATATTTTTTATTTTTTTAAGAAAAAATAAATACATTTTTTAGGTTTTGTCTTGTTGCTTTGGTTATTTTTTTCTGTTTTTTTTTGTGTGACTTTTATTTTGAAAATCAGAATGACCCGGAGGTGATGCCCCAGAAGAGAAAGTGAAATTAGCCAACAATGGCTAGGTGATAGAGGACCATGTCATGTGTTGTCATGCCTGCTTTGGGGGCAGCCTCTGGCTCTTCTGAAGTATGATTGGAGCATTCGGTCTTTAAAATCAGAGTATTGGCCAATGGGGAATGGCGCTGTTAGTCAAGAGGGTCTCTGGGCACATGTTGGTCCATACCACACCATGGGGGTGGGTTATGATCAGGTCCCGGTAATTATGTTTTTGACATGGTCAAACGGTTATTTATGATTATATATGTTTGTCATACAAGCTATAATTTGTTATACTGCTGAACTAGAATACTGACAGCATGACAGGATAGGTTTTTGAGGCAGAATTCCCATGATATGACTTTGACCACTGTGTATCCGAGGCCCTCTTGTCTGTTTCATGATGACATCATCTTAATGCGCAGAATGTTTACTTACATGTTGCAGTCCATCTTTAGTGCTGTGCCAGATAAATGTTGATGGAAGACTGAAGGGCATTCAATCTGTCCCCTTGCTCTGAAAACACTGAATGTGAATATTTATTAGCTCTGTGCACTGACCAATAAGCCTCAGCCCTCCCCACACTCACAATCTGTGAGTGTGATCGCGTGTGGGTTTGGGTGTGTTAGTGATTTTTTTTGTTTCTTGGTTTTAAGTGTTACATTTTTTTTTGCGGGGGAAGTGGTGGGGTGTAAAAAAAAAGCAGAAAAAAGTAGAAAGAGAACCTATGGACTCGGTTTGTCTTTCAACAGACAGAGGAGTGTTCAAAAACCTTTTAAAAATGGGAGCAGAAAGCAAGGAAGTTGAAAAAAATGCATCAAATAAATAGATTCAACCTGTTCATTAGATGTAAAAGGAAACCGATCACCAGACTTTTGTATTTTTGAAATAACTATGGGGGGAAAATGATGAGAAATGATGGAAAAGTCGAAGAGTAAAACGTGCCAGGTCACTGATTGACACTGCCAGATAGCATCATTTCCACAGCCTGAGCTATTCACTGAACACATCCAGTAGACTGGCCAGCGGCTTTGAAACATACTTTCTCACCATTGACAGGTGAAAGTCTATTCTACTGTTTATGCTTCCATTTTTTTTTCAAGAGACGGCAACTTCTTGTTTCGCCATGGCAAGAGCTGACTTGACATGTTTAGAGGTCTCCTTGGCAATGAGCATATGAAAGGAGCATATGACTCCATCATCATGTGGGGTAAATGCTCCTCAGAAGTTTCCGTCTCTTTCCGACCCATAGAGCTCTGTTCACAAACACCAAGACACACTATTTTGGATTATTCAGACTGCAGCCATTTTTAGTTTTTTATTTTATTTTTTGTATACAGCAAGCTTTATTTGGACATGACATCTGGTTAAATACTGTTACACTAATTGAATAACGTAAACAACTAAATATTGAAATGACCGAGAACCTCCAGGACTTTTTAAACTTGATGCAATTTAGTAAGGGAGGTGTAGAAGAGTGACGGGAGATGGGCCAATCGTTTGTGGAAAGCGGGGGAGGGACTATTATCTACTATGTCAGAGACTGACAGACAAATAGCGTACCCTTGTTTGATGTACAAGAATTGCCTATTTATGTTAGGTCACTGGAAATGCAACTGTACACCATATAGTCCAGTCAAAGTGGACTTAACGTCACACACGTAGCCTCCTCCCCTCTAGTCTTCTTTCACTATCTCACCACCCTGGTTTAAGATCCTTCTACTCACACTCTCTTACTACCAGGATTTTATTTGTACTTTTCTGTACTCCACAGGACTAGGAGGACCTTTTTTAAAAAATAATTTCATATTTGGGAGTTGAGGGGAACTACGGAGTCCTCCACCCTCTCTTACGCTGGCCTCGATTGTGTTTGTTTTCTCACTTCTGTTCAGATGTTTCTAGTTTTATTACATATACTTTTTTCAATTTGTTTCCGTTGCTTTAGTTTGGAAAAATAGTTGATTACCTTTTTTTCTTCTGATCATGTTTTTAATGCACAGATCTCATAAACAGCTACTAAATAAAGACAAAATACTAACATGTAACGCATTACATGATGTAAGTAATAACTGTGCCAAACAAGTTTTAGTACTCAAAAAGAGAAAGAATAAGAATTTGGTTTTATCTGTAATGGATGACACCTGGTCTGTTCACTGAGTGGCTCAGTCTTTAGCCCTCACACTTTGAAGCACTATAACATGAAATCCATGCTCGTTGTCTGTGGCAAAGCGAATGGCTCACTATTGTGTCCACAAACGAAATTTTCTAAATCTCTAAACTGAAGTCCTTTTTTATGCAATTTGAGTGATATGTCGACAAGCTATATTCATGGTCAACATTTGGCATGTGGACAGTTGATTATCCACGTATAAAACAAACCCACAACAATATGACAAAACTATTTTGAAACTACCCATCAAAGCTTGTAGCTTCGCATATTGACGACAGATTCAAGCTTTCGTAATGACGGCTATGATTATTGAAACAAAGATGCACACCACAATGTTTTTTTCCTCATTGGTAGACTCTGGTCTTCACTTAAACGAAACATCATAGATGTGTGCTACAAAGATTAGACAAACCTCACACATAACTGGGAACGCTACCTCAAGACTTAGCCATAAGATTGTTTTTTATCAACCAGACAAGAGCAAACAGTGCATGTTACAGTATTTTCTTTCATTCACTTTAATTTATTTTTTAATTTGAATTTTTACCTCTACAGCTTTGAGTTGAGACTGTAAAAATAACAATAGATACAGAGAGTGAAGTGGGGTGCAGGAGCAGGGCAGGAGAGGACTATGTGTGGGGAGTGACTGGGTTTATTATGGGCATCCTCTAGTAGGCCTGGGACATGTTGGTTTGAGTGATAAGGGGGCACTGAGGATTGGAACAAAGTGAATACATGGGAAACTAAACCCTTGTGGCTCTTTTGGTGTAGCAGGGTTGTTCGGTCTCTCTTAAATGAGAGCCCAAGGGCCCTGAAATTGCTTCTATCCCTCATTAGATTCACCACACTCTGTGCCTGTTCCACATTTCTCCTTGACCCCTTCAGATAACCAGCTCTCCCATAGGCCCTCACCTTGGGGTCCTGAGGCCCAGTGTCCCACCCTCCTCCTCCCACAGTCCTCCTCCAGCTCTGCCCCTCTTCCATCTCTCCCTTTGTTTTCACTTCCTCAATCAAGGGGAACGATACCTGTAACCATGTAAATTCTTTGTTGATCTACCTCTTAGGAAAAAAATTGGTAAAAGGTCAAATTAAAAAAGGACACGAAAAAGTTTAACATTTGAAAATGCTCAAATAAAAATTAAGTAAATGAATAAATAACTGGGTAGCTGCATCTCCATATACTGTAGTTCATAGTCTATTAAAGGAAAATAAAAACTTTTACTTCTTCCAAAGATGATTTTGTTTTCTCTGTTGTTAGAAGCTGTTTTGAAAGTTGAACTTAAAATTGAACTTAAGTATTTGTTTTTCTCAAAAAACAAGATAAACAAGATTTAATTATCCAATTGCATTTTTGTTCTTCATTAGATGTGCGTTTTAGCCTCAACATTCTTTCTCTTTTTTTGTTTGATTTATTTTCTGATTGCTTTTTCAAATGACATAGGATTGTATTTCTTGTGTTTGAATGCATTAGGATTCTCTCTCTGTGAACTGCAACATAATAACACTCAGTAAAACCTTTTCAGAGCAGCATGATGTCTAAACAATTAGATTTTGTATTTTTATTTTGAATGATTCATTTGAAAAGAAAGGACCTGTTTAGCTGGTCAGTCTCCGGAGTAGCTGGAGGAGGAGGACATGGAGAGAGA
Organism: Oncorhynchus mykiss; assembly: GCF_013265735.2. NCBI lineage: Eukaryota > Metazoa > Chordata > Actinopteri > Salmoniformes > Salmonidae > Oncorhynchus > Oncorhynchus mykiss. Next base: position 67,748,543 of record NC_048576.1, read on the forward strand.
GAGGCCCATCTATCGGGCTCTGCTCTGCTGCCAGCCTTCCTCCACCTCTGGGGCCTTGGCCTTTCAACTTCTGCCCGCCTGATTTCTTTAGTTCTCATCAAGACTTGTTTTAAACTCCTTGTAAACAAAACAGAGCATAGATATGAATGTGTTATTAAAAGATGAGAAAACCGGAACCCGCTTCTGTCTTGTGTGTTTGCTGTGTTGTCTTTTTTTCATCTATACAGTACCTCCACCACTGCCTTCTTCCCCCACTGTGGTCTTTACAGAAAAAATACAATTTAACCACAGAACTAGAATAACTCATTATATTTCTATGAGTGGAACACTGTTTTTTTTTATTTATTTCACCTTTATTTAACTAGGCGAGTCAGTTTAGAACAAATTCTCATTTACAATGCCAAAAGGCCTCCTGCGGGGACGGGGCCTGGGTTTAAAAATAAAAAATTAATACAATGTAAATATAGGACAAAACACAAATCATGTGTTGTGTTGTCTCGTTGTGATTTGTGTTTTGTCCTATATTTATATTGTATTTGTTTTATTTTTAAACCCAGGCCAACACAACTACATAAAGAGAGACCTAAGACAACAACATAGTAAGGCAGCAACACATGACAACACAGCATGGTAGCAACACAACATAAGAACATGGTAGCAACACAACATGGTAGCAGTACAAAACATGGTACAAGCATTACTGGGCACAGACAACAGCACAAAGAGCAAAAAGGTAGAGACAACAATACATCACACAAAGCAGCCACAACTGTCAGTAAGATTGTCCATGATTGAGTCTTTGAATGAAGAGATTGAGATAAAACTGTCCAGTTTGAGTGTTTGTTACAGCTCGTTCCAGTCGCTAGCTGCAGCAAACTGAAAATAGGAGCGACCCAGGGATGTGTGTGCTTTGGGGACCTTTAACAGAATGTGACTTGCAGAACAGGCGTTGTATGTGGAGGATGAGGGCTGCAGTAGATACAGCTGAAGTCGGAAGTTTACATACACTTAGGTTGGAATCATTAAAACTTGTTTTTCAACCACACCACACATTTCTTGTTAACAATCTATAGTTTTTAGCAAGTCGGTTAGGACATCTACTTTGTGCATGACACAAGTCATTTTTCCAACAATTGTTTACAGACAGATGAATTCACTTATAATTCACTGTATCACAATTCCAGTAGGTTATAAGTTTATATACACTAAGTTGACTGTGCCTTTAAACAGCTTGGAAAATTCCAGAAAATGAAGTCATGGCTTTAGAAGCTTCTGATAGGCTAATGGTCATCATTTGAGTCAATTGGAGGTGTATCTGTGGGTGTATTTCAAGGCCTACCTTCAAACTCAGTGCCTCTTTGCTTGACATCATTGGAAAATCAAAAGAAATCAGCCAAGACCTCAAAAAAAATTGTAGACCTCCACAAGTCTGGTTCATCCTTGGGAGCAATTTCCAAATGCCTGAATGGGACCACGCAGTCCTCATACCGCTCAGGAAGGAGATGCCTCCTAGAGATGAACGTACTTTGGTGTGAAAAGTTCAAGTCAATCCCAGAACAACAGCAAAGGACCTTGTGAAGATGCTGAAGGAAACCAGTACAAAAGTATCTATATCCATAGTAAAAAGAGTCCTATATCGACATAACCTGAAAGGTCGCTCAGCAAGGAAGAAGCCACTGCTCCAAAACCCCCATAAAAAAAGCCAGACTACGGCAACTGCACATGGGGTCAAAGATCGTACTTTTTGGAGAAAATACCCTCTGGTCTGATGAAACAAAAATAGAACTGTTTGGCCATAATGACCATCGTTATGTTTGAAGGAAAAAGGGGGAGGCTTGCAAGCCGAAGAACACCATCTCAACCGTGAAGCACGGGGGTGGCAGCATCATGTTGTGGGGGTGCTTTGCTGCAGGAGGGACTGGTGCACTTCACAAAATAGATGGCATCATGAGGTAGGAAAATTATGTGGATATATATAAGCAACATCTCAAGACATCAGTCAAGAAGTTAAAGCTTGGTAGCAAATGGGTCTTCCAAATGGACAATGACTCCAAGCATACTTCCAAAGTTGTGCTAAAATGTCTTAAGGACAACAAAGTCAAGGTATTGGATTGGTCATCACAAAGCCCTGACCTCAAGGCCTGACCTCAATATTTGTGGGCAGAACTGAAAAAGTGTGTGCGCAAGGAGGCATACAAACCTGATTCAGTTACACCAGCTCTGTCAGGAGGAATGAGCCAAAATTCACCCAACTTATTGTGGGAAGCTTGTGGAAGGCTACCTGAAACGTTTGACCCAAGTTAAACAATTTAAGGCAATGCTACCAAATACTAATTGAGTGTATGTAAACTTCTGACCCACTGGGAATGTGATGAAAGAAATAAAAGCTGAAATAAATCATTCTCTCCTATTATTCTGACATTTCACATTCTTAAAATAAAGGGCTGTTCCTTACTGACCTAAGACAGGGAATTTTTACTAGGATTAAATGTCAGGAATTGTGAAAAACTGAGTTTAAATATATTTGGCTAAGGTGTATGTAAACTTCTGACTTCAACTGTATCTCAGATAGGGGGAAGTGAGGCCGAAGAGGGTTTAATAAATAATCATCAACCAGTGGGTCTTGTGACGGGTATACAGAGATTACCAGTTTACAGAGGAGTATAGAGTGCAGTGATGTGTCCTGTAAGGAGCATTGATGGAGCACCATGTATCATGTCTCGATCTAGAGTTTGAAATTCCAATCAAAGATATCAATGAAGAGTCTAGGAACCCTATGCTATTGAACTTTCCTGGAATAACTTAGAAGCAACCTAAAACACTGGTATTAACAAATACTTATTTAGGCCTATAGACTCTCAGCAGAGTTTACCAAAATGCTTTACTTTCTGAGGCAATGTGTTCCTCTGACACATAGAATAATTATATCATGGGTACACACTTGGCTAGGTCAAGGTCCTGAAATGTATTTTTTACAGTCTATGAATTTAGCAGTACCCCCTCCTCTTATTAAAAAGAATAACTAGCACATAACATTCTGAGAACCATGTTTCTTAGAGCTTTGTGAGAGCATGGTTGTTCTATGGTTATTTTGCATACAACCTTCCCACAATTTTCTGGGCACAAGATACCCACATAACATTCTGAGAACCATAAGTTTCTTAAGTGAGAATTTCAGTACTTCAGCATAACTTTTTTCTGCACGTTTACTCATAGTCCTATTTAAAGTTAATGTTCTCAGAACATTAAGAAAAAAAATATAAAAAGAAAAAAAAGAAAAGATTGGTAACGTTCTAAGAACATGTACATTATGTTCTCAGTTCCAACAAAAGTCTCTATCATCTGTCTTACTAAGTGTGTTTCTGTGCGTTAGCCGAGCACACTAATTGGCAACACCTGATCTTAATGAGTGCTTGTTTCCTTTTAAATGGGGTCTCTTAAAATACACACACCATGCTAGCTCCATCCTGGTGGCGCTGTGGACTAATTTGATGGACAGAGAACAGAATATCATAGGTTTGAGCATCACTGACTCCATGCCACAATTTAAAAAATATATGTTTTTGCATGGTTGATGCCTAAGCAAAATAATTTCCATGTGACCTATCTGTGCTTGGAGTTCAAAACAGTTAACCCAAACTGAGTGTTATTAGAAGTCTTATTAAAATATCAAGTGAAAGTTAAGTTATTCTATAACCTATAATTTCCAGCCTCAGAACGTTAGTAAATCTTCCCAGGAAAACTTTCAGAAACCATAGAAAAACATTGTCAGAACCTGCCTGCAACCTAAAAATGAACGTTCTCAGAACAAGCTAAATGTTCACTTCTGTTCTCAGAACGTTTAAAACCTTTCAGTTTTACCGGTCAGGAAACGAATGAATTCGTTCCCAGAACCAATGTGAAACTAAACACTTCCATTCCCACAACTTCCAAGGAACCAAATGTGCTAGCTTGGTAGTGTCCTGATTGAAATGTCACAAATCACACCTGTTTAAGACCAGCACTGTGGCGTGTATTTATGTCTAAAGTACTGTTGAGTTCGGTAGTCAGGAGCCTGTGCTGATAATAAATACATTTGAAAAAAAATATAGGACAATGAAAAAGCAGACCATTTCTATGCTTTTACATAGATTTTCTTATAAATGTTGCCTTTTATGGCTATGAAAGAAGCCGCTCCCTTTTTCATGACGCAAGACATACTTTCAACCTAATTGGACAATAATCTATCCAATCACATTCCACGTTGAACAGCCGTCGCTGAATTTTGAAAACCAGAATGGCTACTGAGGCTGTTCAAGCGTAAGTTCCTTAAGCATTTTTCTCAAATGGAATAATGTTATGCGATGTATTTCAACCCTATTCCGTAATATCGTGCCTTTCGTCAAATTATGAATCGCGGTAAGGCTTCTTATAATAGCCTAGTTAATTGTAAATCCCTAAAAATATCTGTCAATATGTGAGTATCTAGACAAGCAAGCTAGCTGCTAACGTTAACTAGCTTTTCTTAGTTTGACTCTGAACCATCGTTTTCAGGTTGCTTGAAAGATGCGACCATGTACATTTGGATTTGTACGATGGGGCAGAGCATCAGGAGGGTGGGGAAGCGGAGTTGATGGTGCCCTACCTATCTGTGAGTAGGTTAACACCTCACCTACTTTAGACACTTTGAAATGCTTGGCCAAACAACTCGTCAAAATGTTGGAGTTGGTCAAAGAAAAATATATGCATTGCGTTAATTACATTTATAAGTACTGTCTGTGTTGTTCAGGAGAGTCGTAGTAAACAGAAGATTTTGGGCAGACAGTTGTTTGTGCTTGATGACATGATGCAGCTTCTGGAGAGACTGGAGACAACTGACCAGCTGTTTAATGAACCATGCCCCCCAAACCCCGGTAACACATAGATACACACCTCTTAGTACCACTTAATAGTATTCCGAGGGGTCGGGGAGATCCCCTTTTGTAGTACTTTTGGAAATGACTGGTCTTCTGTGTACAGGCAATGAGGCTCACAGCCGCTGGAAGGTCCTGAAGAGTGAATATAAAGAGGGTGTCCAGGAGGTGGAGGCACTCATTAGCACCTTACGGGACATGATGGACAAACTGCACCACAAACGGGACCGACTGACAAACCTGGTCACAGCACTAGAAAATAAGGTATACGTGCACTAATGATGCGTTCTCACGGACACACACACACCCTTTAGTCTGTATGGCGACCTTCCAATTTTTAAAAAGAGAGCAACGGTCCTATCACAATTTGCAGACTTTCGACAGACATGGTCTTCTGTATGGTCTTTTGTATGGTTACTTTGTATCAGTCCTTTGCCATGTTTTGGATATGTGATGTCTTTCCACATCTCTCCCATAGAAAGATCTCAGCCGGCAGATGGGGGAGTCTCTCCAGACAGCCTACAATGCCTTGCGTGTGTGTGAGGGGCAGCTGGCCCAGCTGAGGGCGGAGACCGACGCCACACTGGACCGCTCGGCTGACTGGCAGCACCTGAGAGACGCGTGAGTGACATCCACGCTATCCACCAATCATTATACATCCTTGCAGAGACGTCCTATTTCTACTCTCCCACCTCCACTAATTTGCTTTGACTTTAGTCTTGAGCTAACACACTTCCATATTGTTCACTCCGGTATTAGAACTCTCATTCAATGTCCCATTTCATAATGAATGTGAGAAAGACAAACATTTAGATTTTCCCCAGTCTAAAATCAAACCAGAAACCCTAACCTAGTCCCTTGGTAATTCCAAACGAGGGTGGGCACCTGACTGCCCTGCTCCAGTCCATACTCACCTCTGTCTCCTGTCAACCAGCCTGCAGGGCTATGTGGAGGAGACGCAGGGAGTGATGCAGTGTAGGCTGCTGTCGGTGGGGTCCTCAGAGCTGTGTGTGGAACTGAGGCCCCGCTCCTGTGGGTCCACCTCTGGCCAGCTGGAGCCCCTCAGACTGACTGTCACTTGGAGCCCTGATGACCACTTCCACCTCCAGGTAAACAATACAGCTGACCTCCGACCTGGGTGGTATTCATTAGGAACCAAACAAAATGTATAGGGAGGGACCTTCTTGAATTTGTCCAATACAAACTCTTGTTTTAGTTGCTTAAAGTTTTCATTTTCGAGTAATTGGATTCCGTTGCAAAACATTTTGCTACGCTGTGCGACAAATTAATACACTCCTGGTTTGGTTTCTGGTCCTTACACATATTTTCCATAGCTCCTGGTCCGGTTCCATCCTAGTTCCTACACCTCTTCTCCTTAGCTCCCCCTGAGCCCCTTTGTATTCCTTGTGTTCTAGATGGGAATCATTGTTAGATTTAGTCAAGTAAGATATCTGTCTACATTATTTCTCTGTTTTTGGGACCTATTGAGAAAATAACATGTTTTTGCCACCATTAGTCACAACCCCCACTTTGTCCCTCTCTCCCTCCCTCTAGGTGTATCAGGGTACTGCAGGGCTGTTAGAGGTGTCAATGAAGGGTTGCCTTTCTCATCTCAGTGCTGCCTTGCTGGAGGTCATGCAGTGCTACACCAGCCAGGGAGAGATGCTGGCTGAGATTCAGGCCCTGCATTCCAGGTACGCACACAGTGCCTACAAAGATCAGTCAGTGATGATAGAAGTGAGACCCTTGATGTGGAATGATGTTTCTTTCTGAGATCGAATCCTGTTGCTGTTTGAATGGCATTACCACATTATCTGAAGCATTAAAAGCAGCCATTAGACTATATCCCACTGCCTCTCTCTTGGAGAGGGATCATTGAGACACACACACTTACAAAAACCAATGTAAAACAGTTGTATACAGTCGATCAGATCAACACACTCAAACTTAGCAATTTCTGCAAACTAAAACGTGGAGTAGCACTCAACAACCATAACTTGCTCAGCTACGAACCCAACAAAGATGGTTTTTAATGACCCCTGACAGAATATCTTCAGTATTCTGAACTACTCAGTTCTACTGAAGGTGAGTATAAGTTGCCAGCCAGTATTGAGTACCTTTTCCAATGCATTCTCAATCACACTAGAACACTTTATGTTCATAATATTGCTTATACTCCAACGCTTCTAAGCAAGAATTAGTCTGTGAGAGCTTATTCGTATCTGTGGACATTTTCATATTCCAAACACAATGACACATGATGATGTTTTCATTCTTTAACACCTGTGTTTGACATGGTGAGTATTTCTCCTGTGTGTAGGTTTGCTATAGACTGGCGTCCAGGCCAGAGACTGCTCGTGTTCCTGAAGACTGCCTCTAGTGTGTGTAATCTGAGGGTGGAGGAGGGCTACCCCTCCAGAGGCACAGCTACACTAATCTCTGTACGCAGGGATGGAGAACTGGTCGACAATGCTGTCCTACAGGTAAAACGTCCATCGCCATTACCTGTTTATTGATGTATTGAGTCCCATTGAAATGGTATTAGCAAACACCTTTTTAGCAAAGATGGAGCACTGTCCTTGCCCTTCTAGTTATCTACCCTTAAATATTAATTATTTTGTTCTTGAAGTTATTATTTACCCTCTGGGGTCAGTATTTTTTTGGAGATCCCCTTAAAATTGGAAATCCACAGCTACAAACAACCATGTAAGTGATATTGATTTTTACATTCCATTCCGTTACAATGTGAGACATGTTGTTTGAATTTGCAGCCTCCCCAGAAGACCCTCTCTCTGACAGAGTGGCTGGAGTTCCTCTCCTCCAGTCCGAACGTCTGACCATCCTCTCTCTAGTCTACACAGAGGAAGTGGCTGTTTCTCTCCATGATCACTAAATGGCGCTCTTGCCTCTGTAATATGTAAATATTAGGAATGTAACAATTTACTGATACATCGGTCCTGGTTCAAATGTTTTAAGATACTAGTGCATGGGTCTGCAGGAGCCCAAACCAATCCAAATGAAGTGTGCGTCGGTCAGAACTGATTCAAATGTTACAATCGTCAGTTCACTGTTTTTCACTCATTGTTTTATTCCAAAAATACCTCTTATGTGTTATGACTGAGTTAATGTGTCCTCCTTTAGTTCAGTAGGCTATTGAACTTTTATGTATTTAACTGCGTATGACTGTCAGATAATTGTGAGCACAGTGCAGGTAGAGACAGCTCCATGCGCCAACTAGAGGTAGGCCTATCCCTGTTCTAATAGGCTGTTCGTACATCAGCGCGGCACCTTCAGCATTCAGATGCTTTGAAAATGGCTTTCACAATGTCATCCTAGGGTTTATTAGTTGAGTGACAACCAATGTAATTTGCTGGAACATTGTTACCAAATGCTATGTATAATAGTTTTTTTACTGGAGTTGTGTAGTCTACCGGATTGGACACCTGGCATCGAACTGCTGATTGGAGTTTTCAATCATTCCGATTTTTAGATTGTTCAGGTCACCATAATAGTTTGTGTAGTTTTTTTTTTTTTTTAAACAGTCAGTATATTTGGTCATTTCTACATGAATGGGGTAATTTCATAAAGGACCTTAATCATTTTTGAGAGCTGCGCATGGTCACATACATTGGTCAGAGCAGGATAAGCTCCATAAAATTCCAAACGGTCTAAACCATTTGCTTTTGAAACTGTTAAAAATCCAATGCTACATTATATTAAATGCCATGCTAATTTGTGAAGATAAATATTGACATAGTACAAGCTCAACACGTTTTATCTGCAAAAATGACAAGTTAATGAGTGGGTGATGGTAATTGCAGATTTGTTTTTAAAGACTGGGGGGACAAAAAGCATAAATTGCCCTAATCTGATGATAGTGGGGTGGTAGATGCTCAGTCGGCCCTATGGCTCAGCTCATGTGCCTATATCATTGATATTGACACACAATTACTAACAGAGGAACTCTCAGCTTATAGAAGTAATCTCAGACAGATCCAGCTCAGATAGGCCCAGCTCCTGAGCTCTAATCATTAGCAGATATTATTTTAAAATTGAAAATTAATGTGTTCATGCAACGACAAAAAATACTAAATAGAAACAAATCGCATCAATTCATTCCCCTAATCAAACCGATTCATTTAAGACTTAAATATATCGTTCCTGTATCATATCATAGCCCATGTAGCTATCTAGATGCGTATCGAATCATTCATGAAGGGAGAGCTGCACATCCCTAGTAAATATCTCATGACTCTAATGTTGCTCTGTTTTGTCTTCTAGCTGTATCTGTTGTCTTGTCTATGTATTGTTGTAACAATATTACGACTCGCATGTAAATAAATAACATACCATTTTGGTGAAAATGTTTTTGGTTTTCTTCATATTTAGACTTAAAGAAAAGGTGAAAAATAAATCAATCACATTGTGACGAATGAAGAGTGCAACTTTTATTTCTTTATCAAAGTTGATGCTCTTCTAGTCATCAGCACCCCTATAACTACTAGAGAAGTAACTATGTACACTGCATAGATCCTGTGGCTGGGCCTCTGAATTATTTTGCTCCCCGTAGTCTGACAGCATGTGGTTAGATAATCTATGGGTTGACAGACAGAGCCTATGGCTCTGGATAAAGTCAACCCTGAAAGCTGTCAAAAGCCTGAAGAGAAATGGCCTGAGATCTGAGATGGGTCTTCAATGGCTTCCACAAGCAATGTTCTATTTCTTTCCACCTGACTTTGTAACTTAACGTACAAGCTGTTGACAACCTGCTCTCGTATTCTTGAAAAGACATGCCCTTTGGTGGTTTGTCTGAGCTACTTGGCACTTCAACTTGAGAGCCTGCTCTCCCTCGTTTTTCACACTGTCAGAGTTAACCTCCCTGCTTCATGCTTCGCTCCTCATTCCTCACCTGCTGACTATCAATTGGCTCCCTGGGATGCAGCAGGTGGGGCCAATGTCAGCTGTGAATAGTTGGTTATGTGAACGGTTTGACCCACTTCTGATCCAAGTGTGCAGCAGCTTCTGCAGTTATTAGGTTACGTTCTCCTCACTTTGGGGTTGGGTGGTTTGATAATCCTCTTCATAGATCAGATTCCACTCCACTGTGGACGCAAGTGAAAGGGATCTTGTTTTTCTGTCTTCAATGTGATACAGTAGTCTCATCAATCAGCATCAGTTGTACTTTGTTTTTGTCCCCAGTAATACCTGTGTCTAGTCACTGGGAGCTCTCTAGCTTTCCCTAGGGCAGTTTTAAACAGAAAATTACTTGTTTATGTTATAGAGGTGTTTAACAGTTATAGTGCATTCGGATAGTATTCAGACCTTGACTTTTTCCAAATTGTTACGTTACAGCCTTATTCTAAAATGGATAAACAAACATGTTCTTAATCAATCTACACAATACCCCTTAATGACAAAGGAAAAACAGGTCTTTAGACATTTTTGCAAATGTATAAAAAATAAAAAAAACGACACCTTACTTACATTAGTATTCAGACCCTTTGCTATGAGACTCAAAATTGAGCTCAGGTGCATCCTGTTTCCATTGATCATCCTTGATGTTTCTACAACTTGATTGGAGTCCACCATTGGTATATTCAGTTGATTTGACATGATTTGGAAAGGCACATGCTTGTCTATATAAGGTCCCACAGTTGACAGTGCATGTCAGAGCAAAAACCGAAAAATGTCTGCAGCATTGAAGGTCCCAAAGAACACAGTGGCCTACATCATTCTTAAATGGAAGAAATTTGGAACCACAAAGACTTCCTAGAACTGGCCGCCCGGCCAAACTGAGCAATCGGGGGAGAAGGGGCTTGGTCAGGGAGGTGTCCAAGAACCCGATGGTCACTCTGACAGGCCTCCGGAGTTCCTCTGTGGAGATGGGAGAACCTTCCAGAAGGACAACCATTTCTGCAGCACTCCACCAATGAGGCCTTCATGGTAGAGTGGCCAGACGGAAACCAATCCTCAGTACAAGGCACACGACAGCCCACTTGGAGTTTGCCTAAAGGCACCCAAAGGACTCTGACCATGGAAAAAATATACTCTGGTCTGATGAAACCAAGATTGAACTCTTTGGCCTGAATGCCAAGCTTCATGTCTGGAGGAAACGTGCCACCATCCCTACGGTGAAGCATGGTGGTGGCAGCATCATGCTGTGGGGATCTTTTTCAGCTGCAGGGTCTGGGACACTTGTCAGAATTGAGGTAAAGATGAACAGAGCAAAGTACAGAGATCCTTGAATGAAAACCTGCTCCAGAGCGCTCCGGACCTCAGACTAGGGCGAATGTTCACTTCCCAACAGGACAACGACGTAAGCACACAGCCAAGACAACGCAGGAGTGGCTTCGGAACAAGTCCCAATGTCCTTGAGACCCAGTCAAAGCCCGGACTTGAACCTGAACCTGGTCTAACATCTCTGGAGAGACCTGAAAATAGCTGTGCAGCGCTGCTCCCCATCCAACATGACAGAGCTTGATAGGATCTTCAGAGAAGAATGGGAGAATCTCCCCAAATACAGGTGTGCTTAGCGTGTAGAAACATACCAAAGAGGCTGTAATCGCTGCCAAAGGTGCTTCAAGAAAGTACTGCGTAAAGGGTCTGAATTCTTATGTAAATGTGATATTTCCAGGTTTACAAATAAAAAATATTGCTAAAAATCTCAACCTGTTTTTGCTTTGTCATTGTGGTATTGTGTGTAGATTTTGATTAAGGCTGTAACAAAAAATGTGGAAAAAGTCAAGGGGTCTCATTAATTGCTCTCATTAATGAGAACCTTGTCCATGGAAATGTTCTTACCCATACATAATTATTACATAATCCAGCTTCTAACCTACGATTTGTCTGCAGGACTGTAGCTCATTGACTTTTGCTAACCAAATTATTTTTCATCCGAGCACTAGTGTCATACCTTTACTTGGTAACAATTACCGGGCAGATAGTGCTCAACAATTCTGCATTTTGGTTAGCTACAGTATATTTGAATATTGGCTACAATGCAGAACACTACTTTGTGGTTGTGGTCATGACGGGATGCGGAAACAAAACAGGAACATGAGAAATGTTTTGAGTGGAAGATTTACACCTGCTTGTAGTGTGTTCTGTGAAATACTTATAGACAAGACCTTGAGGTACAGCAATAATCTGTTACTATTGATGGGGCTACTGCTTTATCTTGGCCAGGTCGCAGTTGTACATGAGAACTTGTTCTCAACTGGCCTACCTGGTTATATAAAGGTGAAATAAAAAAAATGACTGTCAGCATGTCGTTTCAAATAAATTCATCTCAAGGTCAAAGTGCACTGGGTTACTCAAATTTGAAATGTATTCTATAATTAAGACCTAATCCAAGCAAATGTACAGCCTTGGTCATTGGTCAGTACGAACTGTTATTCCCACTTTAGTGTTGTGTCAGCATCCTCAGTGAGTGTTGTGACCTGTGGCTTACTGATTACATAGCACAGCCCTCTAATAGCTAGGTGAGCTAGGTCTCTCCAACCCAGTCACAGACAGATGTAGAATAACAAAATCGGTACTACAGAAAAAGATCACACAAAGGAATTCAAATAAGTATTTTTTTTGTATAATGCCTTCATTACATAAAACATTTTTGAAATACAGTTCTGGATATTATTTTTTGTATGCATACACTCAATTTGTATTTTACACATTTGTACCCACACATTTATAACTATGAGCATTAGAGAATTTCATCTTAACAAAAAAATATATATATTATACACATTTTTCAAACATTTCAAGTAAGCTTATTGACGTTTGTAGCTAGATATATACAAATTTGTACAAACTCAGTTTGGAATATGATTAAGTTTACAACACTGCACATATTTAACTAATCATTTACAGCCATGATAAAACAGAGCAGATGGCTTTAAAATGCATCTAACAGACTCTTGGAAGGAACCAGGCCTAATTGGACATAGTAGTAAAGCCCAATTGCTGATTTTTGGTTCAGCTCAACCGACCAATTGTCTCTGGCCCCCTCAGACCGGCTGGTGTAGAGGGGGCACTTGTTCTGGGCAGTTTTGAGCTGTGACCACCCCAACCTCCAAAAATAATTTATGTAGAGGGCTTTGTCTCCCTAATCTCCATGGGTCTATTGGCCTTACCCCTATCAGTTGTCAATCACTGTCTTTCGGTCATGTCATTGGCTGATGCGCACATCAGTCAACTCGGAGGCGGGTGTCCCTGAAGGGAGCAAGCGAGCAGATGGAATCAGATCCCCTGTCACCTCCCCCAACTTGCCCCGCCCCTTAGCCGCCCAACCACCACTGTCCGTGAGGTGGAGATGGGCGACGAGTCCAGACGGGTTTTCTTGTCATCAGTGGTGACGGTCTTATACGTCGATGCGGAAGGACAGCAGCTTCTCGGAGTGCATGTTGTTGAGTGTGCGCAGGTCGGACATCTTGAGCAGCAGCTTGGTGAAGCGAGAGGCATCGCAGGGGTTGCTCTTGCTGACCAGGGTACGCAGCACTCTGATCAGAGACTCCTGAAGCAGCTCCACGGAGTTGAGGTTCTCGATGCCTGAGCGATCTGAAAGAGGACAGAGAAGAAAGAGAGCACCGTTAGACTACTTTACACTTTAGTACAGACCATTACTATGCCATAACAGTGAGTGATTTTTGAAGATTCAATGTTCCCCATACTTTTTCTCGGCGCTGAGCAAATTTCAACATTGTGAAAATTCTGTGCAACTTCCAGCTCGCATTTACTGGGAACACTGAGGCTGTATCCGCTTTAAGTAACAGTGTCAGACAGTGGTCAAGTAGGCTACTATGGCTATTTGATCATAATGTAGGCCTACGAGAATGGCCTCCCATCAAAAACAATGGAAAAATGCATTCCATAACATTTTAACATGGAAATGGCTGTTCTATCATTCAGCCTAAAGTAGCAGCCTATGTGTGGTGTTCAATGTAGGCCAACTGAAAATGTTGTGGTGTTGTTTGATGAAACCACTTTCCAAAATATTACAGAGAATCAGACAAATGATGCTACTGCCTATAGGCTACTTAGCTTATTTAAGACTCTCTCAAAATACAACACTGCTCCTTTAAGACAAAAAAAAGTTATTTATCCAACTCCCTCTTTAAAGATGTCTAGAAATGTACATGGTTTGTGCTCTTGTAGGAAGCATTCACTCCCCCATTGCTGAATACATATCTATAACTGGGCTAATAACTCCTAAACTATCAAAGGATATGAACAAATGTACACACGTGGCTGCATGCAGCTCTTGCTCTTGCATGCAGCTCTCAAAACAAGCGCATCTACTCTTGACCGCTCATGCTGTTAACACAGTCCAGTTCAAAGTGAATGGCACAGATCCATATATGGCAATGGTCTATTTGCATATAGGCCTACTGCATTTCTGATTGGTTATGCCACACCGGTCTGTGTAGAGTATGGGCTGAGTTGTGCATGTCAATGCAATAGAATCCTACTCCGATGCGTTCTGCCTACAACAAAATCTCTTGCATAGTTAATTTTGCATACTAAGTCTTGCATAGTTTGTTTAGTTTCGGTATGTTGCATTTATAATGGCTAATATTTCTTTGATTCCATCACAATTCCCACAGTAAATGGAAACGTTGATGGTGTTAACTAAGGGGGGAAACTCTAGAAAGTTGAGTGAAGTTCAATCTCACGCTTCTCTGCCCGGGCTGTTATTTCTTCTGTGCGGCAGTCCCGTGGGAACATTGGTCATGGTGATTTACTGGCAGGACAAGTACAGTACTTGAGCTCTAACTGCTTAAATAGGTTGTTAAAGTAAATAATAAGAATTCTCATTGTTCTTACCTGCAGACACTAGCACTACAGCGGTGAAGAGACCCAGCTCCTCGGCCGTGAGCTCTAGGGAGTTGAGCTTCTCGCTGAATTCAAACATGGTGTCTAGCAGGCCTCCCATGCCCATTCCCTTCAGTGCCTCCAGGCTGTAGGTGGTACCCGAGATGAAGGTGACAGTCTGCTCCTTCACGTTGAAGAGGGAGGCAAAGCGCACCATCAAGACCTGTAACAGAAGCAAGGGAAAAGTGAGTGGGTGTTGAGTCATTGTATCTTCTCAATACAGTACAGCTGTGAGTATTTTTGGTTATCACTGTATGAAGTTTCTTTGCATATCTGTTTGCACACTTTTCACGGATGCCTACCTCAAAGGTGCCGGCCTTGAGCAGGGTGACTTGGTCGTTCTCGGAGAGTGCACTGAACCCTGGAATGTGCTTTGCGAACTCCACCACCTCACGCACAGCCGGCGTGAAGCTGAGCGAGAAGTCCTCCCAGATCTCCTGGGGGGTCTTGCTTGGTTCGGCTTGGGGGAACATGTTCATTGGACATGCCTGGAGGACCGAGGAGAACCGTAATCAGCATTTTCCTATATGCTATGACTACTTGCCACTATTATTGACAATCTTTGACATCAAGATCTTTTCTATGTTGCTGTTCTGTTCAGTGACTCACCAGCACAATGTCCTTGTGGTTTTTCCATGGGAAGTTCTGGCCCTGGGGGACGCTGCTAGTCTCAATGCTTTGGTGGCTCCTGAACAGGTTGCTGTTGTGGAACTGCTTGCCGTTGTTCTGGTGATGTCTGTCAGACATGGCCAGGAAGCCATGGTTCTGGAGGGCCACGTTGTTGTTGTGGTGGTAGATTGTGTTGATGCTGTTCTGGTGGTAGCCAGCAGGACAATAATTTGAGCCCCAGTTGTCCACCTCTCCGTTATGCAATCTCACAGAATTGCCCAGCTTGTCGTGGGCGTAAACAAAGGTCTCACGGTGCGCCCGGGCAATGGCCGTTATGGTGCAGTCCACCCCAGGGCTGGGGCATAGGGGTGGAGAGCTGGCCAACAGTGGCGGGCTTTGGTTGGATGGTGGGGGCAGAGGGGAAGCAGGGGCTTGTACTGGAGGAGAGGGGGAAGGGGCAAAAGGCAGGGCCTGGGGCTGGAGTGCCACAGTCAGACCCGGGCAGGGAGAAGAGGAAGTGGGAGAAGGGGGAGAGTTGTGAGTCAGGCTGGCCAGCTGGAACTCGTTTTGCATGTTGTTCATGCTGTTCATGGTGCTCTGCATCTCTGCCAGCATGCGCTGCTTCTCACGCTTGGGTATTCTGCCAAAGCGAACAGCTGGGGAGAGAGAAAGAGACATGTTGAGTCAACAGCCCTAACAGGGATGAGAGTGTAGTAGAACTATTAAACCTTTTTGTGGCTGCATGTGTCATGTTTTAGCATATGAAGCTGTACGTACCATCGCGGGACATGCCCACGGACAGACACTTTTTGAAGCGGCACTGCTGGCAGCGGTTGCGGTTAATCCTCATGATGGTGCAGGTCTCGTTCTTCAGGCACTTTTTGTACTGGATGTTCTGCTGGATACTGCGTCGGAAGAATCCCTTGCAGCCCTCACAGGCATGGACCCCATAGTGGAAGCCTGAGGCGACGTCTCCACACACTTTACACAGCAGCACCATCCCATTCAGTTCTGTTACAAGCATAAAGAGGACTTAAGGCTGTAGTTCCAGGAATGACAGATAGGGGTGCACAATCTGGATTCATATAAAGTATTGGGGTTCTGGTATGGGGGTCTACTCACTGGTAAGGCTTGCCACGGACTTGCTGGGGGAGCAGCGAGAAATGCTGCTGTCATTACGACCCCTAAGCCTTGGGGACCCTCCGGAGCCGGAAGAGGAGTTTCCATCATCACCATTGGAGGAGCTGGAGCTGCCACTGCTGGAGTAGGCATTGGAGAAGCCCTGGGAGCCGTTGGGGGAGGGAGGGAAGGAGGCTCCGAAGGAGTTCTCGCTGTACATAGACACTGGGCTGGTGCGGTTCGGTGAGCAGCCACTGGAGCCGATGTAGGAGATTACGCCCCCTAGCGACAAAAGAAAGAGCGAGAGGACTGCTTGTTAGAATGGATGCGTGGTTTAAAAACAGTGAGATAATTTCATTGGTCACATTTAGTGCTCTGTTCTTTGACACTCTAACCATTGGACATCAGTCAACTGCCAGTGAGGACCGATGGAAACTAAAACAGAGGAGGTAAAGAGGAAGAGGGTTCAAGAGAGGACGCCCACTCATGTTCATTGATATTGCGCCCATTCATGTTCATTGACAAAAAACGTGGGAGCGGCTGCAACTTTGTATAATTCTATACATTCCAAATGTTCCCTTAGCTACCCAGGACAATTATGGAAGGAAACCGTGGCAGTGTTATGATAACCATAGCAACAGAGTGACTGCGGAGAGTCCAAGAAGACAAGTGGCTGGGAAAAAAACACTGCTTTCCAGGAAATGTTGGCAGGAAAGGCTGGCTTTCCGTTTATTTTTCTAGTTCAGAGGTGGTCACCACTCTTTCCAAAACAGAGGCCTTGAGTACATTTTACAGGAAGCCATAAGGGCAAGATTTTCCTGTGTGGGTTGTACCACGTGAGCAAGCATCACCTACAGAACATTCTTGACATTATGGAAGAAGCCATTGCCGCATGGAGAATGATCACGTTCTTTTTGGATCCTGCCCAATTGCACAGTCAGTGCTATTGCTGTTGTGCAGTCTCATTGGCCAGACATAGCCACCCACACGAGTGGATTTAGATTATCTTGCGCTCTTGCTCTCTCTCTCTCTCTCTCTCTTTGTTGGAACTCTCCTGACAACTTTTACTTGCCCTACTTCCCTTTCTCTCCAACTCTCCCTTTACACTCTCCTTGAAACTCTGTTTTTCTCTCTCCACAGCCCCTGCCCTCTTTTTTGCTCATACTCTGTTTCTCTTCTCCCTCTTTCATTATTTTTCTCCCTCCTGCTTGTTCTAATCCAGCGGTCTCAGTTTCTCCAGCTGTGAAGGCTAATTCTCACAAGTTCCGTTCAAGGATCACGTTTCACCACAGCTGGCCACCCACACACCAACTCGTGCCCGGTCGCCGGGGGGTGCCATGCACATGGCTACCAGGAATGGCTAATCGCTTTTTAAATGCCAAATGGTGTGCCCCACCCTTTTCCACACACAGCGTCCCTGCCGAAACCTGAACCTACAAAGCATGTGCCCAAGACTTTCTGCACTTCCTGTTGACTCCAATTAACCTGTGCTCTAATACCAGATCAACTGTATTGTGTTGTTAGGGGATAATGTGTTGTTGTTAGGAGATTATGTGTTTTTGTGAGGAGATAATGTGTTGTTTTAAGGAGTCATTAGCAGGACATTTTATTGTGTTGTTGAGGCTTTAATTGATGATGCCCTTAAACCATCTTTGTGATTTAATTTCCCTGCATTGATGGCAAGCCGCCCACCTACTCTATGTTTGGGTGTGGCCTATTGAAGGATGGGATCATTGTTTTGTGCTTAACAAAACCAAACTCTATACTTCTGTTTTGCAAGCCTGACATTTAAAACTGGATGAATTCCAATATCCTGATTGAACAAACAGTGAGAGAATGTTTGTCTGTTCTGTTCCTTTTGAGACATTCCAATCTCAGAATCCAGCCAGCCAGGCAGCCCTGGAGGAGAAACATAATTCACTGTGGAATGGAACATAAGGTCTTATAGGGTCACTGGGTCAGGTGTCACCACAACACGTGCACTTCCTTGTCCTGCCTGGTGCTATAGTATTAATGCTCCTCCCTCTCTCTCCACTGCATGTTTTCACTCCCTTTGCTCTGTCTTCCACCTCCTGACTTTCTATCCCCAAATAATGTATTACCCACAATAACCAATCAGTGAGTGGAAGATAAGATTGCTTTTCTATCAAAATCAATAACTTGCCATGTTAAACCAACACTTGTAAAGTCAACGTGAAATGAAGAAAACACATCAATAGATATAGCTCTGAATATTGAACTAGTCTTAGTGAGTAAACGTACATTCAGAGTGAGGTATTTGAAAGAAATTTAATAGTTCATCGAAAGCTATGCATGGGATAGCCATGGAATGAAAACGGGTTGGACTGCAGACTTGCGTTGCTTGAGGAGCAGCACTAGTGTAGGCTGGCTGGAATACATTCTAGTCACGCCCTTACTCAACGTGCGCTCCTCCAACAGCAGGTTATTCAACGAGGCTGGCAAACTGGCTGGCTGTGCAATACACCCCCCATGGAACACGCCAACTGTTTCTAGGACAGCCTCACGTTCCCTCCCGCCTGGCGCTATCCATGGTACCTGATAGACAGTCAATTCCCACAATATACTCCTTAGATAATCTAATGTAATTTACAACATACTTGCTGAATATAGCTGAAAAGCTTGGCATCTATCTATGTTTTCACTTTGCTATGTTGTAGCTGTACAATATAATTGTATGTATTGAAAATGTATTTTCTCTGAACCTATATTCAAATGAATGAACCTATAAATGCTTTATTAGACCTACTATCGCATTGCCCTAATAATAATATAATAAAGGTAAGCTCATTATTTTGGACATCTTAGATATCGAGAGGGAATGTCCCAATCACCCTGCAAGTATTTGGTTATGCCTGTGTAATTATGTCAGCAACAATAAGTTGTGATATGATGCCTTACATAAATGTTCGTGTCCCACGTTTCAATCTAACACGTGACTGAATGATGTCCTGATCGAATCGCAATAATTACACCCGCCAGCTATCCAATAGCAGTGCACACATGGCATCCAAGACCGCTTCACCCATGGGACTCCGACGAGAAATTATGCAATGAGCTTGCTCTCTATACGGATGGAGATTGGTGGAGAACGGTGAATGAAAACAAAACGCACATGGCTAGCTTGGCGGGCCATGTGAATTGGGAAAAAACAGGCGCGGATGTCTGCATCAAAGGGATGTCCGTCCACCTTACATGACCTACTTCCCCCCGAACTATTTTAGAGCACTGTGTCTCAAACCATGATGTTCTACCTACCACACGTACACCATCAAACAATGTATAGTACTTTAAATATTTATTTAATGAAATGTACAGATAACTTATAGGCTATTACAAACTCCACGATACAACATTTCTTAATTTTGCTTTTACTGTGGACAGTAATTCGACCTTGACAATGACAATTATGAAGAACGGTTGGGGTAAAATATATAGGCTACAGTAATGATAACACACAATCATCAGAGAATTAAAAATAAACACTATGAGGAATAGGCCTACTTCAAGCCTCATCAGCCATGGACTGAGGTTTGGCATGAGGAGAACTGTACAGAGACCCATTGAACTTTCCCCCATCTAGTGTTGCATCACAAGGATGATTCCATCAGCCACGTAAGTTCCATATACACAAGTGTCTCTACTTAATCGACAGGTGTACATCAATACAATTCAACTCATCATTGATTTAAGTATTACGGACTGATAAACAACTAAATGTAAAGAGCTTCAACAGACTGCCAACAAGCCAGGTAGCCAAAACAATATGCGTAAAACACATAACCCCATTACACACGCACAACATGATAATCCTGAATATCTACCTGTATTGTTGTTATTTGTGTCCATTGCTGTTGTTGCCATCCTGAGCTCCAAAACATTCATATAGATATCGGTGAAAATAGAAAACAGTTTAGGAAAGGATAAATTCCCTTCTGGCTATGTTCTTGGCAAAAAGAAGGTCCTCTTCTCTGTTATAACGATGTCATTATGTTCCTCTTTATAATAAAAGCTCTATTTGAGTTCGAATACTCATTACAATACTTAAGAACCAAGGTTAATAAACTACCAAAGGATGCAGCTGCTATCGAGCAAGTTCCCGCGTAATGTGAAACACTTCTCTGTAAGCACTGCCAGCGAAAACAATTACGAAAAGCGTCTATGCTGTCACTGGCTTTATCCGTGTAGGTCTGACCGCAGTTCCCAAGCCGGTCTGATTTTTCTCAGTTTCCCTCGTCCTTAGGAAAGGAACGAGGACGCACTGCATGCCTGCTCTCACGGGGCTGAAAACGGGACCATGTGACCCCCGGGGAGTGCCTCGTGTCCCAGTGACACACTTTTTCTCCGAACACATCAGCTTTTCTTTTAAACCCCCTGCGCACATGGAGATGGTAACTCCTACTAAAATGGCTACGAAAAATGTGGGGAAATAATATTTTAACGCTACCATTTTTAACTAAAGAGGATAGGACAGACATATGCACAATATTTAATATAACCAAATGCGCAAAGCCATGGCACAAGTTCCATCGATCATTCAAATAGCGTCTAATTTGGATCTAATTGGACGTGTCATTACATACTGGCTCACAAAGGGCGCCCCTTTTCATGTCTGGTGGGAATGTGGACGTGACCACAGACATTCACTTGATACAACGAAAAGAATAATGCAACCTTTTGTGAAGCGAGGAACATTGCATTTCAAACATCGTAATATGATCAATAACAACGATTAGCTTTTATTCAGCTTTTCTGTCAGCATTGCACGCGATGGGAATGGGGTGATGGTGGTATAGAATACAAAAATAAAACTGTCCAAGAATAATTGCAGACAGCATCATAACACCTTACTTATTACCATTTTATAACCCGTGTTTTTGTAATAGGAAAACTCTGCAGGATCAAAAGGAACATGATATGCCTGCATATAATGCGCACCATTTCTACCAGACTGTTTACAGCGCCCCACTCTATTCTACTCTGTGTACATTGTCCTCATGCCCCCACATTGTGCTGCTGTGGGTACATGTAAAGATCACCTAGCCCAATTCTGCGACTTCCCCTGAAGATCTAATTTATTTCCCATTATACGCAGCTACAGTAGCACATTTGGTTCATTGGAAGTTGTGAGAACGTATGTTTGTGGTTTCCAATTGGTTCTGTGAACGAACCCATACGTTTCCTGCCTGGTAAAATTGAATGTTCAGGACATATTCTGTGAACTTATTTTTAGGTTGCAGGGAGGTTCTGAGAACGTTTTGCTCTGGTTTCTTGAAAGTTTGTCTGGGAGGTTTTATTAACATCTGAGAATGGAAATGATTGGTTATTTAGAGTTTTTTAAATAACTTCCTTAAAACTCTTTAGAACCCATAGCAGCCGTCAACTGCCTTTCTTTAAATTACTATAACGGATGCGAATGCCCTTGTTTTTCTAACAATAATACACTATATATACAAAAGTATGCGAACACCCCTTCAAATTGGTAGTTTCGGCTATTTCAGCCGCACCTTTTGCTGACAGGTGTATAAAATCGAGCACACAGCCATGCAATCTTCATAGACAAACATTGGCAGTAGAATGCCCTTACTGAAGAGCTCAGTGACTCATAGGATGCCACCTTTCCAACAAGTCAATTTGTATAATTTCTGCACTGCTAGAGCTGCCCCGGTCAACCGTAAGTGCTGTTATTGTGAAGTGGAAACGTCTAGGAGCAACAACGGCTCAGCCAAAAAATGGTAGGCCCCACAAGCTCACAGAATGGAACCGCCGAGTGCTGAAGCACGTAGCACGTAAAAATCGCCTGTCCTCGGGTGCAACACTCATTACCGAGTTGCAAGCTGCTTCTGGAAGCAACATTAGCACAGTGACTTTTTTTTAAATCAGGCACTTCATGAAATGGGTTTCCATGACTGAGCACCCGCGCACACAAGCCTAAGATCCCCATGCGTAATGCCAAGCCTCGGCTGGTGTGGTGTAAAGCTCGCCACCATTGGACTCCGGAGCAGTGGAAACTCGTTCTCTGGCCATCACACTTCACCATCTGGAAGTCTGATGGACGAATCTGAGTTTGGCGGATGCCAGGAGAACGCTACTTGCCCGAATGCATAGTGCCAACTGTAAGGTTTGGTGGAGGAGGAATAATGGTCTGGGGCTGTTTTTCATGGTTCAGGCTAGGCCCCTTCGTTCCAGTGGACATTTTAACTCTACAACATACAATGACTTTCTAGACTATTCTGTGCTTCCAACTTTGTGGCAACAATTTGGGGAAAGCCCTGTCCTGTTATGGCATTCCAATTTCTTATTTATTTAACTAGGGAAGTCAGTTAAGAACACATTTTTATTTATAATGATGGCCTACCCCGATCAAACCCCAACCAAGATGATGCTGGGCCAATTGTGCACCGCCCTATGGGACTCCCAAACACGGCCGGTTGTGATACAGCCTGAAATCAAACCAGGGTCCGTAGTAACGCCTCTAGCATTGAGATGCAGTGCCTTAGACCGCTGCGCCAATCAGGAGCCCCCTACACTGCGCCAATACCGTGCACTAAGTGAGGTCCATATAGAAATGGTTTGCCGAGATTGGTGTGGAAGAACTTAATTGGCCTGTACAAAGCCCTGACCTCAACCCCATTGGACACCTTTGGGTTGAATTGGAACACAGACTGCGAGCCAGGCCTAATCGCTCAACATCAGCCCCCAACCTCACTAACGCTCTTGTGGCTGAATGGAAGCAAGTCCCCGAAGCAATGTTCCAACATCTAGGCTGAAATCAAGGATAGAGTCATTTGTTTTTATCTGTTGGGCTTAGGTTATATGTTTGCTAGGTGCAGATAAAGTTACCTTTTCCACATTTTGTTGCATTACGGACTTTTTCTAAAATTGATTAAATAGTGTTTTCCTTCATCAATCTCCACACAATACCCCATGTTCCTCTAGGTCAGTGAAAGTGAGGTAAGTGATGTGGAGAGTCAGGGCTCAGCAGCAAAAGGCAGGGAGGAATAGGAGTTAGAGATGATTGGAGGGATAGAGATGTGGAGCAAGGAGGGAGAGTAGAGTGGAGGGAGAGGAGAGGAGGAGGGAGAGGACGAAGTAGAGGGAGAGTACAAAGCAGAGGGAGAGGAGGAGGGAGGGGAAGAGGGAGAGCACACCTGAGAGTGGAGCCTACGTTTCCATGCATTGTGTCAACCCCAACTCCCACCATTCACATGTGTACCACACAGTTGTTTTTAAAAGTAGTAGGAATTTATATATTTTCCAGAGCTTGTAATGGATTACAACAAGAAAATGGGCGGGGTTGACCATCTTGACTGAGGACTTATTGCAATGTTGGACACACAGGCAGAAAATGGTGTAAGTATGTGCTTTGGGGGATGCTCAACATTGCCATCATAATTATGTGGGGGACCCTGCAAAGGCCCCTTCCCAGAAACCGCAGGTGCTGGTCCCTAAAGGCATTCAAAAAGCAGCTTGTGCATTCACTTTGTGATATGGCTGCAGTGGCAGCAGGAGGGGAGCCAAGAGTGCAGTGTGGACCGAGTTGTAACTCATTTGAAAGCAGGGGAAGTCTGAAGGGCGCAAGAGAGGGTGTGCATCTGGAGTGGATGCAGGGCAAAGAGTGAGAGATATGTAGAAACCTCCTTTGGGTGCTCTACATGTTCTGTGCCATTTTGCAGGATGGGGCCGTGCTTCCAGAAGTTCCATGATATGTTGTAGGCTAAATGCAAACATTAAAGTGACAGTGTAAAAATTGAATTTGTCCTACAAATATTTGATTGTCTCTGAAAAGTTATGTTTTGTATATTCTCTCTTTATCTCTATCTAATACTTGTTGCATTCACTGAATTGTTGTCGAAGTAGGCTACTATTTCTACATTTTGTGTCAAGCCTGGTCTGTACTAAATCTTATTGAGACAGGTTACCTACATTTTGAAATAGTTCCTGAATGGTTGTTTGAATTTTTACATTGTTGCAGAAGTAATAATCCTTGTCAATCAAATAGCCTACTTTGTGTGGGTTTTGAAATACTTTCTGAATTTTGTCCTCTGGTCACATTTTGGATATTTTTGTATTTATATGTAAATAATATTTAAGTATATACTGAAAAAAAATATAAACACAGCATGCAACAATTTCAAAGATTTGACTTAGTTACAGTTCATAGAAGGAAATCAGTCAACTGAAATAAATAAATCAGGACCTAATCTATGGATTTAACATGACTGGGCAGGGGCGCACTGGGGAGCCAGGTCCAGCCAATCGGAATGCGTTTTTCCCCACAAAAGGGCTTGATTATAGACAGAAATACTAATCAGTACCCCCTCCTCAGACAATCCCACAGGTAAAGAAGCAGGGTGTAGAGGTCCTGGGCTGACGTGGTTACTATATATCCTGTCGGGCTGTATCACCACCTGGTACGGCAACCTCTCCACCCACAACCGTAAGGCTCTCCAGAGGGTAGTGAGGTCTGCACAACGCATCACCGGGGGCAAACTACCTGCCCTCCAGGACACCTACACCACCCGATGTCACAGGAAGGCCATAAAGATCATCAAGGACAACAACCACCCGAGCCACTGCCTGTTCCCCCCACTATCATCCAGAAGGCGAGGTCAGTACAGGTGCATCAAAGCAGGGACCGAGAGACTGAAAAACAGCTTCTATCTCAAGGCTATCAGACTGTTAAACAGCCACCACTAACATTGAGTGGCTGCTGCCATACATGTAAAACATGTATCACTAGCCACTTTAAACAATGCCACTTAATATAATGTTTACATACCCTACATTACTCATCTCATATGTATATACTGTACTCGATACCATCTACCGCATCTTGCCTATGCTGTTCTGTACCATCACTCATTCATATATCTTTATGTACATATTCTTCATCCCTTTACACTTGTGTGTATAAGGTAGCTGTTGTGAAATTGTTAGGTTAGATTACTCGTTGGTTATTACTGCATTGTCGGAACTAGAAGCACAAGCATTTTGCTACACTCGCATTAACATCTGCTAGCCATGTGTATGTCACAAATAAAATTTGATTTGATTTGATTTACATGTGATCTGCGGTTGTGAGGCAGGTTGGATGTACTGCCAAATTCTCTAAAATGACTCTGGAGGTGGCTTATGGTAGAGACATTAACATCAAATTATCTGGCAACAGCTCTGGTGGACATTCCTGCATGCCAATAGCACGCTCCCTCAAAATTTGAGACATCTGTGGCATTGTGTTGCCTGACAAAACCGCATTTATTGTCCCCAGCACAAGGAGCACCGGTGTAATGATCATGCAGTTTAATCAGCTTCTTGATATGCCACACCTGTCAGGTGGATGGATTATCTTGGCAAAGGAGAAATGCTCACTAACTGGAATGCAAACAATTTTGAGAGAAATAAGCTTCATGTGCATATGGAAAATTTATTGGATCTTTTATTTCAGCTCATGAAACATGAGACCAACACTTTACATGTTGCGTTTATATTTTTGTTCAGTATAATATACTTGCTACATTTTTGAGTGAGTAATTAGGTCAAATGTATTATAATTTGAATACTCTAGTTCTTTGTTGTGTTGAGTGTTAATTGTTTTTTTGATAGTGTCTTTAAACAATGGAAGACAAAATGAGTGTTATTCCTATCGACATGAATGTGGTGTTATATTAAGGAAGAGGTTGTGCTCTTTAAAAGTAAGTTAAGTTGTAGTTGTCATTTGTTCTTTGTTTTTGAGCTATCTGTTTGTTTGACATGTGTGAGAAATGTTGATTTATCTTGAAAGTTCTCAGTAATCTACAGCAGCGTTCTAGAATTATATTGGGGTTTAAAGGGTTAAATGTTTCATGCAATATTTCATTAAGCTATTTATAACACATCTATAGCTTGTTTTGGATCAAAAAATGTTATACTCCAAGCACAGATAGGACACATGGAAATATATTTGACTTTAAATAGAACCATAAGGATACCTGTAGAAAACGTTATGCTGAAGCACTGAAATTTCCACAGAAGAATGTTGTTTCTTAATGTTGTCTGAACTATTTGAGAGCATTTCCAATGTCAAGCCATGCTCTGCTAATGTTATGAAATTCAAATAATAAAAAAATCAGGTTCCTTAAATGGGCTGAGAATGTGCTAAAGCTAAGTAACTGTCTTGCACCATTCCCCAAAAGTTGTGGGAAGGTAGTATGCAAAATAACCATAGGACAACCAGCTCTCACCAAGCTAAAAAAAAAACACATGGTTCTCAGAACGTTATGTACTAGCTGGGGACTGTTCTGGAATCTTTATCAAGGGCACTGCTCAGGCTGTTGCCACCTGCAGTTAGGCTACCTTCACGCATCTAGTAAATGCACTCCCCGTGATAAAAGTATTTAAAACCCAAAAGGAGGAGGCCTAGGCTACCCGCTGTGCTGCTGCTGCATATAGCGCAGGAGAGAAAATAAGCCGAAAGCGGTTATTCATGTTCAGTAGACTATCATTAATTTTCAAAGCTAGAATCCTTAATTGAAACAACAACAATGTGTTTTGGTAGAAAGCTTAGCCGTGGGCCTGAACAAATGTAACCACTCTCAAATTCATAGACAGAGCTATGGATGCAAGGACATACCAAAATCAAGCCTATAGATTTAACCATGTGATGTTTATTTAACCTGTATTTAACCATGTTTTGTTGACATTTAAAACAAGCTTGTATTTTGGGTACGATAGTTGAACTAAGCTCATGATGCATTTATAAGTTAAATTCTTCAAGAAATAATGGGTATATATAATTCATTTATAAGTCCAAAAATGTATGTAGCAACTATATAAGGATTCCAGCTTTAACTTCGCTGTACACGTGTCCGAGAGAAATGTGATTTGAAATAGGCATTACCAAGCAAGGGGAGGAATAACTTGATTATGTGTGCGTGCAAACCTGTCGAGCTCACTTCTAACTGTAAATTGTTAAGGCGTAGGCGTACTTACAAAGCAGTCACTCATTGTCAAATGTAAATGTTAGTTCATTTTGCATCTGTGGAGGCATGAGACATAGCCTTAACATCCATATAACCAAGTGAGTCATTCGACTTCATGTATCATATTAGTGATTATTGTGGAAGTTCATTAAAGCTTGTAGTGTCATACCCAAGAAAACCCGAGGCTGTAATTGCTGCCAAAGGTGCTTCAACAAAGTACTGAGTAAAGGTTCTGAATACCTATGTAAATTTGATATTTCAGTTGATTTTTTATACATTTTCAATAACGTCTAATAGCCTGTTTTTACTTTGTCATTATGAGGTATTGTGTGTAGATAGATGAGGGGATTTTTTAAAAGAAGTCTGTAACGTAACAAAATGTGGAAAATGTCAAGGGGTCTGAATACTTTCCGAATACACTGTATAGGGACTTGGCCCCTCCCAGGACCACACAATTACCCAATACACTAGTTCTACAATGTAAAATGCATATTCCACATCCATTGTTACATTATAATTATGATTACTAATGATATTTCATCACCATTCATGCATGGAACAATGATTTTATCTAATTCAACGTACTGACTCCAAAGCATGGCGTGCAGCCCACGTAGCCTATTTCTATGCCCACATACTCCTATTACGCACAACCAGAATGACAGAAGTAGGACACAGACACACGGAATTCTGGCATAGCCCATGAAATATGAACAAAGGAAACCATACATTGAATTGAAATAAACTGAACTTCTACCTCGTGGGTCTTGCTAATGTTCACGTGCACAATAAACATCGCGCCCACTCAGAGGGTAAGTAACGGTAGGCTAAATGAACATGTATGGAATCAAACATGAAACGTGTTGAAATAAAAGTTACCGGGATGGAATGATGAAACGCTAACAATTATTGTAGGATTAGATGGAATATAGATTTACCACATATGCATTTATTTTACTTGTGAAAGCAACCACAAACTTTTAAACAAGCAAAACGCTCTCTGGTGAGTTATTATGGCAATCCTCTCTCCCTACAATTTGACGTTTGTGCTGCAACGGATCCTATGGCTTTACAAATCAGCAATCTGCTCGCAAACTCACCTGTCCTGTGTTGATGGACAAGGATGATGCTGCGTGGAGAGTAATCCATGGAGACTTTGTGCAACAACATGAGTGACAAAATGTTACAAAACCTGGCAAAATAATTTCAAGCCATCAGTTTGAAGTCAATGTCGATTCCCGAATCTTGAGTCTCCAAGTCTCAAGTTATTTTATTTTCTATCAAGTCCACTCTCAAATCATCAAATTTGTGACTTGAGTCCATGTCATGTAACTCGAGTCCACAACTCTGTAAATTAGGGTAGGCCTAAATAATTGGCCTTAAATTAATTATTTTCTATAGATTGATGATGATCCCTTTGGAGACTGTATATCAGACACACGATTAAGCCCTACATAAGTCTTGACAGTGCATTATGATTCATTATACAACAGAGTGGGTCTAATCCTGAATGCTGATTTGTTAAAACCGCATTCCAGCCGGTGTCTATTCCACAAATTACCACCGGCTAAATCTATGAAGTTAAAATGTTTATTTACTCTGTTCCATCTGACTGCACAATCCACTGTCTCATCAGCCCAGCCAGGCATTTTATAAACTTGATCTCCACTATAAAAAGCATCAAGACATTAGCTCACATTACTTTTAGACTAACATTTAGTTTTCAACAGCAGATATTTATCTTTCTGACATTTGCAACATTGTTTCAATGTTCAAATTCGACCTCCAGCTGTCCCATAGTAATGAACGAGTTGGGAAGAGACAGAGAGGCAGGCAGCTTTTCTCAGCCAGTCTAAATCATGAATCAGGTGGCACAATTTTTATGGATATATACAAAGAAATGTCAATTGAAAAATTGTAAAACGAAACGAATCGCAGCTACTGTAGTTTTTCCAGCTTCAGTTTGAAGTGATTGTGTTAGCTGTGTTGTTGGCTAGCTCCTCTGAACGACAGTGTCCTGATGAGTGACCACATTTTCTATGCCAGGCGAAATCGCGATTCATTAGCTAATTGCTATGGACCTATCCAAATAAGTGTCACTAGAAAACAGCTTAAACAAATGCAAATGCGGCTACTTTGCTGTTATTCTTGCTGCACTTTGTGACGTGACTGTAAGTTAGCCATATCTGGCTAGCTAGCAAGCAAGGGATAAGAATGTTGCCAGCAAGTATGGCAATTGGAACATTTAGAACGAACGACTGGGTCGTGTCCATAGACACAAATCAAAAAGACTGAACGACTCGTGACCAGCCGGTTTGCTTAGTAACCCCAGATTTGTGTCAAGATTATATATTGTGGAAGGATGAAATAGTATGAATAAATTCATAAAAATAATCATCATTTGAATATGTTGGTAACCCGTTGTATAATTTGATAATGCCCTCGAAGCAGAAATATATCCTCCAAACACCGGTTTCTCGGGCATTATCACTTAAATAAATGTATAACATTTGAGTGTAACAACTGGAAATCAAATACAAAAGGTTTGCTTAAAAAACACAATCCACCATAAATACCCCAAACCAACATTAGTTATGTATTGACTAAATTGATTAACATAAGAGAACACACATTATCAAAAATAGACCTAAACAGGAATGTTGGTCATGTCTTTTACGTGTGCATAATGAGCACATGTGTGACCATAAATAAGCACAGGGAGATAGGTGGCCTATATTCGTAATGCTATGTGTCTCTTTAATTGTGACCTCCTTATCATCTAAGCCATCTCTTACTACCTGTCACTGTCTGCCTATTTGGGCAGGGGTGACCTTGGCCTGGAGAGCCAATGTCACCATCAGCTAGTTTCCCAGACAGCATGACCTGAAAAGCCTATCTCATCTATTGGGGTTGGAAAGTTTGGTGTTCAGTAAAGGTCTGTACTACAGCCAGCAGCTCCATAAGATCTGTCCCAGAGATAAGATGAAGAAACCCAGTGCATGTTGCCAAACTCCATATTTGGGGATGATCCGGAGATGCACGTTTTGTGCTCCAAGTTCTATTGCTATAAGTGAAATAATTTTAAGAATCATAAGCTACTAATAGGTTATTATTCCCTTTATAAGGCACACAAGTATCACACGGATTGGTTTATAGGTTTTAACTGGCTACTTGTTCTATTTGTTCAGCATACTGCTGTTTTCAACTCTCTAAAGACAGCAGGAGGGGTAGAGATACTCTGAATGATCGCCTATGAAAAGCCAACTGACATTTACTCCTGAGGAGTAAATCACCGCTGTGATTATTATTATTTGACCCTGCTGGTCATCTATGAACATTTGAACATCTTGGCCATGTTCTGTTATAATCTCCACCCGGCACAGCCAGAAGAGGACTGGCTACCCCTCATAGCCTGGTTCCTCTCTAGGTTTTGTCCTAGGTTCTGGCCTTTCTAGGGAGTTTTTCCTAGCCACCGTGCTTCTACACCTGAATTGCTTGCCGTTTGGGTTTTTAGGCTGGGTTTCTATACAGCACTTTGTGACATCAGCTGATGTAAGAAGGGCTTTATAAATCAATTTGATTGATGTTGCCATATCTGTTTTGAGTCTAGGGCAGAGCATCACCTCAAGGGTCAAACGAATAAAGAGCGTATCATATCTCGTGCCTTTAGTAATCAAGAGTTGTTTGTGTCGACCCATCCCCGAGCCATGCTCTGGTAATCAGATGTGCCACCAGCGGTGCCAGTGTCCATCCTTGTGAAGAAATTCTTGTGTGCCATGCACGCGCATGCATGCTGCAGCAGTTCAGTGTTTCCGTCTCTGTTGATCACCGGCTCGCCTTGAATGAATGACATTTGAGAAAAAAAACACTGTCAGCACACCATGGCGACTTTTGAGACCATAAATGAAAAAGGTTTCTTCACGATTTGATTCATTTGAGAACCTTGCCATACAGGCTTTTATGAGGCACTTCAAATTATGACTTTGGACAGCCTTAATTTAGACACTGTATTGGGAATTGCACATTCAAAATGTCAATTTTTAGCTTGATGAGGTTGAGAATTCAGCCTACCTTAATTTTTTTAATTTAATTTTTATTTTAATAATTCAGGCTATACTTTTCAACATGCTACCAATTTACCTTTTCAATTCTCAGGTCACACACCTAACCACTGTTTCGGTAGCCCATTCAATTGCTGTTGTTTTTTGTAGTGTAGTGTTATGTTGCTGTGTTGCAGAACTACAAAATGTAACAGTGACCTAACATCGACCTCCCATGCTAAATATGTCAGTGGTCAAGTTATACAAAAAAGTTGTTATAGCTTATGCATGGTCAAGTGCATGGACTATTTCTTTTGATGTATCAACTGTGTCTGCCTGTCTCTGTCTTGTCTATCTGTCGGTTTATGTATGTATAGAATGGTTCCGACACTCTTCCTGGAGAGCTACCTTCCAGTAGGTTTGAGAGAGAGAGACTTGGCATACAGCCTACACCTTGTGAATGAGGAGGGCCAATATGCCCATATCTTGTAACTAACCACACCTACTTATGAGAGATGAATGTTTGCGCATGAGTAGCTATATACAGTACCAGTCAAAAGTTTGGACACACCTACTTATTCAAGGGTTTTTCTTTATTTTGACTATTTATTTTGACTAGAATAATAGTGAAGACATCAAAATTATTAAATTAGACATGTGGAATCATGTAGTAACCAAAAAAGTGTTAAATAAATCAAAATATATTTGAGATTTGAGATTCTTCAAAGTAGCCACCCTTTGCCTTAATGACAGCTTTGCATGCTCTTGGCATTCTCTCAACCAGCTTCATGAGGTAGTCACCTGGAATGCATTTCAATTAACATGTGTGCCTTGTTAAAAGTACATTTGTGGAATTTCTTTCCTTCTTAATGCGTTTGAGCCAATCAGTTGTGTTGTGACAAGGTACGGGTGGTCACAGAAGATAGTTCTATTTGGTAAAAGACCAAGTCCATATTATGGCAAGAACAGCTCAAGTAAGCAAAGAGAAACAACAGCCATCATTACTATAAGACATGAAGGTCAGTCAAGCCAGAAAATGTCAGTGCAGTCGCAAAAACCATCAAGCGCTGTGATGAAACTGGCTCTCATGAGGACCGCCACAGGAAACGAAGACCCAGAGTTACCTCTTTTGCTGAGGATAAGTTCCTTAGTTACCAGCCTCAGAAATTGCAGCCCAAATAAATGCTTCACAGAGGTCAAGTAACAGACAGATCTCAACATCAACTGTTCAGAGGAGACTGCGTGAATCAGGCCTTCATGGTCGAAATGCTGCAAAGAAACCACTAGTAAAGGACACTAATAATAAGAAGAGATTGCTTGGGCCAAGAAACACAAGCAAAATACATTAGACCGGTGGAAATCTGTCCTTTGGTCTGATGAGTCCGTGCCTTTGTGAGACGCAGAGTAGGTAAACGGATGATCTCTGCATGTGTGGTTCCCACCATGAAGCATGGAGGAGGAGGTGAGGTGGTGTGAGGGTGCTTTGCTTGGGACTCTGTCAGGATTTATGTAGAATTCAAACCACACTTAACCAGCATGGCTACCACAGCATTCTGTAGCGATAGGCCATCCCATCTGGTTTGTGCTTAGTGGGACTATCATTTGTTTTCCAACAGGACAATGACACAGCACACCTCAAGGCTGTGTAAGGACTATTTGACCAAGAAGTAGAGTGATGGAGTGCTGCATCAGATGACCTGGCCTCCACAATCACCCGACTTCAACCCAATTGAGATGGTTTGGGATGAGTTGGACCGCAGTGTGAAGGAAAAGCAGCCAATAAGTTCTCAGCATATGTGAGAACTCCTTCAAGACTTCTGGAAAAACATTCCTCATGAAGCTGGTTGAGAGAATGCCAAGAGTGTGCAAAACTGTCATCAGGGCAAACGGTGTCTACTTTAAAGAAGCTCAACTATAAAATATTTTAGTTTAACACTTTTTTGGTTACTACATGATTCCATATGTATTATTTCATCCGTTCTTCACTATTATTTTACAATGTAGAAAATAGTACAAATACAGAAAAACCCTTGAATGAGTAGGTGTGTCCAAACTTTTGACTGGTACTATATATATATATGTTTGCGGTCACTTAGAAATGTCCTTGTTTTGAGGATAGTGTGAGAGGTTTCCTCTATTTATGTTATTTAACTAGGCACATCAGTTAAGAAAGACATCTTATTTACAATGACGGGCTACCAAAAGAAAATATAAAACTGGGTGGTTCGAGCCCTGAATGCTGATTGGCTGACAGCCTTGGTATATCAGACAGTATACCAGGGGTATGACAAAACATGTATTTTTACAGCTCTAATTACTTTGGTAACCCGTTTAAATTAGCAATAAGGAAACCTCTAGGGTTTGTGGTTTATGGCCAATATACCACGGCTAAGGGCTGTGTCCAGGCACTCCACCAGTGTGTAAGAACAGCCCATAGCCGTGGTATATTGGCCATATACCACAACCCCTCGTGCCTTATTGCTGAATTATTTACCAGAGAAGAGAGGTATAACATTTGCATTGCGCCATTTGACTACACTGTTGCCCAATGTCTGCAGTATGGTTGAGCCCACCCATTTACTGTCGGTGAGTCACGCGAACAGTAGATTGGGAGACAAACCTCGCTATGTGACCTAATTTTACTTCAGTTATGTCTTCACTGAGACTTTTAAGGGATTCGAGTTTAACAATATACAAGTGGCGGTCTTGATGATGGAACGTTTAGACAATTGAAAACTAGATTAGACTTTTTATTATTTTACTTAGGCTATGAGAAAAATGATAGTCCTGTTGGCCAACTGTAGTGGACTATATATATATATATATATATATATATATATATATATATATATATATATATATATATATATATATATATACATTTGATGTTATTTTAATGGACAAAAAAAAGAAGATTTTCTTTAAAAAACAAGGACATTTCTAAGTGTTTTTGAAAGAAAAGTTATTTTTTTGTCCATTAAAATAACATAAAATTGATCAGAAGTACAGTGTAGACATTGTTAATGTTACAAATTACTATTGTAGCTGGAAATGGCAGATTTTTTATGGAATATCTACATAGGCGTACAGAGGCCCATTATCAGCAACCATCACTCCTGTGTTCCAATGGCACGTTGTGTTAGCTAATGCAAGTTTATAATTTTAAAAGGCTAATTGATCAGTAGAAAACCCTGTTGCAATTATGTTAGCACAGCTGAAAACTGTTGTCCTGCATAAAGAAGCAATAAAACTGGCCTTCTTTAGACTAGTTGAGTATCTGGAGCATCTCAGTGAAGACGTGACTGAAGTAAAAGTAGGTCACATAGCGAGGCTTGCCGCCTCCCAACCTACTGTTCGCGTGACTCATCCGCAGTAAATGGGTGGGCTCAACCATACTGCAGACGTTGGACAACAGAGAAGAGAGGTACCATTTTTGACTATAGTCAAATGGTGCAAATGTTATACCTCTCTTCTCTGGTATGTAATTAAGCAATAAAGCACAAGGGGTTGTGGTACATGGCCAATATACCACGGCTATGGGCAGTTCTTATAGTTCTTATACCAGGGCTGTCAGCCAATCAGCATTCAGGGCTCGAAATACCCAGTTTATAATCAAGCATGTCTCATACTCAAAATACTAAGTAATTAGTCCAGCTAGTAGTGTTTTATGACCGTATCCAATGTGTCCTTATTTTTTTTTTTTATATAATAGGGTCATGTTGTATAGGCACAGTGTGTTTGGACATCAAGTTCATTTTAAAATTCACTATATCCTTAAGAAAATAATATAATTAATTAATTCCAATAAAATAACAACATTGTAAGCTATGCCATAATGCACAGTCCACAGCAAAGCACACACATCCCTGGGTCCCTAGTCTTTTCAGTTCTCTGCAGCTAGTGACTGGAAGGATCTGCAACAAACACTCAAACTGGACATTTTATCTCAATCTCTTCATTCAAAGACTCAATCATGGACAATCTTACGGACAGTTGTAGCTGCTTTGCGTGATATATTGTTGTCTCTACCTTCTTGCTCTTTTGCTGTTGCCTGTGCCCAATAATGTTTGTGCATGTTTTGTGCTGCTATCATGTTGTGTTGCTACCATGTTGTTTTCATGTTGTGTTGCTACCATGCTGTGTTGTCATATGTTGCTCCCTTGCTATGTTGTCGTCTTAGGTCTGTCTTTATGTAGTGTTGTGTTGTCTCTCTTGTTGTGATGTGTGTTTTGTTCTATATTTATATATATTTATTTTTAATCACAGCCCAGTTCCCGCAGGCCTTTTGTCTTTTGGTAGACCGTCATTGTAAATAAGATGTCTTTCTTAACTGACGTGCCTAGTTAAATAACATAAATAGAGGAAACCTCTCACACTATATGACATGCAGAAGAAAACATTAAAACCTCATTACCATTATTGAGAAGAATTCCATAAATAAAATAATGTAAAGACTATTTAACTACCCCGCGGTTTTATTATAGCATTATGTAAAACATATATATAATCCTTAGGTGCATATTTTGTCGCAGGGTCCCGGTGCTTCATGTGAGCGCTATGGCACAGTGGACGGTGTTATGGGTGTAAGATGGCACAGACATTCAAACAGACGGGTCTGCCAGCCGGAGAGCGTGAGAGGAGTGTCAACACTAATAAACACTGCAGCGGATATGCATGGTCACCGGGCTTGTCCACGTGACAGGGGCGCTGTTACGATCAGGCATACTTGAGTGGGAGCCGATCCTCTGCTATTTTCGTGGAGAAAATACCACTTTAGATCACCCACTTTAGCACCACCCAGTCATAGGCTACATCAATGTAAACACTTATCAGAGGAGAGGTAGAGAGACATGTGAGGGAAGAAGCGCCACATAATCTTGGATTTGTATATCTGCATATTATACGCCTAGGCTATATTCTATTCGGGAAAAACGACCTAGGACGAGGCATACCGTTTTCTTTTTGAA
This sequence comes from Oncorhynchus mykiss, assembly GCF_013265735.2. NCBI lineage: Eukaryota > Metazoa > Chordata > Actinopteri > Salmoniformes > Salmonidae > Oncorhynchus > Oncorhynchus mykiss. The sequence continues at coordinate 67,785,019 of NC_048576.1, forward strand.
TGTTTCTTTGTATTAATAGGTTATTGTTAAAATATTATAGTAGGCTATTACTTTTTGGCTGTTGAAGTTGGCATATCCATGCATGCTTATGAAAAACAGTTTACAAAAACAGGTGTTGCACCTGAATGCTACTTTACAGTGATGTGGGTGGGACTGACACCCGTTTCAGTATGCCCTCTTGTGGTCAAAGAGCAGCATTGATCCACAGTGACTAACACCAATGTAACAAACAGCCTGTGGTCTCTACTGTAGAATATGTTGAGATATTAACTCATTTACAAGAAAAGTGGTAACATGTAATGGTTTATCTCCAACTAATCTTCAATAAACATAACTCCCTTACAAGATAGGGAATTAGGGAGCCCAGAATTGTCCTCTCCCCAAATAGAGAAGAGCCCAAACTAATATCAAGCAAACAGATGAAATGCCATAGCTGTACTCGTTCCACAATATAAAAAAATAATTGGTGGTGACTGAGCCAGTTGCCAATTGGTTGCACCTAATCCCAGGGTGAATAGAGAAAATATGACAAGAACTCTCTCGACCATAACAATTTCATCATGGTTGCATGATTGTACAAGATACATTAACTACAACAAATTGTAACAATCATAAAAATTAGGTAGGAATATGCATTTGCCTTGGCATTTTTATTATTGGGAAATCTTTTGAGCTCAGCGCAACCGCTCGCTAATTGACCAATCAGAGGCGAGCATACAAGGAACGCATGCGCATTATCATTATTTTAAAACGACCTGAGAAGAGGGGCATCAAGGCGATAGGTGAGTTCGAATGAGTACAGAGAATATCAAATAGGTAGGTGGCCTTTAGTGAGAAGTGTAAAGCACAATGTGTTATAACGTTCAAGAGAAAAACTTAACTTTGTAAAGCGTTTAAAGTTAAAATGGCGTCAAATGAGACCGGGTTGGTTGAAGGCAAAGTGGCTGTCATTGTTTTGCTCTTTGCTGCGGACCTAAAATGGAGGACTTGGCTAACCAGTTAGCTGGCCAACTAAGCGACTGCAGCTCCGCTGTAGCGTTTGTTATTCTAGAACTGTTTCCCGTGTAACCAAGCAATTGCCAGTCCCTGCATAATGTTTTCTCCAAACACCAGCTAGGTCAATTATACACATCATTGGGTAGCCGACGAAACTCAACTCTTTAATGATTGTATAAGCTTGCTAACGTTAACTACCTCGTCTGCTAGGCATGCCTGTATTGTTGGGATGAAAGTCAGTTTATCTCCGGGTTGCTCGATTGTTGTTATTGTGTCAGTTTGTTGGTTCATGTGTCAATATCGTACAGATTATTCATGGGCGTATAGAAATGCGCGAGGAGGGAAATTGTAGTTAGTAGCAACCAGAGATTGAGAACGCTAACGTTATTAGCAAAGTGGCTTCCTTAGTTGGGCTATATCTGATGTAAGAGAGGGCATTGTGGCTGATTCCTGTCTGTTTCAACATTTGATTTTAGTTAGACAAGGTTATCAGGCATAAACTATGTTGAATTAACTGTGTGCCCATCTGACATCCCTCCCTTGTATTTCAGGCTTGCATGGACATCTAGACAGCCCACTGCTGAGGAGAAACGGCATCCACGGTGTGAGATCAAGCTCTTTGTGCCACCAACGCCCCTGTCAGGAGGACATTGGTGGGCGTTGGTTGGCAAGGGTTCTGGTGGTGGGGTTGCCACGACAATGACATCCACTGTGTTCACAAGTGGAGGATATAAGCTAGACACAGTAGGGAAGATTGATTTGGTCAAAGCTCCAGCAGGAGGAACACCAGATTCCTTCATTGGCCTGAGGAGGGAGCCAAGTGAATACGTCATCGGAGTCCCAAACGTGCTGGGCAGTATCCACAACAGCAGCGGCCAGCAGCTCCACGGGAAAGCCAAGGTGGTGCCAGGACAGGCACCGATTTCCTGCAGGCCTGGATCTGGACAGAACCCTGGGCTTGGGTCTGGGCAAGAGGAGAACTGGGTGATCTTTGGAGCCCAAACTCCCCAGGACAAACCAATGGGGGGTGATGGCACCACACCAGTCAAGAGCAAGACACTACTAGGACAGACAAACAGCAATATGGGCAAGACAGACCTTGCAGTGCTCAACACTATCAAACAGCCCTGGGACGATGCAGTGTGTGGCAGGGAGGTCAGAGGGGCTACTACTGCATCAATCATGGGGGCACAGTCATCAGAACACAGCCCAGATGGCAAAAGAGGGAATATTAGGAAAGGACCTGGTCACTCCCCTACACAGACCAGCTGCATACGCCAGATCCTCCTCCTCCAACTGGAACTCATTGAACAACAGCAACAGCAGCTCCAGTCCAAGAGCAAGGAGATAGATGACCTCAAAGCTGAGAAGGAAATGGTATGCTAGCAAACACAATGCATAACATTTCAATTGTCGATCCTGGTCAGCACATTTTGTGAAAAATTGAATTTTCCAGAATAACCAGCAGTAGGTATTTCACCTCCAACCTAGGCCAGCTCCACAATGCCACCAGTGGTATTGTGATGTAATAGCAGTGCAGCACTTATGACATCATTGTTTCTATGAAGTGTAAGGTTATTGAAGTCAACTAAATTGGCCTCAATATATTTTTGATGTACTCTTATGGACTGTAAATCTCAAGTGTTGAAGAGAATAGGCTACCCTTCAAGACAAACTATTTAAATGCCAAATCATAAGGGGGTATAAAGCTCACTTTAGCCCCACTGATGTGACGCGTTTTTTCACTACTGCAGCTCATGGCGCGGATTGAGCGCATGGCTCGCCGTCTGCAGCTAGGTAAGAAGGATGGGTGTGACCAGTGCCCCAACCACATCCCTAGCCTGCAGGAAGACCAGGCGGCAATGCCAGGGACACCAGAGGGGCAGGGGCTGTCTGAGTGCCACAGCAGCCATACACCCCGAATGCTGAATTTTGGCAGAGGAGGCAAGGGCCACAAACGGTAGGGCTCCACATTCAGTTTTTTTTTATATTTTTATTTTTTTAACTTCATGATATGACATACTTCCAAGATCAGGCCTGGGCAATTATTTTCCATGGATGGCCACATTAGAATATATTTTTGCCATTGCGGGCCAGAATCATATTACAAGCTCCTCCCAAAAACTTGGCCATCTCACGTTTGTGTGGTAGGAGAGATTTGCATGACCTGACTCTGTCTTCCAACAGTGAGGTAAACTGCCTGTGATTTAAAGATTTTGCGCTTATGAAGTTTACCACTTTAATGACTGTATCCACAACATTGCTCATTTTCAGAATACATTTACAGAGCACCTCCTGATGGATAATGCAATGCAGGAAAAAACATTCTGATCTGGGTTCAACTCAGCTACTTGATCTTGTATCCTTTTGAAAAGGCCAACATTTGTTCCTGTCAAGTTTGAGCAAGCATCAGTGGTCACACTGGATAACTTTTCAAAACTCAGTCCCAGCTTTGCCACACACTTATTAACCTCCTCCAATAAATCTTTCCATGTGGTGGTGCTCTTCATTGACTGCACTGAAGCTCCTCTGTAATTTCAAAGTCTGGGGTTATGACTTGTTAGAATATCAACAACTGCGCCGTGTCACGTGAATCACTGCTCTCATCCAGGGCCAAGGAGAAATAGGTGAAATCCTTGTCTTTCAACTGTTGTTCCATATTCTCTGCGATGTCCTCAACACGCCGTGTCACTGTTCGTCTTGACAGGGAAACATTTTCAAACAGCTCTTTCTTGTTGATTTAAACATTCTTTTATGAATTCGCCCTCGGTGAATGGCTTGGTATGTTTAGCAATTTTGTGGGACAGTACATAGCTAGCTCTCGCAATTCCAGCGTTTGCTGAATGCAGTTTTGTGAAAAGTCCTTGCTGCTTTTGCAACTGAGAAAGCAACTCTTTTGATGCACCTGCCCTCTGCTCAGAAGACTTTCCTATATTTCTCTGCATGCTTTGTCTGGAAGTGTTGGGACAAATTGTAGTCTTTCAAGACAGCGATGCTCTCTTTGCACACTAAGCACACAGCTTTCCCTTTACCTCAAAGAAGTGCAGTCGTGGTCAAAAGTTGAGAATGACACATTAATTTCCACAAAGTTTGCTGCATCAGTGTCTTTAGATATTTTTGTCAGATGTTACTATGGAATACTGAAGTATAATTACAAGCATTTCACAAGTGTCAGGTTTTTGACAATTACATGAAGTTGATGCAAAGAGTCAATATTTGCAGTGTTGACCCTTCTTTTTCAAGACTTCTGCAATCCGCCCTGGCATGCTGTCAATTAACTTCTAGGCCACATCCTGACTGATGGCAGCCCATTCTTGCATAATCAATGCTTGGAGTTTGTCAGAATTTGTGGGGTTTTGTTTGTCCACCTGCCTCTTGAGGATTGACCACAAGTTCTCAATGGGATTAAGGTCTGGGGAGTTTCCTGGCCGTGGACCCAAAATGTCAATGTTTTGTTCCCTGAGCCACTTAGTTATCACTTTTGCCTTATGGCAAGGTGCTCCATCATGCTGGAAAAGGCATTGTTCATCACCAAACTGTTCCTGGATGGTTGGGAGAAGTTGCTCTTGAATGGTCTCAGGATGCTTTACTGTTGGCATGACACAGGATTGATGGTAGCGCTCACCTTCTCCGAACAAGATTTTTTTTCTGGATGCCCCAAACAATCAGAAAGGGGATTCATCAGAGAAAATGACTTTACCCCAGTCCTCAGCAGTCCCATCCCTGTACCTTTTGCAGAATATCAGTCTCTCTGATGTTTGTCCTGGAGAGAAGTGTCTTCTTTGCTGCCCTTCTTGACACCAGGCCATCCTACAAAAGTCTTCGCCTCACTGTGTGTGTAGATGCACTCACACCTGCCTGCTGCCATTCCTGAGCAAGCTCTGTACTGGTGATCCCGCAGCTGAATTAACTTTAGGAGACGGTCCTTGCTTGACTTTCTTGGGTGCCCTGAAGCCGCCTTCACGACAATTGAACCGCTCTCCTTGAAGTTCTTGATGATCCGATAATTGGTTGATTTAGGTGCAATCTTACTGGCAGCAATATCCTTGCCTGTGAAGCCCTTTTTGTGCAAATCAATGATGACTGCATGTGTTTCCTTGCCGGTAACCATGCTTGACAGAGGAAGAACAATGATTTCAAGCACCACCCTCCTTTTGATGCTTCCAGTCTGTTATTCGAACTCATTCAGCATGACAGAGTGATCTCCAGCCTTGTCCTCGTCAACACTCACACCTGTGTTAACGAGAGAATCACTGACATGTCAGCTGGTCCTTTTGTGGCAGGGCTGAAATGCAGTGGATTTTTTGGGGGGAGATTCAGTTCATTTGCATGGCCAAGAGGGACTTTGCAATTAATTGCAGTTCATCTGATCACTCTTCATAACATTCTGGAGTATATGCAAATTGCCATCATACAAACTAAGGCAGCAGACTTTGTGAACATGTATATTTGGCCATGACTGTATTTTGATGTCCACTCTTGCTAGAACATCCTACGTTCATTGTCTACCTTTCTTTTAAATTGTACTAATTTTTGCGCAATTTCTAGCTAGCTACTATTTGTGACTGTGGCGTGTGTCAGCCTGTCAGTCAATGTATGTCCTTGTGCAGTTATTTATACGTGCCTTCAAAATAAATGTCCAACAAGTGGTGGGAGTTAAATCATTACACAAAGGCAAGTATTCATTGGGCTTTTAATTTGAATAACAAATACGTTTTTCAAAACGTTACTATCGCAAATTCTTTGATCTGAGCATGATTCCGCGGGCCGTGTTGAATCAGGTCATTGAATCAGGTCGTGGGCCCAGGCCTGTCCTAGATCCATACATGGATAGATATATCTATGTACTGTAGATTCATGCAAAGCCCCTTATTGTCCCTCACGCAATTCCTCTAAAGTTTGTTTTGTTCTTGCCAATAGGCGTTTCCTCTTCCAGGACCCCAGGGCAGCCAAACGACGTGCCCAAGCCAAGGCCTCCCAGTCCCCACACAACGAGGCGCTTCTCCCCAAAGAGGAGCCTCTGGACGGGGAAGAGTTTTCGGATGGGTCTCCTGGGACCTGCTCGGCCGCCACTGAGGAACTAGACTACCTGTCCACCACAGACATGTACCTGTGTCGCTGGCATGTGCCTCCCCTGTCACCAGCTTCGCGGGAGCCCTCACCCAAGAAGGAGGAGCCTGTGGCCAGTGAGTGTTATAAACTGTCATGCCCCAAAAAATAGGGAAACGGGCAAAATAAGTATGAACAGCACATAAGAAGGCTGAGACTTGGGCCTAAGTATTTTGGAATAGGCCACATTATTGTTTTTTGTTGCTTTATCTTTTGTAAAATGTGTGCAAAACAGGATTTGTAAAATTGCATATGTGGTGGAATGACCTTCTCTCTCTTGTACACAGTTCCCTCGTGGAAGGAAAACCTTATGGAGCCCCTGGGAGAGGAGGAGGCGGCATCTGATATCCCTGAGGTGGGTACTTGTCTTGCTCTGTTTGAAGCCCTATGCTGGTGGAAGTCCAGATTAGACCCCTGGTCAGGAGGTCTAAAGTCCACATGTTTTCTCTTACAGAATCTGGATGACAATGTCTTCCTGAAGCGCCACTCAAAGCATGAACTGGATGAGAAGAGAAGGAAGAGGTAAGGGAGGGCTAGAGTTTTCACTCTGCTCTGTTTACTTGTCTGACCAACTCTTGCTATGAGTCTGTGTGTTTCTCTGGCATACCTCTTCTGCCTTTCTTCTTATTTTTGTGTCCCTTATTTTGAACTTCTGTTGCTGTGTTCTTCACTCTCCTTCATTCACCTCCCGTAGATGGGACATCCAGCGGATCCGAGAGCAGCGGATGTTCCAGCGACTGCAGCAGCGCATGAACAAGAGGAAGGGTATCCAAGAGAGTGAGCCAGAAGTGTTCTCCTTCTACCCAGAAGCCGAGGATGGTAAGCCCACCTATACACTGAATTGTTAGATACAACTGCACTGTTGGAGCTAGGAACATAAGCATTTAGTTACACCCACAATAACATCTGCTAAATATGTGTATGTAACCAATAACATTGTATTTTTTAGATCTGGCCAAAAAGCAACTATCCCATTAGTAATGTCTGTTGAGATTAAATGTAGTCAGTTGAAATACTGAGTAGGGTCTTGGACTCATCACTTATGAAGGTGTTCTTTCTCTCTCCTCAGTGGAGACCCTCATGATCACCCCCCACCTTCCAGTGGTGGTGTTTGGCCGACCTCTGCCAAAGCTGTCAAGACGGTGAGTTGAGTCATACGCACTGGTTCTTAAATAACACTGAGCCAAACATCACTTGAATACAATCTGAGTGCTTGCTTCCTAAACACTAAACCCCTGTGTTTCTCTATTCACCCTTGAAGGATCTTTGACCTGCCCTGGCTGGACGAGCGAAGCCGCTGTCGAGTAGAGGTGCCCAAAAAGCAGACCCCCCACCGGACCTGCCGAAAATAAATAAATCTGTCCTTTCCAGCTGAGTTCAAGAGAGGAGACACCGGCTGGATTGGTGCCAGGCAGCACCCCTCTGTGTGAACGTCTGCCTTGTTATTTGGGAGAGTACTACAGACGGGGTGGGGGAATTGCATGCCACAATCCCCTAAAATCAAAAGATGTACTGTGCCACAGTTTGGTCATGGTTGCTGGACTGCAGAGCGGATCCTATTGTTTGTTCATAGTAGGGCTGGTTTGGAAGAAGACTGAGGCTGGTGTGAACTATCCAGGAAGAGCAGAGATGTTTGTCTCCTCTAGAGTCCCACTGGGTTCATTTGAGGACAGTTTTCCTCTGCAACTTCACCCACAAAATTTCCCAAGAAAAGAAGCTAAAGTTCTACAAACTGTTGACGTTGTCATTCATATTGACATGCCTCATATTTGAACAGAGCAGAAAGACTCTGTCTCCCATCTGTATGTGATTGCTGTTGCATCCTATAGAAAGGAGACCTGTTGGAGATAAAAGGAAAAAAACATTGGTCATAAGGAGTGAGATGTGTTGAAAGCGCCTCAGCAGCACTTATGGTTTGTGTTTCAAACAAGATGTTGTAATTAAAAAAATGCTTTATGCCCATGAACATGACTTCGTTTCTTTTGGGTGGTGTCTGTGCCTGATTTTATAAATGTAGGAGATACAATTCATTTGAAAGCACTGGACCATAATGGGAATTAGGTATGAGTGAATGTGAATATCAATATGTCTCTGGATAATACTTCATATTCATTCAACTCTGAGCAGATTTTAGGGGATTTATAATTTTGTTCACAGGTGTCATCATACTGACTTAATCGTTCAAAAATGCTTCAACAACCAGTTAACGACACTTTCTAATTGAAACGATAACTTGCCAGAGAGATTGAAATGCCTTGATTAAAAAAAGCTCGAGGAGGCTAAGGCGGAATTGCGTAACTAACATTCACCCATAATTCCTGGCATTCTTCCGGTTTCCTTTATATGATTTCTAAGATGGCGGACCGGCGACGGCGAAGGAGGCGCGCGTCCCAGGATAGCGAGGAGGACGATGAATCTGGTTCGGGATCGGAAAGTGGAAAGTCCCTTTCGCCAACGACAAAGCCCCGAGTACGGGAACCTGAGCCAGTTGAGGCACCAGCTGTTCGTGTGGTGCCGAAAAACGATGCTGAATCCGAGTGTGTGAGTGTCTTGTTCTCGAGACGCAAAGCCGATCGATTTAATAGTACTTGATTAGTTGGCTAGCTAACGTTAGCCTGCTCACTACTATAATTAATGGCTGGGTCAACAAGTCAGCCGGCTATGGTAATGGAACAGTACCGCGCGGATAGTTGTCCAGTGGTTAGGCCAAACCGCATCCCCATGTTTTGCGTTTGCTGCGTTCAGCTAATGTTGCTCATAAATCAACCAACTCGCTCATGTTTGGCCGGGAAACGTGTGAAGGGCCAAACCGTGAACTAACTAGACAAGCCCGTTCGTTTGCGCTCGCTTACTTTGTTTGGTAACGCTAGCTAGCACGTTTACCGCGATGGTAACGCGTTAGCTAATGGTTAGCAAGAGGAAAGTATTTTAATGTAGCTAGTTACTGTACTATCAGTGTGTCAAGCTTATAAGCTAGCTAACGTTGGCGCACGTTATGTCAGTAATGTGCTAACTACTGTAGTAGCTAGATGCTAATGTTAACTAAAGCCACAGGGAGCTTTGATGTTGTTGGGTTATTTCATCTGACTGTTAAATTGTGCAAATTAACGTCGTTAGCTACATAACGTTACATTTGCGTCCAGTCACGCCTCACCTAGTAATTTTTCCTGACCAGTAATAATCTTGACTTCACCCTCTGGTTTTGAATGGCCACTACCACAAAGCTTGTTGATATTTATCTAAATCCCTAGTGATGTGAGGAATCCATGTTTGGCACAATAAATGGTGGTTTTACTTAATTTTTTTACAGGGACAGTGTACATTAATCAACTTTTAGAAAACCGTGCCGGTTTTAGCCAGCCGGCTAATTTTCAACAGCAGGTCCTGGGCAGGTTATTAAGAACAATAACAATACAATCAATGAGCAGTGAGCACATGCAGAGCAACATAGGAAAGGCAACACATAGCATGCAGACAGAGCAATAGCACAAAAAGCAACAAAACAAAATGCTCTCATGGAGAAAGCCAATTGACTAAAGCTGCTTTTCCTTAAGGGAACCATATAGTCACCTCATGTTAGACCTTGTGGATCTGCTGCCATGGCTATTGGGCTTTCTATCAAGCACTTTGAGAGCCTGTTTGTAGACAGTCTGAATAAGTTTTAATGTTGTACAGCAAGCTTGGGCCTAACTAGTCAAGCAGTATATTAAGTGTGTATCAGAGATTTGAAAGTACAGTTTTGCTACCTCTGCAGTCAAACAATTTTGTATGAATGGAAATTAGCTAGGTTGAATTTGGTTATTTGAGTTACCATTTCACCTGCTTTTTAAGAGGTCGGAATCAAGTATGAAGCCCAAGGTACTTAAAATCAGATACCACCTGGAGCTTCTCCCCTGACACAGTAACATCTGTTGCCCTCATTGTGAAGAACATGCAGACTTTTTTTTCTTCCTAGAATTGAGATGCAAACATGAGTCGCTGAGATGCTTTGTAACCTGGACCATTACACTAGTGAGTTCTTGTGCAGCTTGTTTGCTCATTGCATGCACGTATATCACTGTATCATCTGCATACATTTGAACTTAAGACCCAGTACAGGCAGATCATTAATGTACAGGTTGATGTGGGGCACCCCACATCATAGCTGAGAGTGGGCGACAGCCCATTGTTCACTCTTGACACGCTGAGTTCTGTCTTCACGGTATGATTTCATCCATCTAGAGTCATCGGGGGGGGAAATTGAACTTGGACAGTTTTGTGACGAGAACCTCATGGTTAACCGTCTCAAAAGCTTTCCTTAGGTCAAGAAATACAGCCCCCAACAACACCCCTTTGTCCATCTTGGACATCACATTTTCCAAAAGAAAGCAGTTGGCTGTTTTTGTGGAGTGTTTTGCTCTGAAGCCAAACTGCATGGAGTGTAATGTGATGGGGCTGTTGTTGAGGTGGGCAATCAGTTTCTCTGCTACACCCCCTGACCAATAGATGTGTTGGTGACCTTAGTAATGGGACTAAAGAGTGACTGTGTAGTTTAAGAAAGGTAGAGTCCAGCCCAAACACATTTTGCTTTAGTTCTTTAGTGAGCTCATCACCTTGTTCACTGGTTGTATCATTCATTAGCGCTGACCCCTTAAGAAACCGGTGGAGGGGCTCTGTCAGTACCTTGACAGAGTCAACAAAGTAGGAATTGAAGGCTGTTGTTATTTCTACTCCATCCTGTGTTAGACTCATTCACAGTCTTTCTAGATTTCTAGTCTTTTTGCAGTGTTACTATGGTTTTTCCCTGCAATTGTTTTTTAGATTGTTTGTTAGCCAAGGGTCCCTGCTCCTCTGCGTGAACGTTCCTTGGGCATGTTACAAGGAGGCATGAGGACTGCAGATGTGGCCAGGGCAAAAAATTGCAATGTCCGTACTGTGAGATGCATAAGACAGCGCTACAGGGAGACAGGACGAACAGCTGATCATCCTCGCAGTGGCAGACCACGTGTAACGACACCTGCACAGGATCGGTACATCCGAACATCACACCTGCGGGACAGGTACAGGATGGCAACAACAACTGCCCGAGTTACACCAGGAACGCACAATCCCACCATCAGTGCTGAGACTGTCCGCAATAGGCTGAGAGAGGCTGGACTGAGGGCTTGTAGGCCTGTTGAAAGGCAAGTTCTCACCAGACATCACCGGCAACAACGTTGCCTATGGGCACAAACCCACTGTCGCTGGACCAGACAGGATTGGCAAAAAGTGCTGTTCAATGGTGAGTCGCGGTTTTGTCTCACCAGGGGCAATGGTCGGATTCGCATTTATCGTCGAAGGAATGAGCGTTACACCGAGGCCTGTACTCTAGAGCAGGATCGATTTGGAGGAGGAGGGTCCGTCATGGTCTGGGGCGGAGTGTCACAGCATCATCGGACTGAGCTTGTTGTCATTGCAGGCAATCTCAACGCTGTGTGTTACTGGGAAGACATCCTCCCTCATGTGGTACCCTTCCTGCAGGCTCATCCTGACATGACCCTCCAGCATGACAATACCACCAGCTATACTGCTCGTTCTGTGTGTGATTTCCTGCAAGACAGGAATGTCAGTGTTCTGCCATGGCCAGTGAAGAGCCCGGATCTCAATCCCATTGAGCAAGTCTGGGACCTGTTGGATTGGAGGGTGAGGGCTAGAGCCATTCCCCCCCCCCCCAAAATGTCAGAGAACTTGCAGGTGCCTTGGTGGAAGAGTGGGGTAACATCTCACAGCAAGAACTGGCAAATCTGGTGCAGTCTATGAGGAGGAGATGCACTGCAGTACTTAATGGAGCTGGTGACCACAACAGCTACTGACTGTTACTTTTGATTTTGACCCCGCCCCATTGTTCAGAGACACAATTCCATTTCTGTTAGTCAAATGTCTATGGAACTTGTTCAGTTTCTGTCTGTTGTTGAAACTTATGTTCATACAAATATTTACATGTTGAGTTTGCCTAAAATAAACGCAGTTGACAGTGAGGACTTTTCTTTTTTTTTTGCCTCGTTTACGTCTTTCATGGTCTAATTTGGACTTCAGGGCTGTTTTTAGAGCATGATCTCGTTCTTTCATCCGTTTCTAGATTTCTCCATTTAGCTATGGAAGAGTGCTCTTTTTCCCAGGTTTGGATTTGATTTTCTTTAGGAAGTAATTTATTGTAGTCTGGATTGTGAATAGAAAAACTTGACTGTCAGCTTCCACATCTGTATAGGACAAGATAATTCCAGTTAATTCCCTCAATCATTTAATTCACTGAATGGCCTGGTCATTTAACGTCTTCTGGCACGTGAACCGCTAGCGGGACACCTACGACAACATCTGGTGAAATTGCAGAGCGCCAAATTCAAAATACAAAAATTGTGATATTAAACATGTATGACACCTGTATTTTCATGCATAATTTAAAAGCTTAATTTATTGTTAATCCAATTGTCAGATTTCAAAAATACTTTACGGCGAAAGCATACCATGTGATTATCTGAGGACAGGGCCACACACCAAAATACTTTTTCAACCAGCACAGGCGTCACAAGCTCACATATCGATTAAATAAATCGCTTACCTTTTTGAAGATTTTCCTCTGTTAGCAATCCCAAGGGTCCCAGCTACACAATGAATGGTCGTTTTGTTCGATAAAGTCCTTTTATATCCAAAAAAGTCAGTTTAGTTGGAGCCAATAATCTCAGTAATCCACTCTTTCAACAGGCACACAAACGAATCCAAAATGTTACCGCTAAAGTCCGTTCAAAGAAGTCAAACGATATTTCTAATTAATCTTGTAGTTCTTCCAACTACTTATTCATTTTTCAAAAAACAAGCCTGAAACCCTTTCTAAAGACTGACATCTAGTGGAAGCCATAGGACCTGCAATCTGGGTCCTATCTATTTGTATTTCCCATAGGCAAGCTCTGAAATGGCCTGTGCTGTATAAAATAAAATTCAGGATGGATTTTCCTTAGGTTTTTGCCTGCCATATCAGTTCTGTTATACTCACTGACATTTGAACAGTTTTAGAAACTTCAGAGTGTTTTATATCTAATGCTACCAAGTATATGCATATCCTAGCTTCTGGGCCTGAGTAACAGGCAGTTTACTCTGGGCATGTCAGTCATCCGAATACCAGTATGCTAATGAATTGAGGATACATTCATAGTGACACAGACCCCCCCCCCCCCCCCCCCCCCCCCCCCGCTACTAAATAATTGACGTACGGGTTGGTATCGTGTTTGCGTGACGGTGTGTAGGCTACATACTGTTGCTATTTGTTGTCAATTCATTCACATTGTTTGACTAGTGTTATCCTTTCTTAACAGGAAAGTGAAGATGGCGTAGGAGAAGGTGAGCCAGTGTTTGGTGACGCAATCCAATGGCCTATCTAGAATGACGCACACATCTGAAGCATTTCCCATTTGGATCACACCACTGTTAAACAGTTGATGTACTTGTTTCAGACACATTTTAATGTTTTTTTTTGCAGCTGTCCTTTCTGACTATGAAAGTGCAGATCCTGAGGAGAATGCCTCCCATTCAGAGGTGAGTTGCCACTGCTGAACAGAGTTATGCTGTAGGGTAAAATGTCATTTTATATATTTTATTTGCATGGAAAGCTGGGCAACATAGTATTTGATGAACCAGATTTTTTTTTAGAATTTCAGTAATGCAGGCTTCATGAGGCTACCCCAAGGTTCCTCCTCCTCCCAACAGAATAGCCCAACTAGTGGATTGGAAAGATCATGATGTATCTAACTTCCAAAGTATTTGAGACAAAAAAAATTCAATCACCATGAAACAAGAGTCCCTCCAGGATGTAGCTGTTCTGCAACCCATATTTTTTTTGTTGCTAAATCAACAATACCCAGTATATTATGTGAGGGCTTGCAAATTTGACCAATCCTGCACTATTACCTCATAAAACAGTCAAATTATCGCATACTGATCACCACAAAAAAAGAGGGCTTACAATTTCAACCAATCACTGCAAATGTACTGCATAATGTGGTCCAGTTAAGCACACATCAACAGACCTGTTCCCTCGTCAGTGAATTTTTGTAACAAATTGGACAAAATCCTCACATGTTGCAATGTGAAATGTCAGAATTGCTGCAGCGAAATCCTGGATGGACTGAAGAGATGAGCAGGTTTCAACCATTGATACAGGTACCGGTATTTCAGAACACAGACCTTCTGCACTGTAGCAACCCCTAGATGCAAGATACAGACAAATACAACATTTTCAATTGATGTACTCATGCATTGCAATGTCCATGATGGTACTGGAATCCTCTTAATGAGGTCTCAACTGTGGTTCTGATGAGAAGTTTAATTTGTCCACTATGCATGGACGCTTTTGACTGGAATAAGTAGGACTCTAAGGATATTTGCATTGATCTCTCTGACAGCATCTTGATAATGATAAACACGAAGCAAACTAACTCAAGTCTTGTATTGTCTCTCTCAGGGAGGTGAGGAGGAAGAGGAGGAGGAGGTCCCTCCACCGGCTGCTGGGCCCAAACCCAGTCCTACTGCCGACACCCCTGCTGCAGAGGGGGAGCTGCAGGAAGGAGGGGGGAAGGTAGAGGAGGGGGAGAAAGGTTTGAGTAAAGAAGTGAAGTGTGAAGATAAAGGCAACCTGGCAGGGGAGAGGCAAAGCGGGGATGGACAGGTATAATGGTTCATTGAAAAGAAAATGCATACATGCATATATAGAATTGTATACAAATATAGTCCTCTTGGTCAATCATTTTGAGTAATTCTACTCCGTGTAACCAGGAAAGCACAGAAGACTCTGAGAATAAAGGTGCTAAACCAGGCCAGAAGCTGGATGATGACCAGGATCGTAATAACCCAGCCTATATCCCCCGTAAGGGAATGTTCTTTGAGCACGACGTCAGAGGAAACGCACAGGAGGAGGAACGGTAAGGGGGAACGGAAAGTTTATCCTTTTTATTCATTGAATGTTTGTCGTTCAACTGAAACTATCTAAACGTGACCAACAACCACACAAAGGATGGATGACTCCTAGTAATAGACGGATGTCGTTTCATTGGTAAACCTGTTTATTGGTATATTTGCTGCTTCTTTCCTGTCCTCCAGGCCGAAGGGTCGTAACAGGAAGCTGTGGAAGGATGAGGGTCGCTGGGAACACGATAGGTTCAGGGAGGAGGAGCAGGCACCCAAGTCACGTGAGGAGCTGGTTGCAATCTACGGCTATGACATCCGCAACGGAGGTGTCTCCAATGAGCGGTCCTATAGACAGCGCAAGCCCAGGTACTACTGACCCTCAACTCTACTGACCCTCAACTCTACTAACCCAGTGTTGAAATTCCCATGTCTCTGAAAGCCTGTAACACTAACCACCAGTATCGTCTATCGTGCCAATTTATATTAACAGGCACAATTTATCCCCTTACAATGTCATCTCACAAATAACAGCAATAGTTGACTACAGGAGTGGGGAATCATTTTTGGCTTGATGGTCACTTTGAGATAAAATAAATAAAAATTGAGCAGAGTCGTGCAGGTTTTCTTGGGCCGATTTGTTAGTCAAAAGCTATTTGCGTGTCTGAAAAGGATAAATAATTTGAAAATATATAGGTCCATTATAGTTTCTGTATACTTTCTACCTCGTTTTAGATGTTCAAAAGTCGCCTGGAGTGTTTATAAAAATAAAAGAATCAAAACATAATCTGGCCCGTGTACCATCATTTACCAACCGCTGGTCTACTAGCAGCTTGTCCTCACTAGTTTCCTCTCCTCCCCCTGCAGACACAGCACCTCTCCAGTCCGGGACAAGCGCTGGCGGGATGGAGACGGGGAGAGGCCCATCCATACCTCCTGGCAGCAGGGAGGGAACCCCAACAGCCGTAGCACTCCCCTAGCCGTGGCCCTGCAGCAGTCTGGTCCTCCCCCCTCAGCAGCCCCCAACACCCAGCGCAACAACAACCCCCCCAGGCCCTCCTCCCACCCCCCACCCCGGGGCTTCCAGGGCAACCGTCCCCCCCAGGCCCAGTACAAGAATGACAGACACCAGGAGTCTCAACGGCCAGGCCCCAAGGCCGAGCCCCTCCAGACCCGGAGCCTACCGCCCATGGACGGGGAACGAGGCCCCAGGGGCCGTGGGAACAGAGGGGCCCATACGGAGCGCAGCTCTTCGGTAGTGGTGGAAGAGATCCGCAGTGAGGAGGATGACGAGCGCAACACGACAGTGACAACGTCTCAGTCCGTCTACCACAATCGCCACTACAGTGGCAAGGGAGATCGAGAAAGGGACTCAGCGCCACGGCGACAGGAGCAGCAGCGAGGGGGATCTGCTCCTCCGGCAGACAACCCGGTTACCCGCGATGCCTCCCCGGCTCCGGAGCGGCCCGTGGAGAAGAAGTCGTACTCCCTAGCCAGGAGGACTCGCACCCGGGCCACTGAGCTGGACAAGCAGGCCTCTCTTGAGGAGCCTGCCTCCACCGTGTCTTCCTCGGCACTGACGAGTGAGCCGTGGCAGGGCCCCAGTCAGAGCCAGGGGGATGCTGGAGACAGTAGCCAGGCGACGGTACTCACAGGGCTGGACCAGGACCTGGCCAGACTAAGCCTGGCTGGACAGAACTGGGCCCAGAACCCAACTTCGTTTCTACGCGCTGAGATGAGGGGTGAGCCTTCTCTCTTTTGCCCTCGCTCTACCCCGTTCTACCTCTCTCTCGCTCTACCCCTCTTTTTAAAATTATTATTATTATTTGAGTAATATGGAGTGACACACATCCTCTCATAGTTCCAGCAGCACTGTTACAAGCAGCTCAGTCACCACTGCACCAGCAGCCATGGTGAAGCTAAGCAGCAGCCAGTCAGTAGGTCAGTGACCATTCAGTGAGGCTGATTGACATAATGAGGCCATTAGTCAGTGTGGAGCAATGGGGGGGCCGGCTGTGTGCGAATGCAAGTAGCTCTTTTAAGCCAGCTAATCCACTCAGTGCAGGTGGTGGTGCGTCCTTGCATGCTGTCTGGAGCCTGGGAGGTTTTCATCATGCAATACATTGGAAATAAAATGTCCTTTTTGCACCCAAGGTTTAAAGTGCCTCAAGTACACATTTTGTCAGGACAGAAACCTGAGTCAGAAATACACGTTGGTAGCTGGTTTGACATGAAGCTTATAAGATGTATCTAAACCGCAGCAGTGGATCAGGTAGTTGGATATGTTTTGCTTGCGTGTTGTCAACCCTTTTTTTGTCTCGTTGCAGGCATCCCGAACTCTATGCACATGGGTGGAGCACCTCCACAATACAGTAACATAGAAGAGCTGGTGAGTAGGCCAACTTGTGGTGACTTATGTACAGAGATGGGTTTCTGTCGTTTTATATGTTGCCTTCAAGGAGAAGTGTGGCGTTTTTTACCTGACATTTTGAGTGGTTCGGTCAGCTCTCACCCTCTTTCTCTCCATCTCAGGGAGCTGGTAACCGGGCAAAGCGGTACTCGTCCCAGCGCCAGAGGCCAAGCCCGGAGCCCGCTCCTCCTATGCACATAGGGGTCATGGAAAGCCACTACTACGAGCCCAGTGAGTCGGTGCCACACACTACCACCAGAAGGCAGGGCACAACTGAAAACACAACACTAGCTGGTATCTCTTTGTCCATCGGCTCAGAGCCAGGCTCTGGTAGAATCAGTACTAAACTACTACATGTTGTAGCTGCGTTAGAATGCTGCCTTAAAAATGTTAGGGTACACGGGTATCTGTGATAAACCATGTAGCTTATTTTGTTATAGTTTAACACATGATTGCCACATCAGATATGTTTGTATATATAGTGAATGTGGACACCCCTTCAAATTGGTGGATTTGGCTTTTTCAGCCACTCCCGTTGCTGACAGGTGTATGAAATTGAGCACACAGCCATGCGATCTCCATAGACAAAAACATTGGCAGTAGAATGGCCCGTACTGAGGAGCTCAGGAACTTTCAACGTAGCACCGTCATAGGACCGTCCAACAAGTCAGTTTGTCAAATTCCTGCCCTGCTAGAGCTTCCCCGGTCAACTGTAAGTGTTGTTATTGTGACGTGAAAACGTCTAGGAGCAACAATGGCTCAGCCGTGAGCGGTAGGCCACACAAGAACGGGACCGCCGAGTGCTGAAGTGTGTAGTAAATCGTCGGTCCTCAGTTGCATCACCCAAACTGCCTCTGGAAGCAACGTCAGCACAATAACTGTCGCCGGGAGCTTCATAAAAGATCTAACATAACCATGCGTCATGCCAAGCGTCACCTGGAGTGGCGTAAAGCTCGCCGCCATTGGACTCTGGAGTAGTGGAATCGTATTGCCTGAAGTGCTGTCTGATGGACAAATCTTGGTTTGGCGGATGCCAGGACAACGTTAGCTGCCCCAATGCATAGTGCCGACTGTGAAGTTTGGTGGAGGAGGAATAATGGTCTGGGGCTGTTTTTCATGGTTCGGGTGAAGGGGAATCTTAACGCTATCTATACGATTCTGTGTTTCCAACTTTGTGGCAACAGTTAGGGGAATGCCCTTTCCTGTTTCAGCATGACAGTGCCCCTGTGCACAAAGCGAGGTCTGTACAGAAAGGGTTTGTCGAGATCATGGTGGAAGAACTTGACTTGCCTGCACAAAGCCCTGACCTCAACCCCATCGAACACCTTTGGGGACAATTGGAATGCCGACTGCGAGCCAGGCCTAATCGCCCAACATCTGTGCCTGACCTCACTAATGCTCTTGTGGGTGAATGGAACCAAGTCCCCAGTGTTCCAACATCTAGTGGAAAGCCTACCCAGGAGAGTGGAGGCATAGCAGCAAGGGGGGGTGGCAACTTTAGAAATGTTTGACGAGCAAACCATGTAGTGTGTTTGGTTTGGTTGTAGAATGATATATCTGACTGTAGAGCGCTTACATGAGTCTAAATGCTATATTGTCTCCTCCTGCAGTGTCTTACCAAGGACCAATCTATGCCCACGGCGACAGCCCCGCCCCCCTCCCACCCCAGGGTATGCTGGTCCAGCCTGAGATGCACCTCCCCCACCCAGGCCATCCAGGACACCCAGGTTAGTGTCTGTCACCTTGCTGCCAGGGGACCCAGGGAAAACGTGGTGAGGGCAGCAGTTACCCTCAACTAAGATGATAGATATGAACTCGGCCTGTGTCTTCTCTGGCAACAAAAAGGAAAGTCAATGACAAGCTTTCTTGAACCTCACTTACCTCTGTATAATCACCATGCACGTGAAGACATGTTCAATCAACTCAGGAATAGTATTGCTTAAATGCTCTCTTATTGAACTCAAATGAATTGTTATTCTTACTCGTTTAGTTAATAACTTTGTGCTTTTCAATAAGTGTTTCACGTCATTAAAAGTTTCCTCAAGTGCCTCCAAACTAGGGATGTGATTTTTTTTAAACAACAAGAAAAAAATCATAAAATGACATTTTTTTCCTCCTTCCGGGCCATCACGGTTCTTTTTTCTTGTAGTTTGGTTCTAGATGTAGCATCAGGGCATTGAAGCCGATAGCCTCTACCATTTCGATGGCTGCATATTAACTGCAGTTTCTGTAATCGGGGCTGTTATTTTATCCATCCCTTATTGCTCTTCTTTCTTGTGAAGATCCCGTGTCTCTTGTTTAGGGTCCTGAGCTGCTGCCAGCAATGTTTCGGGTCTCACGGTGCTTACCTTTTAGCATTGCACCTGTACTGCCACTGTAGCTCAATTCCACTTGGCAAAGTTTGCATTTCACTACCTAATTTAACCTCTCTAAGTATTGCCATACAGGACTGTCGCTTCCCTGTCTCTCTCACTGCCATTTTCTCAACTGTTAACAAGGAAGACGTGCAAAGTGCTTTATATTCTTTGAAAATAATATCTCCTAACGTTACAGCATTGTTGCGTTAGGTATGTTTATTTTTCCGTTTGATGATGATTGGGACCTTTTTAATGGTAATTTTGTGATAAATAACTGCACTGTGATTTTAATTGTGTGTGGTGGGGGGGGGGGTGTAACCAAAGTTTCAGTTTTAAACGGCCCCACTCCTGACCAGAAATGCTGGTATGGTGTTGGCTACTTTATGGGCCTCAGTCTGTCTGGTCACACCCATGAACCCCTCCCGTCTCCCCCTCAGGTCTACACCCCCACCAGTCGAGTGGCCCCATGCCCAACCCAGCTCTCTATGCTGCTCCCCCCGTCTCCATGTCCCCTGGGCAGCCCCCTCCACAGCAGCTGCTGGCCCCGCCCTTCTACCCTCCGCCAGGGGTCATGACCTTTGGGAACACCAACTACCCCTACCCGGCAGGAGCCACCCTGCCCCCCATGTACAACCCGCCGGTGAGACCTCTGCCCTCAAGACACCATAGCTACCACATCAGCATGTCAAATGTTGCTATATATTGTACCCAATGCAACACATTACTGTTGCACTATGCTGACAGCTCTGCAATTCTATGCATATTTAGAAGTTATTTGACTCCACCCGTAACATTTAGGAATGTGTATTTACACACATGCATAAACCGTGTAACCTCCTCTCCCCTCAGGCCCAGTCGCAGGTGTACGGCCAGTCGCAGGTGTACGGTGGGGTGACGTACTACGATCCAATGCAGCAGCAAGCCCAGCCCAAACCCTCGCCTCCCCGGCGCTCCTCCCAGCCCGTCACCGTCAAACCTCCCCCACCAGAGGTAGGGTACGGCCCGGAGTGAGCCCCAAACCCCCAGCGACCCAACAACCGGTAAGTCTTCCCTCTCTCACCCAATCAAAACGCCAAGACATCGACCTGCCTCAGTCCTGACTGAGTGAGTCGATGTGAGAGTAGGACGAAAGGAAAGATTATGTTTTTTAAATATTTTGATCATGTTGAAAATGTGTTTTGGAGAGTTGGGTGGGGGAGGATGACAGAATAGGCCTATCCCAGAGACTGTTGCTGTAGGTCAAGTCATAACGTTGCCATAAAGGTGCTTGCTTCCCTCATTTTGTTTTTTGAGCTCTCGTTCAAAAGTAGGCACCGTGTCTGAATCAAATGGTGTTGTTTTGCCTTGGACACGTGAAGTAAGGTCAGTGGCTCTGAGTCGGAGTAAAGCAGCTGAATGTGTGTTTCAGATCTCTGCTCTCCAGTTCGTTCTGACAGACGAGCTCCTCTTATCCCCTAGAGCTCCTCCTAAAAGCCCCCAGGCAATAATACTGTCTTCAAACTGATGTCTCTTTTTGAGATGTGAGTGGGCACACACACACACACACACACACACACTACAAAGACGTGATTCAAAATCCCACCAGAGAAATGCTTTGGTGCAGAGGTAACCTTCAAACAAATGAATGCCTAACACCTAGCTGCATGACTGTCTCAAGACTTTTCAAATCAAATGTATTGGTCACATACGTGTTTAGCAGACGTTACTAAAGGCGAAAGGCGTGTGCTTCTAGCTCCGACAGTGCAGTGACATTTAACAAGTAATATTTAAGTTTCACAACATATACACGTACATCTAAGTAAGGAATGGATACATATGTCAGAGCGGCATTGGACTAAGATAGTGGTATAGAATACATTATATACGTATGAGATGGGTGATGAGTAATGCTAGGTATGGAAACATTATTAAAGTGGCCAGTGATTCCTAATCTATGTCTGTAGGCAGCCGCCTCTGATGGCCTAGTGATAGAAGCTGTTTTTCAGTCTCTCGGTCCCAGCGTTGATGCACCTGTACTGACCTCACCTTCTGGATGATAGCGGGGTGAACAGGCAGTGGCTCGGGTGGTTGATGTCCTTGATGATCTTTTTTGGCCTTCCTGTGGCATCGGGTGCTGTAGATGTCTAGGAGGGTGGGAAGTTTGCCCCCGGTAATGAGTTGGGCAGACTGCACCACCCTCTGGAGCGCTTTGCGGTAATGGGCAGTGCAGTTGCCGTACCAGGCGGAGATACAGCCCGACAGGATGCTCTCAATTGTGCATCTGTAAAAGTTTTAGGTGTAAAGCCAAATTTATTTAGCCTCCTTGATGAACTTGAAGCTTTCCACCTTCTCCTCTGCGGTCCCATCGATGTGGATCGGGGGGGCTGCTCCCTCTGCTGTTTCCTGAAGTGAGCTCAATTGTATTGCTGAACCATGCATTCTTTTCTCCTCCTTCCAGCCTAAGCCAAAGCTCGCGCGACGGAACAGTTGTGCTGATTTGTCCCATTTCTGCTATTTTCCCTTTTCTCCAGGCCCGGAGTGGGAAGGCCAATCAGGAGGTCAGATCCTAGCATGGCGTTCCAAACGGCTACGCCAGTTGGAAGAGAGCGATAGACATGGAGACAGAGTCTGCTATCGAGGACCAGCACCACATGTGGAGCGGATTAGTTTATTTTTATGTTATCTGGGATGTTATCCGCCGTGTGTTCAGGTGCCACATTGGTTGGTTGCCCACAATACTGAAGGGTTGTTGTTTTGGTTCACCTACCAGTGTTTTGCCTCTGAGGGGAGTGCGGTCTTAAAAACCCTATAAAACGTAACCATAGAAAACCGTTAACGAAAGCCCTCGATAACAACTCCTCTGTAAACATTACGTGACACCCGACACCAATGACATTCGTAGATATTTGTTCCTTCTAACAATCTGTCGTTCAACTGTAGGTATATTCATGCAAAAAAATGTGTTGTAAGCTCGAACAAATGTTTAGGACTGGCTTAAATGTGTCATGTGAGTATTACGGAGAGAATCTAACTGGGATAGTTGGTCATTTTATATGGGTTAGCTAGAGCTGTTTGTCCCACCCACCACAATCCTGCTCATTTTGTAGCCAACATTTACACTCCCCTACGTATTTATTTGAACAGTGGAGCAAAAGTATGACTGTCCCTCTACTCCAGCATTTTGGATTTGAGATCAAATGTTTCATACAAGGCGACAGTACAGAATGTCTCTTTTTTTAATTTGAGCTTCTCTTTTTTTAGAAATGAACGCCAAACATTTTGAAGATGTCATAAATATTTGGATGAATTCACTTGTGTGTTAAAGTAGTCAAGTTTCTGAACACCTCTACATTAATGTGGATACTACCTTGATTACAGATACTCATGAATGAATCTTGAATAATGATGAGTGAGAGTTTGAGCCACAAAGAACTTAAGAACTTTCTTACTCGTAATTATTTGCGATTTATTTGTGATTATCCGTAGTCATGGAGACATCCTTATTAATGTTCTAAAACATTCTACTTTTTATTTACAATACGTGACTCCCAAAATGACAATACATTATTTACCATTCATTTCTATTGGGCACAACATAATCTGACACAACCAAAACAAACTGCAAATGCATCCAAGTTTGTAGTTTAACAAGCTTGATGTCATTGCGTGCAATGAATATGGGACCAAGTACTACACTTGACTACTTTAATACAAAGTGAATTTGTCCAAATACTAATGACACCTTCAAATGGGGGGGGGGGTAGTAGATGCATAAAGTGCTTTACTTTCGAAACATAACAGATTTGTATGGAAGTATTTTCCAATTTAATGGTGACAATCTTTAGTCACTGTATAAAACATTTAAATCTCAAAGAAAAATGCTGAAGTATAGAGCCGAATGGAGGGGGAAAAATGTTGCTTCACTGTCCAAATAAATATGTAGTGTCCCATTTTTTCCATCTCGCAACAGCATCGTAGGCCTTAGTTATTATTTTTATGTTTTCGAGTCTTGTGAACGCACACTTTTTTAGATAAAGATTAAAACCTATTATACAGATGGTGCTTACTTATAGCTAGTACCCTACAATTTCAACAACTTATTTTCGAGTTTTCTTTATACCTTCCACATTGCCCAGTTTCTTTTAGTTATTTACGTAATACTGTATTACCAGAGAACCATTTAACCTGGCCTGAAACTGATGTACTTGACAGTGCTACTGCTTTCTAATGTAAGTGTATATAGATAAATGTATATTAAAGCCTGTGGTTTAAATAAGCAGAAATACTACCACCTTGTTATCAAATACATGGTTATGAATGGATACATTTTTTTTATTTTTTAAACGAGGCTAACTCTTGCTTTTGAAATGAAATGGTTGTTTGGAAGTTTGCCGTTTCCATTTTTTACCCCTCGGAGTCCTTTTGTGAAAGTGGAGAGACTGGTGAGGCCACTCTACCACTAAAATGGATATGATTTGTCTGTTTGCAGAACATACTGCTGATCCCAAATGATTTTCCCTAAAGAAAATTCTGTTAACTTAGGCTTTCGCCAGGCAGCCAAATTCTGAATGTTTTCCACAATCAGATATTTTTCAGATCTGATTGGTCAAAAGACCAGTTAGTGGGGGGGGGGGGTCAGAACGGGCTGTCTGTCTAAAAGCAGCCAAGTACACCTAACATACATGCATGTTATACATACATACATAGATATGATTGTGAAAGTAATTCAGTTGGTGCTGGTGGCTGCACACTGTTTTTTTTTTATTTTACCTTTATTTAACCAGGCAAGTCAGTTAAGAACAAATTCTTATTTTCAATGACGGCCTGGGAACAGTGGGTTAACTGCCTGTTCAGGGGCAGAACGACAGATTTGTACCTTGTCAGCTCGGGGGTTTGAACTCACAACCTTCCGGTTACTAATCCAACGCTCTAACCACTAGGCTACCCTGCCGTTATAGTGAGTCTGCCCAAAAAGGGCAAGTTATTGATGCAACTTTAAATTGGCTTTTTTTTTTTTTTTTTTTTAAACCCTCCTGTATCAGTATAAACTGAATTGAGTTGTAATTCAAAGTTTTTTTGTTTAGAAACGGCTGGTAAGAATGTTTTTAAATGTTTTATTTTCTTTGCCTTAAGGATAAATTGGTTTGACATGTTTAATTTGACTAGACCTGCCAACACTGTGAGGGCTTGTTTGTTTCATAGATGTTTGAATATATATACAAGTTTTCTTGATTGTGGAGCAAGTTTTGTTTAGACTGAGAAACATTAAACAGAATCTAGGAAAAAGATCATTGTCATGTGGTTGATTCGAAGTTATTGAACAGCTACCACTGGATGGCAACATTGTGCCAAGCCTTCTAACTAACTGCATCTCTCACAGAGGCCTATTATGTGAGACATTGCTTGCTGTTTGGGGTTTTAGGCTGGGTTTCTGTACAGCACTTTGATCTCAAAGCTGATATCAGCTGATATAAGAAGGACTTTATAAATAAATTTGATTAAACATTTGAATCATTCACAAATGATTTGTCATTTAGCAGACACTGATCCAGAGAAACTTACAGTATTGAGTGCCTACGTTGTCATACTTGTCCCCCATGGGGATCAAACCCACAACCTTGGCGTTGCAAGCATCATGCTCTACCAACTGAGCCCCACAGGACTAACCATCTACAAACTAATACTCAATGACACAATTTTTCCTTTTCAGTTGACTAGTTAAAATGACTTGAGTCCAGCCATCACATGACAATTTAATTAGTTGCATTTCACTGTTGAATTATAATAGGGCCATTAATGGATGTTAAAAATGGCCCATTTATAATGGCTGGGGCCAGCACTGAGACTGAAAGACTTCTTGCTGTAGAGCTACAGAGATGAGTGACAGCTTGAGGGCAAGAGACATTAACAGTGGTCGATTTTGATTCTTCCAAGTGGAAAATATGGTTTGTGTTTCAAGGAAGAGATGAACACAATTGATTCACACCTGAATAAGAGTCCAAGGCATGCTGTGTTTGTATAGTTAACTCTAGCCCTGGTTTGGTTAGCTACGTTGTATAGGACAGGCTACAAAGGAAATGCACTTGCCTGCCATTTCTTTACCAGGGCTCCTCTGTCCGTCTCTATGCCAATCTTTTGCAGACATTTCCAATAGAGAATCTCACTTTCTGCCATGTCGTAGCAATTTGCAAAGTTTCTGTCATGACATCTATGGAATGTAGGCATGCAGAGTACACATTGGAAATAGCCACAGTGGCATTATCATCTACTCTCTTACCAATGCGGTATGACTCTCTTCATACAAGCAGGGTTGAGAATAATGTATCCATTTAAATGTATTTGTAGCGCTTTCCACGGTCATTTGAAAGCCATCTATTACAAAAACCAGGCGTTAACATACTGAAGGTGACATTTGGCATTGAAATGAAACACTTGTGGAAGAAACATTGAGAGGAACCAGACCCTATGAAGGATTTTCAAATGAAAGCTGAGAGAGTTGGGAGGCATACTGATCTGGTGTAAGAGGAGTGCGGGGAGAGAGGAGCTGAGGGAAGCCTAGGGGTACTCAAGTTTGTACATCAATAATTGTGTTTGAATGAGGTAAAAAAAAAACGGAATATTGCACAGCCAAGGGGCTAAAAGCTTAACTAATTCAAACTCCCTAGACCGCTGTGGAGGTTTACTTTGATCCTGATCCATGGCATAATATGTATATTTTAGCTGAGAGTTTCAGCGTTAAGCCCACTGTTAAAAATTCAACCATTCTTTCTTTGAAGGTTAGTTCGGGTTTGTGGAGAAATTATGACCAAAATCATTTTTATTGGTTAGTTTACCATAACTAATAGGTCTATTTGGGCCACATTCCATCAGATTTCAGGTGTTGGAGGACAAGCAAAGCTAATAGGATGTGCTAATAGGTGGTTTGCTTCTTTTGTTTAGTGAACTTTGCTTTCGACACACATCCCTTTGGGCACAAATATACAGGAGGTAAATTAGAGAGAAGAGAAAGGTATTGAATGTTTATTGTTTCAGACTCTCATCTCATCGTTCCAGACTCTCATTACTCTCCACACTATATTTTCACCATCATCAGTGTTAGGGAGTGGTAAACTACATGTAGCTCAACTAGTAATTTAACTACATTTTCCAGTAGCTTGGTGGCAGTTGAACTAAATTCTAACCTTGTTAGTGTTTTCAGAAGTGAATTACTTTTTTTTAGCATGTACCAGTGTAGCTAACTACTGGAACTACACACTACTTATTTTGCAAACATATAATAAAATATGTGTGAAGTAGGCAAGAATTTCCTTTCATTTTCGTCATCAGACCTGACACATTTTTACTTGAACCAGTTTTTGTTTTTAATAGGCTCCTGATAAATCCTAAATACCAAAAGCATATTTTTCTTAAGGGGAGTTTTAGTGTAACTTAACATCTTCCAGTGTGAAGTCATTAGTAGCTTGGTAAACTATATTTTCAGAGTTGCTTCCCCAACACAGACCACCAATCACCCTCCTTGTGAATATTTATGTGCATACAGTCAGAAATAGAGAAGTCGGCCGCTGGTAGACTCAAAGAGATTCTTTCTCTAACACCCAGCCATATTATGAGTCACACAGAAACTTGTATTGCAGATACTGGACTCCGTTTCGGGTATTCATTCATTAAGGATGTAAGCCTATAGTTTGTACTGCTCATCCCCTGCTTTAAAAACCATGTTATAAGTGGCGTAATGTATTCAGTACATTTGGAATGAAGGCGCTCAGCATTTACATTACAATGCTGTCTCTTTCCACACCTATGCTGTCCAATAACATGCTCTGTCTCATGCTTTTTAATGCGGTTGACGAGCGACTCATTTCATCGCATGTTGTTCATGGAGGCAGCTGCCATGTGAGGTTTTGGATTGACAGTTCTAAACTGCTGCTTGTGTTCTGGCCCAGGGGGTATCTCAGCCATGTTTCTTATATAACCGGGGCTCATTTGAAAAAGAAATGAATTATTCTTGCCATTGATGTTTTGTGCATTTGAATTAGCTTTACGAAATGGCTTCACGACACCTCCCACACAATCAACGAAGCTGGCCAACATTTTCTCACAAACCCATTTCCACGTTCTTTTCTCTCTCTTTCATGCAGACCTTCTTCTACTGCTGGTTGTTACGAAGGTATCATGCTGTAATCCTATTCTCTCCCTAACTGTCAATCATGTTTTCTTCCCTAAGACCCATTTTCCACCCCCTCTCTTCCCCATTCCCCTCAAACCTCTTACCCCTCACACCTCTCTTTCCCCTAACCCACAAACCACTTCCCCCCCCACCCCATACTTTCCCTTATTCCCTCACTATCTACCCCAAGCCCCCGTTCTTCCTCTCCTGTGCCTGATGAATGTGTTGCATATGGATTCCCCTCCCTCTTTTGTGTCCGGCCCTGTCTACTTGTGTGGGCAGAGTTGAAGTGAAAGGCTCTGTTTTGGTTGTATTGTTGTCGGCCCGTTTGGCCTTCATATGCACCACCAGAGAGTGAGTCTCTTCTGTGTCCCCCTCGATACCTGCCAACTCCGCTAACATGCAGTAGCACATACATGTATTATTAATGGCCCATCTTTGACAGTCCTGTATATTCAACGCAGGGTCCCCCGTCCTTGTTGTTGTTCGGCATCGCGGTGCGCGTTGCGGAGGCGGGGCCCGTCCTCCCGCCCCATTGTAGCAGTTACAGGCCAAACAAAGCACCCTGCCACCAAGGGTGGTGATGTCACCACGACGCATTCCCCTAACCCCCATCCGTGTGTGTGTGTGTTTGTGTGTGTGTGACACGTCAATAAGCTCAGGCATGATTCACGGCAGCCTCCGCTGCTCTTTATTGCTCATCCATAGACAAATGATGTGTCTGTAAGGCTCCGGCTAATGAGTGATGGTCAGGGCAGCACATCACATCGCCCAGATGCTGCTCTCCTTCCTCACTTTTATATAGACGCATAGAAAATGACTCAGGCTGTCACAATTGTAGTGTGCAAGGGAGTGTAAAGTGTGAGGGTGCTCCTCTCCTCTCTTTCTATCTTCTTTGTTTACCCCTTTCCCAACACAGAAATATATATTTGAAAAAACAAGTCAACTAAGTTTTTACGTCTTTTATGAAGCCGTAGGTCTGTGTTTCGGTAGGTAGATCATTTGATGACCCCTCTTGAACATCTAAGTCCCGTTTGAGCCAATGTAGGTATGATCTGAAGTCTAGTGTTGTGACACTGAATAGGCCTCAAGATGACTCGCCGACTGCCAGTTTTATTATTTATTTCACCTTTATTTAACCAGGTAGGCCAGTTGAGAAGAAGTTCTCATTTACAACTGCGACCTGGCCAAGATAAAGCAAAGCGGTGCGAAACAAACAACAACATAGAGTTACACATGGGATAAACAAGCGTACAGTCAACAACACAATAGAAAAAGTCTATATAGAGTGTACACAATATATATTTTTTAAAGTAGCAGTAGCAGTAACCCTATGGCGTGTGAGTATACAGATGTAAGATATTAATTTGAACCCTCTTTTGCTGCTGAGAATTTTCCTGCATAGAAGGAAATGCAGACTTGAATAAGTGTATTCAAGGATTAAAAAGGCTTCAAAAGTTTGCAATTTCCACTTTAAAATGTCAGACTTGGTTTGCAAAGGTTGAAAAATGTATCAACACTTACAAAAATTTGCCATGAATTATAATTCACATAATTCACATTTCCTGTTGTATAAAACTGGCTCAAATTAAGATCCTACACTTAGAAAAAAAGGTTTCCAAAAGGTTTCTTCAGCTGTCCCCATAGGAGAACCATTTTTGGTTCCAGGTAGAACCGTTTTGGTTCCAGGTTGAACTCTTTTGGTTTCCATGTAGAACCCTCTTTCTAAAGGGTTCTACATGGAACTCAAAAGGGATCTAACTGGAACCAAAAAAGGTTATTCAAAGGGTACCACTATAGGGACAGCCAAAGAACCATTTTAGATTCTATATAGCACCGGTAAAGAAAGATGAGAGTAATAAAGAGAGATGAGTAACAACTCGTTAGGCTACTCGAGCAGTATGTGTGAGTTTATTCACTGTTGAAGGACTCTGAATATGACTCATCTTAGCCGGGCTGAAATCATCAGATGCAATTCAAAACAGCAGAGCCATAACGATGGCACATTCTGTCTGTTCTTGCGACCGAGACAGAACATTTAGCAGCTCTCAACTAAATATGCAGCATCAGATAGACTTCTGGAGTGCATGTGTGGGTGGATGTGAAGGGATGGATGAAGGGGTGCGATGGGTGTTGAGAATGAAAAGTGAAAGCCCCGTATATCAGAGTGCTTGAAGGGGGAGTCTGCCTGTTTGAGGAGTTAAGGATCATCTTTTGTGGAACGGCCCCAGAGGGCCCCAGCCTCCCTCCTCCCAGATACCCAGAGGAGAGCCAGCTGATCTCCATCCTCAGACACACTCAGGTGACCGGCCTCATTTATCTCTCAGCGGGGCGTGGCTCCCTCCTGGCTTTGTTTGTGTGTGTAGCCCCTGGAGCCCTGAGGGGGAGGGGTGTGTGTGTGTGTGTGTGTGTGTGTAGCCCCTGAGGGGGGAGGGGTGTGTGTGTGTATTTCACTGTGTTACTGTATATTCTGTGTGTGTATATCACTGTGTTACTTAATGCTGGATGCAGTGTTTATCTACGACAGTATGTCCATGTCTGTCAAATTAAATCAAATTGTATTGGTCGCATACACATTCTTTCAAATCAAATGTTATTGTGTGCACTTGTCTATGTATGGTGTGTGTGTGTGTGTGTGTGTGTGTGTGTGTGTGTGGAGAAAGGGGTTCGCACATGGCATAAGGACAGCATTGTGCCAGCGGTATGGGGGATAGAGGGATGACGGCCGGCCGGACGGGGGGTGGAAAAGAGGACGGGGGATTGTCCAGATGAGTCATCGCAGATGTGCGCCTCCCTCCCTCCAACTATGTCCGCCCATCAGTAGAGCAGAGAGTGGAGTGGAGCGAGTGCGTTAGGCACGCTAGGTCATTTGTCATCTTGTTGGATGACACATTGTAGAGGAAAGGCACAGCACCGCTGAGACTCACATTCAATGCAGTCCCTGACTGATAGGGTCACGCAATCGCCACGGCAACATCTGTCCTGATGTTGTTCAGCCACAGGGAATATCAATTCAATATCTTTTCATGTCCTGAGGTACAAAGCAAATGTGCCACTATAACCACATTGGTTGAGACAACAACCAAGCAATTATGGATTCTAAGGGGATTCCAGTCATTAATACAAAACAGAATGATATAAATATTGATCCAGTTGAACACAAGTGATAGTTTGTTTTTAAATGTTTTTTTGACCACACCAAACAGACCATCCACAGTAAAGGACATTAGGTGGATCTCAAAACCTATAGTTCTGGCAACTGCGTGTCAATTAAAGTCTATATGTGACCCCCGTGACCTTGCTGACCTCAGCTCCATATAAAACCATTCACCATCGGAAGGGCAGTGCTCCCATAACAGCTAATCTGGTGATCATACTAGAACCTCCATGTGACATTTTCCACCAGTGTGTGGAAAGTGGAAATGACGGTTATGACCAGTAACCTCATGGTTGACCCGGCCCCTTTCCGCTCCTCTCCCTCCCAGCCTGTTCATTCACCTTTTAGCTCCTCTGTGCTTCCCTTAAAGACGTTTGATTGGTTTCCTCCATAGTACGGTAATAAAGTGTAAAGCACAAACGCTTACTTTTGGGAGTGCAGGGGATTCCTTCGTGGAAACACCCAGTGGTCTCACAGACCAGGCAGTTACAGAGAAAGCAGAAGTGGAGAAGGAGGATGGAGAGAAGAAACAGAAAGTCAGGGCCGAGGGGGATGTGAACGTACAGTAACATGATAACCGTATCCTCATTTAGTAGCATGGCAGACCTTGTGACTGAGGGCAATGCTTGCAATCACCACTACGCAACATAGCTCTGAGTCATAGATTTGTGGTCAAACCTTGTTTCCATAGTTACCAAGGGGAGTTATTGTTTGGTGGGATTTTTTTTAAATCAGGGTATTTCCAGAAATAGAGCAGTAAGAAAATGTATGTTGTTATTAAGAAAAGTCTTTCAAAAAACTTAGAGGAACAAATCCGGATGCGGCCAATCGTTCTCTTTCAAATAAAAGGCTGGAATTTCCCGATAGAATGCAAAACTCCAAGGTCAGTCAAGGTGAAGAGAGTCATTTTAGGTATCTGACAATATGTTACAGTTGACAGTATTGGTGTAACTTGAAGCTAGCTACCTTATACATTCCCTGAGCTATCCATTGCAGCCATACCTCTTTCAAGCACTCCTGAGGTATCAGATAACAACTTGAGCTGCACCTGCTAGCTAAATCGGTGGATTTTTGACAGCAGCAAAGTTTCTGGAGGGACAAGTTAGGAATTAGCCCACTGGGCACAGACGTCAATTCAACATCTATTCCACATTTGGTTCCACGTCATTTCATTGAAATTGCCCAGTGGGAGGTTACCTGTCATAGCCAGACAAATGTAAGGCAGCAAAGGGGGAACAGCAGTGCAGGCGGCGTAGGACAAGATGATGTGACATTTCCAGGCTATCTGGTTATTCAAGATCCGCACACCATTCACAGCGGTGGTTGTGAGGCTTTTGGTCAGCGATGATTCACTCTCTCTTTGCATCTTGTGAATAGTATTAAATGTTCGTGTGAATTAGAAACGTCCATGTATTCAGACTGGACCAGTGCATTAGTGACGCATCAATATGACGATTCAATACGACTTCAATAAAACTACACAACAGACTAGTATGAAACGTCCCACCTACACACTCTATGTACAATCAAAAGTATTGTGAAAAATGCACTTATATGTGAATTAAAGTAGTACAAAGTTAAGTATTTGGTCCCGTATTCATAGCACGCACTGAGTACATCAAGCTTGTGACTCTACAAACTTGTTGGATGCATTTGCTGTTTATTTTGGCTGTGTTTCAGGATACTTTGTGCCCAATAGAAATGAATGGTAAATAATGTATTGTCATTTTGGGAGTCACTTTTATGGTACATAAGAATAGAATATGTTTCTAAACACTTCTACATTAATGTGAATGCTACCATGATTACGTATATTTGTGAATGACTCGTGAATAGTGAGAAAGTTACAGATGCACAAATATCATACCCCACTCCACCTCCTGTGGAGAAGGAGGATGGAGAGAAGAAACAGAAAGCCAGGGCTGAATGGATGTGGAAGTCACAGGAGGTTGGTTGCACCTTAATTGGGGAGGATAGGCTCGTGGTAATGGCTGGAGCGGAACAGGTGGAATGGTATCAAATACATCAAATACAAATACAACACATGGTTTCCATGGTTTCCAGGTGTTTGATACTATTCCATTCGCTCTGTTCCACCCATTATTATGAGCCGTCCTCCTCTCAGCAGTGGAAGTACAGTACAGTATCATGAAAAAAACGTATCCTCATTAGGTAACATGACCTTGTGACTGAGGGCAATGCTTGTAATCACTACTACGCAACATAGCTCTGCATCATAGTTTTGTGGTCAGACCTAGTCTCCATAGTTGCCGACAGGAGTTATTGTTTGGTGTGAATCATTATTAATTCAGGGCATTTCTGGAAATAGAGAAGTAAGAAAATGTATGTGTTATTGAGAAAAGCCCCAAATAAACTTAGAGGAACAAAGTCTTAAAGAGGACGAGCCCGTCCTTCTCTTTTAAAGAAAAGACATGGAATTGTACGATAGAATGCAAAACTCCAAGGTCAGTCAATTGTGTCTATTCCACGATGGTTTAATGTAATTTCATTGAAATGACTTGGAAACTGTTGATTCAAACAGTATGTGCCCAGTTGAGAGAGAGAGAAGAGAGAGAGAGAAGAGAGAGAGAGAGAGAGAGAGAGAGAGAGAGAGAGAGAGAGAGAGAGAGAGAGAGAGAGAGAGAGAGAGAGAGAGAGAGAGAGAGAGAGAGAGAGAGAGAGAGAGAGAGAGAGAGAGAGAGAGAGAGAGAGAGAGAGAGAGAGAGAGAGAGAGAGAGAGAGAGAGAGAGAGAGAGAGAGAGAGAGAGAGAGAGAGAGAGAGAGAGAGAGAGAGAGTGTGTGTGAGTGTGTGAGTGAGTGAGTAGGGGACTCCACTCCTGTGTCAGTGATGTGAGGCGGAGGGGTTTCCCTGAGACAAGTCACACAGTACACATGTTCCCCATCCCTTCCCCCATCGACATCCCTACAGCTCTGGGACAGACGTCGCTGAGCCTGGCATATTGCCAGCGGTGACGGAAGGCTGTGGCCTCTGTGTGTAAGCGCTCCTGTCACTCGCAGACAGGAGCTAGGGAGCTAGTGCCTTGTGTCAATGGAGACAGCTAGTGGGGTTGCGCTGAAGGAACCAGAGACAAGGATGAGGTCATTCCTCAAGGAGACCAGACAATCAGAACTATTGTCTCAGGGGGCTTGCAAATCCATGCACGATCCCACAACTAAAAAAACTCAACTGCATTGTGGTTGGTTGTGTGCGAGGTAGGCTTCACTACTACTGCCAGGCACTGCTTGCCGTTCGCTGCAAAGAAATGAACTGATACGTTTGGCAGCTATTAAGATATTTCTACATTGCCTCAATGTCCAGGCAACAGCCTGAAGGAGTTAGTATGTAGTAGGTTGCGAGAGAAACGATGCCCCAAGTACATGTTATTGAGAAGAGAAGCCATGCTTTTCAATATCCCCCGCCATGAGTTCTCTTACTCTGACATGTGTTGTGTGGCACCTGTGTGCTCGCTGTTTGGAAAGACCTCTTGCATAGGCATGGAGCCTGATCAGTCAGCCGTGGGTGGCTGGAATCGGATCCCGCATTTTTACTCTGAAACGAAGTATTGAGTATGCGGCAGCTCAGAGTGAGTATACAGTTTCCTCCTGCAGTCGGGATGGTGACGAAACCATAAGCGACACCTGATAAGGTTCCATTTCATCATGAGTGCCTCGGCTGCCGGTTGCTGTTTAAGCCTCACGCTCTGTTGTTCTCTCTTCATAGCTCCACTCATTTTCCTATACAAACATGATTTAATAAGTTAATGTGTGGCATCGAATTGGCTACCACAATCAATATTACTCAAGTGGGAATTCCAAAAATACATCCTGAATGATTTTCAATCACCAGCCACAAGTCCTGGAGTGATGAAGTCACACGCAACACCAGTGGTAATCAATGGCACTACTACACAGGCCTACTACCACTGACCTTTATTTTCCAATCTTCTAGCGATCCTATGTTCTAGTAGAATCAATATAGTGCTTTCACTACTACTATTCAAAATGGCCGACGTAGGTTTAAACAAAGCAAATTCAATTTGAATGAAACTTAACTAAGAAAAGGCTATCTCTAAAATAAGGTCAAATAAATTGTGCTTAGATTAATAATTAATCCATCCCTGAGTTATTTATTCAATGAACTACTAAATCCAATAAGTGAATGGTGATTTTAATAATTGATTAATTGGCTTCCATCCAACCCCTGACTTCTTCACAAACAGTCTGTTAGGCAATGCTCTTTCTTTGACGCCTCAGCCCTTGCAATATGAATTTATTCAATTCATTCAATTCTTTAACATAACAGCATGTTTGTTATATAGACAGCACCCATCCACCCACAATTAACAATGGGCCATTTGAGCAAATAGGTATATCCACAACAAAATAGGAGATAGAGCAAGACGACAGCACAACTGACTTATTCAGAACTGTCTTGTTCTACAACTGACTTATAGAACTGTCTTGTTCTACAACTGACTTATAGAACTGTCTTGTTCTACAACTGACTTATAGAACTGTCTTGTTCTACAACTGACTTATAGAACTGTCTTGTTCTACAACTGACTTATAGAACTGTCTTGTTCTACAACTGACTTATAGAACTGTCTTGTTCTACAACTGACTTATAGAACTGTCTTGTTTTACAACTGACTTATAGAACTGTCTTGTTCTACAACTGACTTATAGAACTGTCTTGTTCTACAACTGACTTATAGAACTGTCTTGTTTTACAACTGACTTATAGAACTGTCTTGTTCTACAACTGACTTCTAGAACTGTCTTGTTCTACAACTGACTTATAGAACTGTCTTGTTCTACAACGGACTTATAGAACTGTCTTGTTCTACAACTGACTTATAGAACTGTCTTGTTTTACAACTGACTTATAGAACTGTCTTGTTCTACAACTGACTTCTAGAACTGTCTTGTTCTACAACTGACTTCTAGAACTGTCTTGTTCTACAACTGACTTATAGAACTGTCTTGTTCTACAACTGACTTATAGAACTGTCTTGTTCTACAACTGACTTCTAGAACTGTCTTGTTCTACAACTGACTTCTAGAACTGTCTTGTTCTACAACTGACTTATAGAACTGTCTTGTTCTACAACTGACTTATATAACTGTCTTGTTCTTGACCGGTGTGTATAAAGGGTTAACCTGCCACACACGTGTGTTTTCAGCAGGGCTCTAGCCTTTTGACCCTAGGGACCCTAGGGAAGATTTGATTTGAAGGCCCCCCTCAACTCATGGGCAAAACATTTTAGTGGCCCCCCTTTTGACGGCAGAGAGAAATAATTTACTGCAATTCTAGACATTTTGCCATGGGTGGAGAAGGTTTTTCAGTTTTAAAGCTAATACCATTCAATTCTACACATTTTGCCATGGGTGGAGAAGGTTTTTCAGTTTTAAAGCTAATACCATTCAATTCTACACATTTTGCCATGGGTGGAGAAGGTTTTTCAGTTTTAAAGCTAATACCATTCAATTCTACACATTTTGCCATGGGTGGAGAAGGTTTTTCAGTTTTAAAGCTAATACCATTCAATTCTACACATTTTGCCATGTTTGTTTAAAAAATATATTTTTGGTGCTTTTTTCACAAGTATGTGGTGAATTTTCAAAACTAAGTAGAAACTCTAAACCCTATCGTATGTTCCGAACCTTTGATTGAGCATTCATTGGATTTCACACATCGTTCATGTGAAATCAAAGTTGTCAGTAAAATACCATCAGAACATTTAGTGTAGTGACCCATACATCCAATCTTGGTGGGGCAAACTCCACAGAAATGTTTTATATGCATGCCAGCAAACCCACAACACAACATTAAACAATACATTAATTGCACTATAACGATGACAAACAATGACCACAAACTGTTAAAAACATAGCTGATATGGCAGACTTGCTTAAACAAATGTGGTTTCTACTGAAAATTGAGATGTACAAACAATGGCGTAAGGGACGACGAGCGGATAAGAGGCAATCCGTCATTCCGATTAAGACATTAACGAGCGAGCTAGCTAGCTTTTGAAATGTACAATGACAGAATTCAGAACATGGGCCGTTCTTACCCTGTACACCCAAGTCACCCTGTACACCCAAGTCACCCAAGTCAGAACCATATGATAAATAAAGGGGGCATATAAACAGACAATGAAAGCTCTTACAATATTTCTCTAAAACAGACTATAGGCTACATGTGCACCACCAAGTCAAAACAGTAGGCTAAGTTATGAGGGGGAAAGGGACCAAATTATTAGGGTAAGGCACACGGGCTACTAACGGCTTACTACACAACATACACTTAGTCTTACTTTCTTAGCTATAGTATATTTATCTCCCTGGCATAGTACATAATTTATGCAGCAGCATACAACACATTTTTGGACTCATCTTGTTGTGATGTGCTTACTTGAACTGGAAGGTGGGCAGCGGTCCTTCGTGGGCAAATTATGTCATCAAAGTCTGGCATTCTCAGGATTTATGGTGCTTTCAAGACAACTGGGAAATAGGAAAAAAACAAGGTTGAATCATGACGTCTGTGATCTTCAGGTCGGAGCTCTAAAAAGAGGCCAGAGTTCCAGAGTTGGAATTCACGAGTTAGAGGACTGTTCAAAATGTATTTTCCAAGTCAGAGCTCGTTTTTTGAGTTCCTAGTTGTCTTGAACTCAGTGAAGTCTGAGATTTTCCAGGCCCGAGTTTCCAGCAGAAGTCATGCTGGATTGACAGCATGGCCAATGTATTCAACCTTTTCTGGCTCATGGCATGTGAATATTTATCCATTAAAACTTAGAAAAGAGACCCATAAACACAGATTTGGACCACACATCCACTCCACTGAATAGCAGGCTAGTGATTGCTTTGCAACGCTTGCAGTTAGCCATTGATTCCTTCCAAACCACTCATTGTTATATTTGCGATTTCCAACTTGTACAATGTTTATGGCCAATGAGCACTGATACATTTTATCTGTAATTTCTCTTCATATGACAAGGATTGAAAATAATTTGCCAGCAGATTGTTGACTTGATGGCTGAGATTTTGAAAGTATAATGTTGACATGATCAGTCCAATCAAAGCTACAGTAGATATGTGATTTGACATAATTTTATCTGTGGCCAATGACCTTGAGCCTTCTTGGATTGGCACTTCCAATGTAACTATGGCAGCACCCAAGGGGCTTGAATTTTCTAGCACACCCTGTAGATTTTGCGGCCCATGAGTGACAGAACACAGAGCCAATCACGGCGCAACTAGAGCACATTACCAACCCCTATGCAATGTATTTTCAGCTTGCTGCCCCACCACCACAGAAAGCACTGAGCTAGACTGACACCTGCATGTTGGAGCTGCCTTACTCAAGAAAGCAAAAAAGAGATAATGTTTGTTTTTGACTTTGTTTGCAAACTGATATGTGACACGTATTAATGCCAAAATAACAATAATATATAGTTTTTTTTTGCTAAAAAGGTGGGCTCCTCCATTTAGTTATTTTAACAACCATTTAATCCAACAGTAAAAAATACAAGGTACATATTTCAAAGCATATTTTTTTTTAAGCACTGAATGGAACAAATAGAAGATGGTAAACATACACCGAGTATACAAAACATTAGGAACATCGTCCCAATATTGAGGTGCACCCCCTTTTGCCCTCCGAACAGCCTCAATTTGTCGGGGCATGGACTCTACAAGGTGTCGAAAGTGTTCCACAGGGACGCTGGCCCAAGTTGACTCCAATGCTTTCCACAGTTGTGTCAAGTTGGCTGGAATTCCTTTGGGTGGTGGACCATTCTTGATACACACGGGAAAATGTTGAGCGTGAAAATCGCAGCAGCGTTGCATTTCTTGACACACTCGGACGTGTGCTCCTGGCACCTACTACCATATCCTCTCGAAGGCACTTCAATATTTTCTTGCCCATTTACCCTCTGAGTGGCACACATACACAATCCATGTCTTAATTATTTTTTTTAAATCCTTCCTTAACCTGTCTCCTCCCAACTGTCTACACTAGTTATAGTGTATTTAACAGGTGACAACAATGAGGGATCCTAGCTTCCAACCAGATTCACCTGGTTAGTCTATTTCATGGAAAGAGCAGGTGTTCCTAATGATTTGTGCACTCAGTGTAATTTTCCATACAGTATTTGACTAACTTGACATGCACCATAAAACATTTTTTGTATCCAATGGCAGGTTGTGAGCATGTTGAGAAATATGTCAATCTTACAGTTCCATTGTCCTTATACAGTACGTAGGACAAATCATCAGAAATAGAGGTATTGTAAAGTAGCTATTGTAAAAATGTAGCACGGTATTGTTGTATGCCATTTCTGCTCCATGCGGCATTGTACAAGATCACCGTTTCTATGTGACTTGTCAACTGATACAGTATCACCTGTTTCTCTGCTTGAAAGTACACTTAGTGCCAGGTTGGTAATTCAGCCATGATTACTACAAGTTTAGATAGCTGTGTAAACTAACTTATCAATCAAAACATTTTTAGCTGACATGGGCTAATTTGAGTGATTGTCAGTGACTGACATAACTAGAGGAAGACTGCTGATGTACAACAACATTTCGAAATTGCCCCTTGTGTATATTACTATTCTAAAGCTAAACAGTAAGTTAAGACCCCCCTCCCCCAAAAAATGTACGTTTATTTTTGTTGGTCGTGTCCCCCTAGCGGCCGGTGGCATTAGGCGACCTCCTATATCGCTTATGCCTAGAGCCGGCCCTGGTGAGCAGCTGCCATTCAGCGGGCACTTAGGAGCACTGACGGTAACTGCAGATGAAGGAAGGGAGTGGGCCAGTTAATATAGCAGCGGTCCCTTATTCAGCACATACACACACCCGCGAAGAGTTTGAGTGAACGAGAGAGAGGGAGGGAGTGTGTGTTTGTCCACACAGAGCTCGAACAACTGCATTCAAACGGAGAAGGGGAGAGGGAAACGGCTGCTACTTATCTGAACAAGCTTCCACACATACGGAGGAGCCGAGGCCATTCCCACTGGCGATATTGCTGCAGTAGATTGCATTGACGCCAGCAGCAAGAGATACCTCATGCGGGCATAGACGCGTCGCATTTTGTCGGTGGTAAAAAGCTACTGGGGCGCCTATTTACCAACCCCCGCTGTTATCCTTATTTTGTTTCGGTTTATCTCATTGTACTCTGCTGAGAGTGTGTTTATTCGGCACCTTGCGTTCGTCATCCAGTGTATTTTGGCCGCTGCTTGAAACTGACAAACACTGTTCCTTGACGCGCCCGAAACGTCTGCAGAGGTGGAGGAGACGCCAGGGAGCGGTTGTTGTGGAGCAGGTTGGGATATTTTGCGATAAAAGCTACTCAACCAGAACGTGCAGTCGTGTGTGAGCACGCTTTCGCCCATGTCGATAGACTGCTGCTTCACAAATCTGATTTTTACACTGCTCTTTTAAAATCATGATTTGACAAATGGGTTAATTATCGCCATGCAAGAGTTTACTACGAAGACCGGTCAATAGAATTACGCATGGATGCTTGTATAATGTAGTCACAACGTTAGTTCCTGCAGAGGTATTCAGTTAATATCAATCACCATCGAAAAAAGCCTTATTGCGGTATTGTATCAAAATGCCTGCGGGAATGAAGCCCCTGGAAAAGTTTTTGAAGAAACAGACAACGGCGCTCACTCGAGCTGGTGGCTTTGGTGAGAAGGCGACTGGCACTGGCACTTCTCGGCGGCGAGCCAGCCTGTCTCGGGTAGTTCCGTTTTTCAGGGAAACTTCTCCAGAGAGCGGTCCGGCCAGGGAGGTGTTCAGCCCGGACACTGAGGAAGCACCGTGCTGGCCCTCGGCCACTGCGGACATTAGGAGCCCGTCGTTGTCTAGCGATGAGCAAAGCTCCGAGGCGAGTCTGGACACGAGCTGGACCCCGCTGCCTGCGGACACACCGGACAACCTGGCGCTGGCGCTCCTGGACAGTGTGGCGGGCAAACGATATGGCAACTGCACAGGTAAATTGACCTTGTCAGTCAACAGCATTTATACAACACAGTGCATCCACCTATTGGCCTGTGAATCATCACACTCAGTGGTTTGACTAATGCCTCAACTGTTTCACACCAAGTCATGGTGTTCTTGCGTTTCACTTTTGCAAATTAGCCAAGCAATTCACTTGTCAAATGAATGTAGCCCATCCAGGAACCCCAAACTACAATTTGGTCCTTGCTTAGGCTATATCCTAGTCTATAGGCCAACATATGCTATTGAAAATAACTACGATTTTGCCCATTTTCTAATTTTTCTCCAAACAATAACATAAACCCCAAATACTCAGTCAGTGATCTATTCCAGGCTGTAGAATTAGTGATTAGGCGGTGGTTCCGTCCCATCATTGCCTTGTTATATTATCTGATTCAATGGTTACATAAGAACGTCTGGCCTCATTAAGAAAAATAAAAGTATGTTATTAAAAGGCATGGTCCAGATGTTTCTCACACCTCAGAAAATAATACCTCGCCAAATGAATCATATTTACGCTTTACATTTGTGACACACCAAAAACGAAACTCGTCCAAATTCTAACGTATAGCCTCTAGGGTTCAGCTTATTCAACAAAAACATTTTGATTGAGCTCATTTGCACTTGCCCTTTACAGTAGCAGCATGTCTTTCGTATGAAAACTGGCTGCTTCACTATCAGTCATGGAGGAAAGCGATGGTCTTCGCACATTGGCTGCTGAGTTTGTGTACTTATTTATTTATTTCTAAAAACGAGGTCATGATTCTCATCCTAAAAGACAATGTTTCTGTTGGCAGCTAAAGAGCAGACGATACAATGTGTTTTATTCTGGAGTGGGCCTTGCGTGGAGCGTCTCAAATAGAAGCAAATTCTACTTTAGCGCTTGCCTACGCAGACGCTCGTTCACGC
The DNA here is from genome assembly GCF_013265735.2 of Oncorhynchus mykiss. Lineage (NCBI taxonomy): Eukaryota > Metazoa > Chordata > Actinopteri > Salmoniformes > Salmonidae > Oncorhynchus > Oncorhynchus mykiss. The sequence goes on from NC_048576.1 coordinate 67,827,027, forward strand.
ACGTGAGCTGTGTGGGTGAAATGATGAAATAACATGTATGTGTACATTTTTATTCTGCAACGCTCGCTCACGCAATGTAGCCAGTGAGGTTTGCATGTAATGCCTCTAAAGGGAAAAGTAATCTTAAACTGAGTCAGATTACGTTACTGAGTTTGGGTAATCCAAAATTTAGGATACAGATTACAATTTTGAACAGGTAACTGTAACGGATTACAATTAGAAAGCAACCTACAGCAACGCGGGAGCCCACATTTGTATACATTGTAATATAGCAACCATAAACATATGTATGTGAGGGAGCTGGTGATGGGTTCTTGGAATGGTGCCAGAGAAGATTCCCAAGCTGTTGATGCTGTTGAATTGAAGTAGGTTAGTGGTTATAATGTGATTTATTCCTATCCTGTGGGGGATGGTTGGTGAGTGATACACTGCATTAGATGACACCACCACTGTCAATATCTACCTTTTGAGCGAAGCCTCCAGTATGTCCATTTTTACTATGCATCTCATTGTGAGTTTTTTTCCCTCCACTGCTTATCTCAACAAGTCATGCAGTAACAGTATTTAACTGAGTTTTCCAAGGTAGATTGCCAAGGCTTCCTGTGTAACATGCAGATTTTCCTCTCGGCCAATCCTTGAATTCTGTTCAGTTTATCTGTTGTGTTGGTTGGTGCATGATGTGGGTTTCACACACTGTAACACGATTAACAGATCTCTCTGGAGAATCCAACAGATTTATGAAGTACGACTGTGATGTGCTGGTCAGGCGTTATTACAGGCAACAATGAACAGATCAATAGCATATGATCAGGAAACGTCTCAGAATGAACACCTGCAATTAACTGTGTGGAGGACACATTGAGACCTACTGTTTTAGTGATAATCCACATCAGTTCCTGTTGTTCTGTTGCAGGAGGAATCTGCTCTACCTAGGTTCATATAGTGCATAAGGGTTCATTGTACCTCCAGTAAATTATCTTAGAACTATTCTGCTTGCGGGCAACCATCCCCCATTATGCATTGCAAAGCCAGTGTATCTCCTGTCCTATGACCCCTTGACCTCGCTGACCTGCTCCCCGGGTCATCCTGTATGTTCCTGTTAAACTAACTGAGCATGCTTGAATTCCCCTCTCTCGCGCTGTTGTTTCTCTGTCAATTTCCCCCTACAGCATTTTACAGGAAAATACATATCTCCACTGCATCATTCCTAAGAAGAGAGAAGTGGCGTCGTAGTGCTAGAGATGGAATTGGCTCTGTATAGCAGCCAACAGTCATGTTTTAAACAGCAGATGTGATTCCAGAATGTATATCTGATTCCGAATGAATCAAAATGGGAGATTTTAGTGATACATGGGTTGATGTTAAACCTGATTTATGTATGCTTTTAGTTTGACAAATACACTGGGAAGTTGGTTGGCGTACGGCTGAAAAGGGTTCATGAGAGTTCATCTGGTCCATCCCAAAAGGTCACTATTCTGTTTGACTTTTATTTGTCCGACTCATTTTTGCTCTTTGACTTAATTCACTCCGGCGGACTGTGTTGGTGTTATAAACACTTAGTGAACTACAACCCAGATGGTTTAAATATGTTTAATCTCGTTTAACCTGTTTCTTGGAGGGCCAAGCTCGCTGCTGTTTGGATGGTGATGTTCTAGAATATGTCAAAAATGCGTGGCTAATCCAGGATTGGTTAACAAAAGCGGACCTGCCCACCCTTTCATGTGGAGCAGAAATTAATCTTTGGATTATGGATCTAGGTTGGATCTTGATCCTGCCTTTATAGTCAAAATATTTCTAATTAGGAAGTGTGTGTGTGTGTGTGTGTGTCTGTTGGATGCAAATGTGTTTATGTTGAAACAATGTCAACAAGGTCCACTACGACTTGAACACTGCATGCTCCCCGACCTTATGACCCCCTGTCTCACACACTCCTATATGACATTCTACCTGACAGACTTGAGTACACCACACCGTATAACATTTTACCACAGTGCTCTCACTGAGATACTATGCACCAGGCTGTCCATATCAGCAGTCCCAGATCAGTGTTGGCTGAGTGGCCCTCCAGATGAACACCATAAACCCTCTGAGTCACTGCCCTCTGCGTGTGTGTGTGTGTGTGTGTGTGTGAGAGAGAGAGAGACACAGTGCCGCAGGTAAAGAACAGATTATAAGCATTTTGACAGCCCCTAAAAAGTCCCGTCCTTTTCGAGGTCAACGGCAACGCTCTTATGTAACCCTGTTTACCTTGTGGTTTCATTTCTCGTCCACCCACGCTATTGGTTCTAGGACCATGCGTGTTGAGGCAAGGGTTAGGCCATTTTTAGCGGTGTACATGTCTCGCAGGGTTACAGTGGAAGTAAAGATGAAAACAGTCTGTTAATGAAGCCATGTCTGACTCGTAATGTGTGATACAACTTAGGAAACCACACGTCTACAGTCCATTCCCACTGTTATTGTCTGATAAATAGTCCAAATGAAAACAGATGGATAAGACCAGCATCATAATAACAAAGAGGGTCATTTGCCCCTCCCCACCCTGTGTATTTGGACAGTACACATTCTTAGTATACAATAGTATTACATGTAAAAGCACGGAACTAAACAAGTCGTAGAGGTTTAGACCAGTCACCCATGGGTACAATAATGGGTTAAAATAGCTATGGTCGATACAGACGAGGGTGTCAGGGCACTGGAGATGCTGCAGCAGTTGCTTACAGTGCAGAACAGTACATGGCTGGTTTGTCTTGCAGAGTGACGAGGACTTGGGGGTTTGATGTTGGCTTTTGAAACACTTGCAATGCAGAGGGGGGAACATGTCTCGTATCAAGCTCCACATCAGTTATTCACAAAGCCAAGCGGGATGTTATAAACTAGACTTTGGCTGTGCTTGACGCTCTCATTGCTTTGCATTCCACATCCAGCGATACACTCCTTAGGCGGCAGCTCTGAGACTCTGAGCCACGCAGCTGAAAAGTCTTGTGGAACGAAAGGGAGCGGGAGGAAAAGGGACAGAGTGCAGAGAGAAAATGTGATTTGCGTTGGGCTGTGTGGGAGGGATTCTGATGATTCTTTTATGGAAAGAAAGTGGGATTAAAAGAGATGAGGCTGCCTAGTGCCCACTCCTTTTGGATGCTTTTACATAAGGAGAGGAGGGACGGCGGACTCTCCCCTGCCTCCTTGCTCTCTACATGCCTGCACTCTCCTATCAAGCCCACGCACCTTGACCACTGAGGAGAGTAGAGCACGATGGGGCCCCCCAGGGATGATTGACTTGCCTTACTTACTGTGTGTGTGTGTTTGAATCTCTGTTATTTTTGCGTGTGCATGTGTGTGCGCTTGGATGCATGCGTTTGCATTTCTGTACTTTTTCACTTGGATGGATGTGTGCATTGATGTGATTGCATAAGAGTGTGTGCTTGGATGTGTGTGAGAGTGGGTTGGAGCCTGTCTATCTGTGGGCCCGGCGTGGAAAAGAGGCTCTCCAGCACAGCACCTGTTCACATGGCAACCAGCACTTCCAGGGAAGCAGCAGGAGGAGGAGTGGGGGGGAATAGAAACAGAGGGAATGCAGGAAGGAAGGAGATGACTGTTTGAGAACATGAGACTTGGGAGAGACTCAATAGAGGTTTCATAAACTATATGGACAGTGTGCCAGCCAGTGGGAGGAAGAGGGGGACGGAGAGACTGAGCAAAATACTCTTGTTAACTGGCTTCTCATCTAATCATCACTTCTTTTATCTACTAGCTTATCCAGGTGGCATGATGACAAGTAGATCAGTGCAGTGGCTTCTTTCTCTCAGTTGGCAGTTTGGTACCAACTAGTTTTGACCATCCAGAGGGAGTCGGGTTGCAGCAGCCTTGCCAGCCGGGTAGTGACTATGACTTACCCTGATGAACTCCTTCGCCACTTGACATCCTTTGATGTGACCGGAGCGGTGGTTCTTATCTCTGCCATGCTGTGTGCAACATTAGGCACACACGCTCGCGCACAGATGGCCCCGAGCACATTGGGGGAAACGCCGCTAGCCAGCGGCAGTAATATCAACCCTTCTTCCTCCCTTCCCCTGTAGAACTGAATACTGACCCAGGGATAGGCCTAATCGCAGGGGATGGTAGACCAATCAACTTGGCAGGCTTAGGAATCTGATTTGGGAACAGTTGTATGAGAGAGAGAGAATTGACTAGCATGGGAACTGTCAGGTTACATTTAAGGGACACACACTCAATCCAAGACCAAGAACCATACTCTCTCCAGAATGGTCCCCAGCATAAGGGCCAGAGGAAGATGTACATGCTACATGATGATAAACTGAGAGGGTTTGGAGAAGGCATGAAGCCACTATGGCAGGTGTATTGTTAATTCTTTTATTTTTGTCTATTTTATTTCACCTTTATTTAACCAGGTAGGCCAGTCGAGAACAAGTTCTCATTTACAAATGCGACTTGGCCAAGATATGGCAAAGCAGTGCGACACAAACAACAACACAGAGTTACACATGGAATAAACAAAGGTACAGTCAATAACACAATAGAAAAAGTCTATATACAGTGTGTGCAAATGGCATGAGGAGGTAAGGCAATAAGTAGGCCATAGTAGCGGAGTAATTGCAATTGAGCAAATTAACACTGGAGTGATAGACGTGCAGATGATGATGTGCAAGTAGAAATACTGGTGTGCAAAAAAGTAAATAAAATGGGGATGAGGTAGGTAGATTGGATGGGCTATTTACAGATGGGCTGTGTACATCTGCAGCGATCGGTTAGCTGCTCAGATAGCTGATGCTTGAAGTTAGTGATGGGTAATATAAGTCCCCAACTTCAGCTATTTTCTTTTCAATTCGTTCCAGTCATTGGCAGCAGAGCACTGGAAGGAAAGGTGGCCAAAGGAGGTGTTGGCTTTGGGGATGACCAGTGAGATATACCTGCTGGAGCGCGTGGAGCCAGTGGGTCTGGCGACGAATATGTAGCGAGGGCCAGCCGACGAGAGCATACAGGTCGCAGTGGTGGGTGGTATATGGGGCTTTGGTGACAAATCGGATGGCACTGTGATAGACTGCATCCAGTTTGCTAAGTAGAGTGTTGGAGGCTATTTTGTAAATGACATCGCCAAAGTCGAGGATTGGTAGGATAGTCAGTTTTACGAGGGTATGTTTGGCAGCGTGAGTAAAGGAGGCTTTGTTGCGAAATAGGACGCCAATTCCAGATTTTTATTTTGGATTGGAGATGTTTAATATGAGTCTGGAAGGAGAGTTTACAGTCTAGCCAGACACCTAGGTATTTGTAGTTGTCCACATATTCTAAGTCAGAACCGTCCAGAGTAGTGATGCTAGACGGGCGGGCGGATGCGGGCAGCGAACAGTTGAAAAGAATGCATTTATTTTGACTAGCGTTTAAGAGCAGTTGGAGGCCACAGAAGGAGTGTTGTATGGCATTGAAGCTCGTCTGGAGGTTTGTTAACAGTGTCCAAAGAAGGGCCAGATGTATACAGAATGGTGTCGTCTGCGTAGAGGTGGATCAGGGAATCAACCGCAGCAAGAGCGACATCGTTGATATATACAGAGAAAAGATTAGGCCCGGGAATTGAACCCTGTGGTACCCCATAGAGACTGCCAGAAGTCCGGACAACAGGCCCTCCAACTTGACACACTGAACTGTATCTGAGAAGTAGTTAGTGAACCAGGCGAGGCAGTCATTTGATAATTCAAGGCTGTTGAGTCTGCCGATAAGAATACAGTGATTGACAGAGTCGAAAGCCTTGGCCAGGTCGATGAAGACGGCTGCACAGTACTGTCTTTTATCGATGGCAGTTATGATATCGTTTAGTACATTGAGCGTGGCTGAGGTGCACCCGTGACCAGCTCAGAAACCGGATTGCACAGCAGAGAAGGTACGGTGAGATTCAAAATGGTCAGTGATCTGTTTGTTAATTTGGCTTTCCGAAGACTTTAGAAAGGCAGGGCAGGATGGATATAGGTCTATAACAGTTTGGTTCTAGAGTGTCAGCCACTTTGAAGAGGGAGATGACTGCGGCAGCTTTCCAATCTTTAAGGATCTCGGACAATACGAAAGAGAGGTTGAACAGACTGGTAATAGGGGTGGCAACAATGGCGGCAGATAATTTTAGAGGGCCCAGATTGTCTATCCCAGCTGATTTGTATGTGTCCAGGTTATGCAGCTCTTTCCGAACATCTGCTATCTGGATTTGGGTGAAGGAGAAGCTGGGGAGGCTTTGGCAAGTAGCTGAGAGTATGCTCTGACCACACAGTGTGTAGAGCAAACTGTTAGTAGTTCAACATTTCCAACAAAAGCGTTGTGCGGTTGGAGGAAGGGGGAAAGGCATATGTTTGCAGTAGCCAATCCCAACCTTCAGTTCCAACATGGTCTTTAAACGTGTGAAAAGCAGCCAAAAGGTCACAGCAGCTGCATTGAAGGGCAAAGACGAAAACTGAGGAAAAACATTGTCTTTTTCATTGTTGGTGTAGTCTGTTGATTTAAGGGTGTTTCCTGTGGCAGCCATGTGTGTTTGTACATGTGCACTTATTTTATAGCTCTGTCACAAGGGTGTACTAGAGAGAGAGATGCCATGCGGGCATATTGCTTTACGCCCCTTTGGGTCCCCGGGACCAGGATTGAGAACCAGTGGCTTAGACATCTGGGGTGTGACCCCTAGTGTTGTTTGGTGGGAGTGTCTAGTAAACATTGTGGACATATAATAAACATTTGAGCAGTGTTTCCAAATCCGGATATATATATACACACACAATTACCAGTCAAAAGTTTGGACACCTACTCATTTCAGGGTTTTTCTTTATTTGTACTATTTTCTACATTGTAGAATAATAGTGAAGACAAAACTATGAAATAACATATATAGAATCATGTAGTAACCAAAACAAATCAAAATATATTTGAGATTCTTCAAAGTAGCCACCCTTTGCCTTGATGACAGCGTTGCACACTCTTGGCATTCTCTCAACCAGCTTCATGAGGAATGCTTTTCCAACAGTCTTGAAGGAGTTCCCACATATGCTGAGCACTTGTTGGCTGCTTTTCCTACACTCTGCGGTCCGACTCATCCCAAACCATCTCATTTGGGTTGAGGTCGGGTAATTGTGGAGGTCAGGTCATCTGATGCAGCGCTCCATCACTCTCCTTCTTGGTCAAATAGTCCTTACACAGCCTGGAGGTGTGTTTAGGGTCATTGTCCTGTTGAAAAACTATTTGTAGTCCCACTAAGCGCAAACCAGATAGGATGGCGTATCACTGCAGAATGCTGTGGTAGCCATGCCTGATTCACGCAGTTTCCTCTGAATAGTTGATGTTGATGTGTCTGTTACTTGAACTCTGTGATGCATTTATTTGGGCTGCAATTTCTGAGGCTGGTAACTCTAATGAACTTGGGTCTTCCTTTCCTTTGGCAGTCTTCATGAGAGCCAGTTTCATCATTAGCGCTTGATGGTTTTTGCGACTGCATTTGAAGAAACTTTAAAAGTTCTTTATTTTCATAATTTACTGACCATGTCTTAAAATAATGATGGACTGTTGTTTCTCTTTGCTTATTTGAGCTGTTCTCGCCAGAATATGGACTTGGCCCTATTTGGTGAAATACCGTCTTCTATATGCCACCCCTACCTTGTCATAACACAACTGATGGATTGGCTCAAACGCATTAAGAAGGAAAGAAATTGCACAAATGAACTTTTAACAAAGTAACACTGGAATGAGTAGGTGTCCAAACTTTTGACTGGTACTGTATGAATGTGCCCTATAGCATTAGCCACTGGTGGGAAAGTCAAATCAAATCAAAGTTTATTTGTCACGTGCGGCAAATACAACAGTGAAATGCTTACTTACAGGCTCTAACCAACAGTGCAATTTCAACAACAAAAAGGTATTAGGTGACCAATAGTTAAGTCAAGAAATAAAAACAACAGTAAAAAGGTATTAGGTGACCAATAGTTAAGTCAAGAAATAAAAACAACAGTAAAAAGACAGTACAAAAAAAACACAATCTTCAAGTATGTGACTGGCAAAGGCATTGCCTCGACTTGGATGCCCTTGGGTGCATATTTGAGCCTTGCTGCAAGCTCACTGGAGCGAGTGGCCAGACAAGTCTCTCCACTGCCCAAAATGGAAGGTTGCGGTTGGGGAGGGAATGCCGCAGAGTAGCTACTGGGTGCAGTTTGAATTAGGTTACCATGAACAGCAGGGAACCACTGCTGTGTGTCTGTGTTTGTCACCATTTGGTTTCGGGTTACTTATAAAATCCAGATTGTCCATGCATATATGTGTGTGTGAGAATTTTTCCTCTGCCATATCGACACAGGATTGTGTATGTGTTTTTATATTTGCCCTGGTGTTCATTTGCATCTCAACGGCTGTGTGTTTTGGAGGTGGAGAATGGGAATTGGCGTGGAGAAGATGCACCAGATTAGTGGAACAAGCGCCAACAGGCAGATGCAGAGTACACACACTCGCCCACACACACTCTCTACCTCTCCATCTGACCGCTTCATGCTGAAACCCAAACACTTAAGAGAGAGCTGAGAGGGTGTGTGTTTTTGTATGCGCATAGTAAGGTAGAGTACAGTCAAAGAGATAAGGTCACCATAGAAACGGGATACGCATCACAGTTTATATAACTGCATACCAGACTAGTTCGGTTCGGCTGGTAGCTAGGGATGGGCTGAAATCTGCCTTTCTGTCTCTCCAATATCAAATTGATTTATAAAGCCTTTTTTTTTTTACATCAGCAGATGTCACGAAGTGCTGTACAGAAACCCAGCCTAAAACCCCAAACAGCAAGCCATACAGATGTAGAAGCACGGTGGCTAGGAAAAACTCTCTAGAACGGCTGGACCATAGGAAGAAACCTCGAGAGGAACCAGGCTCTGAGGGGGGGCCTGTCTTCTGGCTGTGCTGGGTGGAGATTGTAAGAGTACATGGGCCATTAAGGACAGATTGCTCATCAAGGTGTTCAAATGTTCATAGATGACTAGCAAGGGTCACAGTGGTTGTAGAGGCTTCTACCGGTCAGCACCTCGGGAGTAAATGTCTTTTTTTTTTTTTATCAGTCCCACTGGTTCAGATCCAAACCACATGTACAGCTTCTGCTTTATGAATGGTCTCCAGACCTTGTGTTGTCATGAGGCTGAATCTCCTCCCCCCTTCCACCCTGGTATAAGGTGGCCCACAGCTGTGACTTGAACCACAACCTCCTTCTATCTCTCCATCCTGCCATTTTCCACCCCTGAAGGTAGTGTGCACTCCTCTCCTCCCAGCCTTTATGCTTCCTGCAGGGAAAGAGAGAAAGGGGGATGAAGGACAGGGTGTACTTCAAGGCTGTATGCTTTGCCCACTTCACCCCCCCCCCCCCTCCTCCCACACACACACACACACACACATCACCACAGCCCTCTTGCCGTTTGGATTCAGGCACAGACCGTGGGAGGTGGGCAGTAGTGGGAGGTGGGCTTTGATCCTGAGATCAGGGGCATTGCAGGGAGGGAGTGTTTTGTTTGTTTTTCTATTCATGCACAAGTGTTTGAATGAGAGAGTCTGTCATCTGTAAATTAGTTGAGTTTGTGTAAGTGCCTGTATGTGTCGTGTCCATTTGGAATCATCTACCTCTGTATGAATGTGCACGCACGTTTATGTGTACATGTACAACGTGTGCGTGGGGGTGCACATGTTTGAGATTCTGGGGCGTATGTGTTTTGTGTCTGTGTTTATGTGGGAGTTGGATTTGTGCTCCTCTCTCCCACTCCTGTCATGTGGAGCGGTGTGCTCACTTCTAATCTGAGCCAGAGATTTTCTGCACTTTTAAGCTTCAGCATAATACGTGGCGGGAGGAGAGAAAGTGAGAGAACAGGCTTTGGAGAGAGGGAAACCATCTCCCCACCCTGTTACATGCACCGATCCATCTTCGTGACATGCTATTTTTCTCTCTTGTCGCGGGGGTTGGACACACTATTAGTTTGACAGTGGAGCAGGGAGATTATCAGTGGCCATCTCTCTCTGTTACCACTGTGTGGATCCAAGAGCCTGTCACAATGGGTCTTCCCCCACGTCTAGAAGGTGAATGACCTGAACAGACCTCACCAATGAAACACAGTGGCAACCTGCCCGAGAGCCCGGCAGCCATATTGGATGAGTCAAACAGGATGACTTCTCTCACATTCTAGTCTATGAGACTTTATTATGTAAGCTACACATGAAACAAACAGGGAATGTGTCCTCTCTATGCTATTAGTTTCTATGGTCTCCTTTGCCATACTGTACTTCATAGCTAGCTCTGTAGCGCCCTGCTGTTCCTTTGCAGGTATAGTTGAAAGGATGTGCTATTTTCCTGTGGTCACACACAGAGCTCCAGGGGAATAATGATGGGGAAGGTGATTGAGACCCGTGGCCTTCACCACTCTTCCTCGCCCACTCACTCACTTCTTTCTCTTATTCTCTCTTTCTCATGCACTCTCCTCTCTTTCCTCTGGTTCTCTCTCTTTTGCATCCCATTTGTTTCTCCCCCGCCACCCACGTTCTCGCTCTCTCTTTCCTCTCCTCTCTCTCTGTGCTTTGCCTGTCTTCTGACTTTCATACTCTTTCTTTTTTTTTATTGTTTTGTTTACTTCCTCTGCTCATCTTTTGCCGCTCTCTCTCTCGCTCTCTGGGCTCAGTCTCACTGCAGCCACTCAACGTGGCATCTCCCAGGCAACTGTGGGAAACCAGTACTGCCAAGAGGTCGACGATGCGTGGACTCACTCGCTGCAGCACGCAACGACTACAGATACCCACATTAGCCCACAAACGAGCACGTTTTAACACACACACAGCCACACACTAGCATGCACACAGTCGAACCTGCAAAATACCACACAAGCACACATATTTAAATGTCATCCACACACGGACACCGACAAATATATTACATTCATTGGAAGTGCCTAATTACCATATGTAGTGGATACTTTAGGAAGGGAGTGGATCAGAAGCCTCTATTACAATCAAGCAATAGAATCACATGCAGAGAATTGGTTCTGTAGTTTTCGCAGTATCCAATGTCACACAGTATTTGTCTTTCTTTCCTGTTGAAATATAGTTAGAGTAGCCAGGAAGACGAGCGGTCTGAACAGGTCTTAATCTAGTAGTGATTGAACAGCAACGCCTCCATGCTTTCTACGCTTTATGAATTCAGAGCAGGTATTGCCATTCCACTGTCCCAGCCCCGCTCCAACGTGTGCCAAATTCTGTCACACACACACACACACCCTCCCTCAGAGGTCAATGGATTCCGTTTGTGACGGTCTGTCTGGGATTGAGCATGGGGGCAGTTTGATTAGCACGGCTAGTGAGTGCTCTCTTAATGATGCACTCTGGGTAATGGAATGTGGGGCACCCCTTTTTGTGCCGCAGCTTCTAGTAATTTCCATCAAAACCTTTGTTTTTTTTGTTGTTGTTGTTACATATCCCGAACACACGTCTGCAGGCCTATATTGTCAACATCTTCACACCCCTAGTGTGCGCGTGGTGTCTTGTTGATGGTCAGTGTGTTAAAATCTGTCTGTAAAATACAACACTCTTTAACTCATATGTCTGACCCTGTGAGGTTAAGTATCCACTAGCCTGCTTATCCCCATAACACCAGCAGTAAACTAGGGAAAGTATATCCTGTCACCGGGAACAATCCCTCCACACTCCGTCTACTGCTTTTCCAGAATAACAACTTCCCCCTAACCAGAGAGGAAATAGGCCTACACTTTCCAATTTCATCCGTCTCGTTTGTTGCCATTTTGAAATAATAATAATAATAATAATAATAATAATAATAATAATAATAATAATAATAATAATAATAACAACACCGCACGAGTCATTGAAATCTCATCTGATTTAGTGGGATTGGAGCGATTTAACCGCAGTACAGCCGGTCCGAGACTCCTAGTCAGGGTTTATAAATATGCCTCCCCTCTGGTGTGTATAGCTATAGACTGCAGACTGAATTGGAGCACAGAGGACCAGGTGGCGGTTTCACTGAGACAGGATTTATCTTAGCCCAGTAGCAGAAGCCCCTGCGCTGCGCCAGGGCCAGGGATTTAACAGCAGACAAAGGTGACGTTAAGGGATTTCAGACACCCATTTTTTTTATCTCTCTCTGACACCATAATCAAATTTGAGCTTTTGGGGCACGACCGGTTGAACAAGTACAGTGGAGATACAGCTGCACCGGCTGTAGAAGCACAGCCATGCATAATTAACATGCTTTTCTCTCTCTCTCTCTCCCGCTCTCTCTTCCTCTCCTATCTCCCAATATCCCCTCTTCATAATCCCTTTTTCTTACACTCTTTTCCTGCCCATTTTCTTCTCCCTCTCCCTTTCCTCCATTCTCTATCCTTTCTCCCTCTGTCTCCCTCCCTCTTTCTCTCTCTCGTTTCCACAGAAACCCTCCTGGATGACTTCATGTTGACACACCCCATCTTCCTGGCCTCAGACAGGTTCCAGCAGGTCCTACTCCAGCAGTATCCTTTACCTTCCCTTTCCTTCCTGGCCTAGCCTGACCTGGGAGCCCCAATGTGTAAACATACACACACCTACACACCCTTCCCAGACATCCCCAGGAAGAATTGGGATGCAGGAAGGCTCGGTCCGAGCACTCCCATCCGCTGTGCAAGGCGAGGGTGGCCCACTTCTGGTTTCCTGTCCGAGTGCTCGTTAGCGCCAAGATAATGTTGTTTTGTTCAACGCCGCTACTTCGCTAGGCTAATATAAACAATGGCACTGAACTAGCCTTGACACCGAATTTGGACATGGACAATGTTTTTTTTTTTTTTTTTTGCTTTAGAAAAGGTTCTCTGTCTTTTTGGTGCAACATGTTAAGTAGCCTAGCATATGATGTCCGCTGTGTTAAAAGCAAGGGCTGTTTTTCATGGAACATGCACACAGTGTTCAAGTAAAAGCTCTTGCTTATTAGCCGATTTAAAAAAAAAAAATAAAAAAAAAAATAAATAAAAAAATTATAATAATAATAATAAAATTAAATTTTTATGAATATTTATATTTTCTACATTATCAAAGCTATATTAGGCTACTCAGTCAGGCCGGTGCTCAATTTGAGTAAGATTATCCAGTGCTGTTGCTCGTAACTTGGCAGGAGCGCTCGACCAAAGGTTTAAGAACCCAAAACTCCTTAGTAACAACAACGCCTCTGGCTCCCGTCTGCACCAAGCCAAGGAACGGTGTTTCTGTTTTGGCACCACCACAGGGGGTTCAGTAAAGTTGAGCAACATTCCCTGACGCAGAGCTGGGATTTGGGTCGCAGTAGTAGTGCATTCATTGGCAATGAGCCACACTGCTACTTAACGTCTGCCTCGTGGCTAACTCCCTTTCTCATATTATTACACTGCAGTTGACCAAGAGATAGGCAGAAGCCTCATATCATATCTAGAGTTAACATATTTATAGCAATGATATTATCCTGCCTACCTCTGGCTTTAGAATCATAATTTTCCTCCATTATGATAGCTTGCTTTTTTTAGTGATGAGACGGTATGTATTCCACTAGATATTATGTGTGTCTGTGTGCATTTGTGAGCCTGTCGGTGCATGTCTGTGTGTAAGGGATAGTGGTCTACGTTTGTGCGTTTGTCAGAGTCTGGACGGACACTACACCCCCTTTTCTCCCAGAACCCCCGTTCAGTGTGTCTGACCTCCATTCCCTCACTGAAGACCCTGGCTGTGTGTGTTTTAGAGGCCTGAGCGGCCCTCCAGACGACAATGGGACTCTCGACGGAGACTGCAACACAAAGGCATTCTGGGAAAGACCGTCCGCATGCCTCGCTGCCCCTAATGCAGCTTGTCTGGGCCCTAGTGAGACACCCCAGTGGGTGGGGGGGGGGGGGGGGGGTGTTCTTACACATGATCAATGATCCAGCCTGTTCTCCATTGTACCTCTTAACCCTTTCCCCTCTCCTCCTCCCTCCCGCTGTCTTTCTTTCCCACCTATTCTTTTTCTCTTCTCCCTCTCTCCATCCACACCTCTCCCTCAATCTCGCTGGCCCTAATCAAATCTTCTGTTGTGGAAACACGTTTGGCTTCCTTCTGGAAATGAAAACAAATGCTACCTCCCATTCCATTAGGAACACTGAGAATTCCTCCCTTTACGTCTCTCTCCCTGAGTAACTAATCCCAGACCCTTCACACACACACACACACACACACACACACACACACACTACACTTGTAGTGGCTGAGCGATCAAAGCCCAGAACCCCGGCTATGTTGAAGAGCTTTGGAGGGACTCCAAGCCACTGTGGAAGCTGGGGCCAAACTCTCACACCAGCAATGGAACTCAACCCAATAGAACAAAACCGAGAGAATGAGATACTGCAGTGCAATATAAACCCAGCAGCTGGCCTTAGGGTTAGGTTGCGGTTTCTGGAGCTGGGAGAAGCAGGTGAACAGGGGATCATAGCTATAGGATGACTAGATCTGGAATGTCATCCAAGGCATTGATAAATACTGTTCAGTGTGTGAGTTTGTAGGTCACAGGTCTGTGGTGGACTTGGATTGGGGTCTGAAATAGAGGAGGGTGTCAGGGATAGTCCCCTTCAGTGTAGCCGTGGAGTCCGGTGGGTAGTCCCTTCTTTATATTTAGGATAGGATGGCAGGTTTCCCCATGCGTGTCAGCATGCGTGCGCACGTATGACTCCTCTTTGGTGGCGAGTCCAACATAGACGCATGATGGTATACCTCAAGTCACCGGATGAAAAATATCCCAATATCACATAAATTCTGGTGCTGCACCGTGTAGAGCTCTTCAAACTCTTTACTTCTCTATTTGCTAAGATGCTCCCCTCTCTTCCTGCTGTGGCTGGGAGCTGGAGGGAAAAGGAGTGTGTGTGTGTGTGTGTGTGTGTGTGTGTGCGTGCAATGGATGGGTGTGTCTGAGCCTTCACCACACAGCTCTCTGCTCTCCTCTGGCTAAACTGTAATTACGAGTTGCTTGTTTGACTCTGAACACCGCACTGAAATACTGTGTTTTTCCATCTGCGTGTCTGGTGACCATGGTTCTACAGCTGTGTGTTTCAGTGAGTTTATTAGAGTTTCTACAGGGTGTTTTTGAGTGCCTGCATGTGCTTGTGTGAGTGGTAATTTAATGTGTGCCTTCTGTCAGTGTGGTGTGTGCGTGAAGGTACTCGTAACCAACGTTGTGCAACTATGATAGAATTACAAAGTGTGTGTGTATCCTTTGCTAGTGTGGCATATACATCATTTTGGTATGGATAGTAAACAAGTACTAGAAAATAGCTTTCTCCAAATGATTCCATATCTTCCCCAACTTCAATATTAATCTCCTCATGACAGTGATCAGTAGATATTCTCTCGGTCTCTGTGGCGTTTTTCCCCCTTGACTCTGGGTTCAGATTCGGTGTGGAGGGGAAGGCAGGGGAGGGCTGGCCCAGCTGGGACGGAGCAGAGAGGAAGCAGGCTGTGCTGAGTGTTGCTTTCCGCTACCTGGACACATACAGAGAACTGCTGCAGGAAGAGGGCGAGAGGTCCAACAGCTTCCCCAAGGTACTGGTCCAGCACACATTCATGGAGCACGCGCGCACATGTACATACGTGTGCGCACACACGCGCGCGCGCGCACATGTACATAGATGTGCGCACATACACACACGCGCACATACACACAGATACACCACGCACGCACGCACACACAAACAGACATCCAGCAGGACGATGGTGTGAGATCTAACAACTCGTCAGTGTTAAACACGCACTTTACAAGCACACACACACACACCTGCTCTTCCATCCAAGCAGCCTGGCATCAAGGCCGTGTGCTGTGGCGTTCTCTCTGGGTGGGAGCTGTGTGTGGAGTGTTGATTCTGGCAGCAGCCTGTTAGGGCCGCCCCGGTTGTCATGGTGACGGAAATGACTCAGCTGAACACACCTTGGGAAATGAGGCTTTTGGCCTCTTCGATCTTTCCTTCTATATTCACATTAAAAACACATCTGTCGGTTTCCTTCATGGCCTCTAACACTGCTCCGTTCTGTCGCCACTGTCGTCTACCTATCGCTCTGTAGTGTTCTGTCTCGCTTTCTTTTTCTCTCGCTCCTTTCTCTCAGAATACTGTAGATGCAGTCTGTCTAGCAGCACATCTTGTGACAAACTGCAACTGCCCACACAGTGCTGGTAGACACACAGACAGAGGCACAAAGTGCACTCGCTCTCTGAAAGTAATTTCTCTCCTCTGCCTCAGGAGCTATATTTGTGTGCAGTCCAACAACTCAGTCAGTTCCCTGAGCTCGTGGAAGACGTGCTGAAGCTTCAGCGCTGGACCGAGATCCTCCAATGCCCGTAAGTCACACATCCACCCCAGCCAGATACACACGCATTCACGCACGTATACACACACACACACCGAGCCCGCAGCCTCTTCTTTTAGCACTAGTCTGCTAGCGTTTCTGGTATTCTGGGGCTGTGAAAGACATTGCAGCGGGATGTTGCTGTGTCGCACCTCTTGGTTTAGTCAAAGCCTTTATTGCACAATCACTGTTAATTAGTGTAATAGGTTGTTTTGAATGGCCTTGGTTTCTCCTATAGCCTCCTAGCTCACACTGGCTTTTCTTGCACTGCAACTATTGTGGTGCCTTCCCCTATAAATAGGGCTAGGAGTTTACCTTGACCTTGTAAGGAAGAACTCTGGCCCCTATTAATTACAATCTACTTGCTTACAGGCGACGGTACATACAGACCTTTTGGATCCATCCCACTGTAGCACACAAGCCACCACAGCCAAATACAAACTAGCTGGCTTTGAAAGGATGCATAGACTGACAGACCGTCTACTGTGTTTTCCTAAGCAGCTCCGAGGAGGACAAGGAGATTCGGAAGAAGCAGGTGCGTCCTCTTTTCCGCCACTTCCGCCGCATCGACGCCTGTCTGCAGCCCAGAGAGGCCTTCCGGGGATCAGACGAGAGTGAGTGAGACAGGATGTGATGCAAAACGCATGACACTGTGACACTGTCTGTATTTTGAAAGTTCTATATCTTGAAAATGTAATTTCTCACATGCAAAAAAAAATTGGGACCGTATCAACAGTGGACAAAAACATTTTTTAAGCCAAAAATATTGTTTATTGAGTGGTATTTTCCTTTAAGGTCTCCAGATACAGGCCAACAGATATGAGGATATGGGACAGATGTTGTACACGCTAGAGCCATGTGGGTGAAGTTTTTAAAAGGGTGTGTGTGCGCACGCACAGTCTTTTGCAGGGTGTACACGCCGGACCACTCGTACGTGACGATCCGCAGCCGTCTGTCGTGCCGCGTGGGGGAGATCCTGGCGCTGGTCAGGGAGAAGCTGCAGTACAGCGAAGACCAGCCAACCCAACCTGGCAACCTGCTGCTGGTGGCTGTCACCTCCGCTGGGGGTAGGACCACACACACACACACACACACACACACACTGGCCCACACACACACAGATACTGTATACATTAAACCTACGATTACTTCTCGCCATGCCTACTGTTTGATTTGCGTTGTGCAGGGGAAAAACACTTCAACAACCAAAAGACCCAATCAGACAACGCAAGCTTTGACATGATTGTTTGAACAGCGACGCTTACGTCCACAAAGGAGGTTTAGATTTAAATCCACAAATGACTACCCACCACTGCTTGGAGCTAAGCTGCCAAAAGTGATTTGACTCTATGGAGATGAAAACAGTTTGTTGATGTTCTGGCATGTCTCTGTGTGCTTTTTGTTATGTGTTCGCTGGAATCTCTACTAATCCATTGCGTGTCTGCTGATGTGTGAGCTCATCTGTGTTGTTGTTGTTCTCAGAGAAGGCCGCTTTCCGGCCTAGCGACGAGGCCGTCTTCACCACCCTGGGAGTCAACACTCACCTGTTTGCCTGCGAGCCCTCCGAGCTGGAGAGCCTGGTGAGTCCTAGAGCACGAGTTATCACTTAACAATGGAGAGGAATGAAAAGCCCTGGCTGGTGGCCATTTTGGATAGCACTAAACATTGTTTACATTTGATTCATTTATAGTTCTCAAAGTTACCAATATAAAAAAATATGCCAAGAAGATGAAACAACAATGTTTTAGTCCAAAGCTTCTCTGTTAAGACGCCTCAATTTTGTTGTTTCTCTTTAGCTTCCCTTACCTGAGGAGATCCACTGGTCGCCCGGCGACAGTAAACTACATGACATGAGTGCTGAGGAGGTAGCCACTCAGCTGGTGGTGTTTGACTGGGAGCTCTTCAGCTGCGTGCATGAGGTCCGTGATTGGTGGAGCTGAGAGAACTGGGCAGAACCTCTGCTAAATAATTGCAACAAAAAGTTAGCAGCGACGAGAACTTTTTATGCCGTGTGTGTGTGGTCTACCTACATTTTCCATGCTCTAGACTTATTGTACGTTTCTACATTGTTATGTCCAGGTGGAGTTTGTGTGCTACGTGTTCCACGGCGAGCAGGCTCGCTGGCGCCCCCTCAACCTTGAGCTGGTACTGCAGCGATGCAGCGAGGTGCAGCATTGGGTCGCCACCGAGATCCTGCAGTGCCAGTCGCTGCCCAAGAGGGTGCAGCTCCTCCGCAAGTTCATCAAGATCGCAGCTCTGTGAGTTCCGGGTGTCTTGTCAGTCCTATTGAATTATGTGCCAATTTGATGATATATGTTTAAATAGTGTGTATGGCCACGACAATAGTTTAGATTAGTGCCAAGTAGTGTTATTTGGTCATTCCTAACAGTGTGTTTTATGGTGTTAGTTTATGGTGAAGTGTGTGTTATTGTCTAGTCATATCTAATGTGTGTGTGTATGTACTCCAGGTGTAAGCAGCAGCAGGACCTGCTGTCCTTCCTAGCTGTGGTCCTGGGGCTGGACAACCCTGCAGTCAGCCGCCTTCGCCTCACCTGGGAGGTAAAACACACACACACACACACACACACACCAGTGGAGGCTGCTGAGGGGAGGATGGCTCATAATAATGGCTGAAACGGAGTGAATGGAATGGCATCAACCACATGGCAACCATGTGTTTGATGTATTTGATACCATTCCACTGATTCTGCTCCTGCAATTACCACAAGCCCGTTCTCTCCAGTTACGGTGCCACCAACTTCCTGTGATACACACCACTCCATGCACACACAGTCAACATACACGTCAGCAAACACACTGGCGTAGGGATTTGTTTATAACTCTGGGGACTATTTGTCTGTGGTTTGTGGCAGGGCCTCCCTGGGAAGTTCAGGAAGCAGTTCCAGCAGTTTGAGAGCATTGCGGTGAGTGGCTGTTTGGGGTCTCCAAGGGGACAGTTAAGGGAGTCCTTATAATATGGGCTTACTGTGTATCAGGGTTGGGCTAAGTTCCATTTCAGTCAGTCAAGATTCATAAGAGGTCTTCTGACCTCAAAAAGTAAATTACCCCAATCTGTATGTGGCTATGGGTTCATTTATAAGGCACATTTAGTGAAGGGTGAGTGAGCGTGTTGTTGTTTTTCAGGATCCATCCAGGAACCACAAGTCCTACAGAGACCTGATGGGCAGCCTCCGACCCCCCCTCATCCCCTTCACACCACTGCTGCTCAAAGGTGACACACACACACACACACCAGTGGAGGCTGCTAAGGGGAGGATGGCTCATAATAATGTATTTTAAAATGGAATGGCATCAACCACATGGAAACCGTGTTTAATGGATTTGATACCATTCCACCAATTCCGTTCCAGCCAGTACCACGAGCCCGTCCTCCCCAATTAAGGTGCCACCAACCTCCTGTGACACACACTATACACACATCAAGTAAATACACACAAACACTGTAGTTCTCTCTCCACTACCCAAATGCATATGCCCCCCATCCACACAGGCTGCCATTGGCTCAAACCACAGACTAAATAAGTGACGTCGGGCCGCTACTCAAGGCCTCTCTCTGGCCATGGACACGCATACAAAAACACAGCTGAGGAAACACTACACTGTGTTGGTGTGTGGTGCTGAAAACAGGGGCACAAACATCTACACCCCCCCCCCCCCCCCCCCCCCAAACACAGCGCACCCCCCCAGATGTTGTCCAGATGTGAGCTCATAATATCTCCGAGACACACAAACACACACACGATGCTGTGTAGTGTGATTAGAAGGCAGCCGTTGAGCCCTGCCTTGCTAATTAACACCCATAGTTAATCTCTCCCTCAACCCTAGCCTGGGTACCAGTCTCTTTTAGCTAACGTTCAACTCCTTGCTACTCCTTGTCATTTGGAATGGCAGTGGAATGTTAGCCGAAGAGAATGGTACTCAGGCTACCTCAACCCTGCACAAACACAAAGCTCAGCATGCTGTCTCCCTGCTGGGCAAAACAAGTATGCGACGATCATACTTGTTTCATGTTAGATGCAGCCGATACTGGAGTCTACATGTAAACGTACTTCTACATCCTCTTGAGGAATGAATAAAGACTGCGGTACATTCACAGTCGTACACTTACATACACAGACATACAAAGACATCCAGCATATTCACACACATACACTCATGAGCACATACTTGAGGCACACATCGGCATTGAGGCACTTCATAACCTACCGCTCCGACTTAACAAAAGTCCCTCATTATCGAAGAAAGGCACGTTTTCTCTCGCTTTCGTTTCCTTTCTCTCCCGCTCTCACACCCTCTTAACTCAACATGGGACCCTGTCTATAAACATAACCATGTGACATTCATCTCTCTACTTTGAGAACACACACCTCCTCCACAGGTGATCAGCTCCATAATGAGCTCTACCCCACCCTGACCTCCCTCCCCCTCCACCCTGACCTCCCTCCTCCTCCACCCTGACCTCCCTCCTCCTCCACCCTGACCTCCCTCCCCCTCCACCCTGACCTCCCTCCCCCTCCACCCTGACCTCCCTCCCCATCCACCCTGACCTCCCTCCCCATCCACCCTGACCTCCCTCCCCCTCCACCCTGACCTCCCTCCTCCTCCACCCTGACCTCCCTCCTCCTCCACCCTGACCTCCCTCCCCCTCCACCCTGACCTCCCTCCCCCTCCACCCTGACCTCCCTCCCCATCCACCCTGACCTCCCTCCCCATCCACCCTGACCTCCCTCCCCCTCCACCCTGACCTCCCTCCCCCTCCACCCTGACCTCCCTCCCCCTCCACCCTGACCTCCCTCCTCCTCCACCCTGACCTCCCTCCTCCATTGCCACGTGCCCCGCTTTGTGTGTCAACTCTTTTCTCTCTCTCTCTCTCCATTCCTCACTCTTTCAAATCTAATCATTTCAAGGGAGTTCTCATATTTTTTTTTAGATCAACAAAGAATTGGATCTGTTCAGAAATTGGATCAACAAAATACCGCTGCCGTTATTCTACAGGCCAGCCTTATTCATCACTGTGATAATAGATTGGTTATAGACTACATACAATATATACTTACATTATTCTACACCATAACACTGTGTGTGCAACTTCCTTAATGTGTGGTATATTCCACTTAGTGTGTGCTTGTCTCGTTGTCGCTCCCTCTCGTTATCTCGCTCTCTTTGTCCATTTCTCCTCCCCCTTGGGTATGAAATCTCTTGTCAATGTCACTTAGACACCAAAAACGTGTGGAATGTTTTCCATTTGAAAGCTGTGTATACCAGGCTCTAATATAATGTACGTAGTCATTTAGCGCGTCTGCCAAATGACTAAAATGTTAATGCAAAATAGTAAGGCTTACAGTCAATAGTAAGCAACTTAGAGTCATGTGTGCGTACACTTTTTATGTTTGGGTGGTCCCGGGAATCGAACCCTCAACCAACTGAGCTACAAAGGACCATAAACTTAAACAGGACAAATGTTCAACACGATGTACATACTGTAAAAACCAACTCCTATGGGCTACCAGGTCGACTGCTTTCACAGCTAGATGCTTCCACTTTTTCATAATATGACCATAGAGAATGATAGAGGACTCATCTTTGTATCTGGCCCATTATGGCGTCTGTGAGCGCACGGGCAGCGCCATTGAGGCCGTCTCCATTTTGTTGTCGTCAATTTTCTTGTACTGTTTTCATGAGTTGGTAAACAAACTGAAAGGGTCCATACTCCCATCTGGAATGTGTTGTTTGAACAGGTATAAAACCAAGGTTGGCTTTTTATTGCCACCTGCAGTTATGGAATGTTTGCGCACAAGTATAATTAATTGGCTGATCCATCCTGATGACCTGGTGAGAATTATGGGTTCCTCCCTTAAAGGGATAGTTCACCCAAATAACACATTGGTTTCCTTTCCCTGTAAGCAAGGTACAGCAATCCATGAACTATCCCTCTAAACCATAGCAAGTCCCACCCAGTTGACTACAAAAAGGTGAAAGTCCCCAATGGCGCTGCCAATGCTAAAACAGGCTTTTGGGCACTAGAGTACTCCATCATTCTCTATGGATAGGACACATAACTGCTGGATAGCAGCTTAGCGTACTGCATAAGCATTGCTATTTGTATTGCTCAATGTTTCTCAATTGTGCAACATATAGGATAAAAAAAAAAAAAAATCTGCATCAGAAAATGTCCATAAAATGTCTGCAGCAATAGTGGAATGATTTGTGTTTCACAGTAACTTACCCACCAGTGTTGGGATTTTCTGTGATATTCATCTATTGATTTCTCCTGCAGGAGCTGCGTCTGTTGTCAAAACGGGAAAGGTTATTTTGGCTGTGTTTTATCTAGTGGAAACCAGGTCAAGTGGCCATGTAGAAATTGCTCTGTCATGTCCTGGTTAATAATATTCTACACTGTTCGCCCAATTTCAGTTTGAGAAAACAAGCGCTGAATACTGTAGGGAATCATTGTACTATCTAAATCGCTGTGAAAAATCTTTTCAATAATAAAAAACAGTTTTTACAGCTGTTTGAACCTGGTGGACCAAAACCAAAGTAAATGACTTTGGGGAGATTGGTTTTGAATGCAGCCTATTGCTGTTGCAATTCACCTAGCTTCCACATAGGGGAGACATTCTGCGGAATTCTAGGTGTACCACCTTTTAAATGTTTGTACAACCTCTCATCCGTCTCCGTGATATTTCACTCTGACCTGGGTGACAAGGTGAAGTATTTTCAAAATGTTATGGATGTTATGTTCTAGCAGGAGTGTATTATCGTGCGTAACCTAACAGCCCAGTTAGGGCTTCCTGGTACCCTGCTCGCTAGTTCCGAATGCTAGCCGTTAATCTCTGGTTAAATAACTGTTCAAGCAGGCGTGTGTGTGTGTGTTGAAGAGTAAGGTGCATCTGACTTCTCTGTGTGTGTGTGGGTGGTGGGGGAGTGCGGGATGAATATGCATACGCTTGCTGTGTGATAGAGAGTTGGTTAGCAAAGTGCATCTGCTCTGTGTGTGTGTGTTTAAATATGTGTGTCGGTTTGGAAGAGAAGGTGTGTGTGTTCGGGAAGAGAAGGTGTGCCTGCTGTCCAGTGTGCAGCTCATAAAGCTCCGCTCATAGCATCTTTAGTCCAGGGGTGAAAAAAGTCACATTAGCGTATCGCCTCACCTCCTCCCTCCCTCGCCCCCTCCTCCACACACCCTCCCTCCCCATGTCTAGCGCCATTAGCAGCATTCAGAACATTCCTCCTGACTCGATTAAACATGCCCCCCTCCCCTTCACCCGCAAATTCCAGTTCCTATTGAGGGATCACAGATGAACTCTTTGGCTCATCTCTCTCGGTCCTACCTCTCCTCCGTCTGTGGGCTAAAGCACCGGTAGACGGGGGCAGCCGCTGGGGCGAGTGTCGACAAGCCATTACTTAATTGTTCCCTGCCTTCACTGTGTTTACCTTTCTCTCTCTCTCTCTCGTTCTCTTTTTTAATTTTTTTTTTTATCTCTCAGATCTGACCTTCCTCCACGAGAGTTGCAAGTCGTTTCATGGGGAGCTTGTCAATTTTGAGAAGATGGTGAGTATACGTTCAGCCCCTGACAGAATAGCCAAAGAAATGCATGCATTTTCTATTTGGCACAATCAGCGTGATTCCCTGACTACTGTCTTACTACACGCGTCTCCTGTCTCTTCCAGCATAAAGTTGCGGAGATGGTGAGGAGCATCAGACGATACAGGAGCTCTCAACTGGGTAAACATTAATGGCCACACCTCCCTCCACAGGCACACCTGTCTGTTAAGAATAGTCTTGAAGGTGCCGAGCTCCACCCTGCCATCTGTTTAGAACAGCACAGCCCTCGGGGCCGTTCAATCACACAACCGCCATTCACTACCACCACACACACACACACAGGCATTCTCGACACGATAATGATATTACTGTCTGACAAACCACCTTGCGTGCTAACCACGCCATTATGTCGAGGTAAACACTTTAACATGATCATTCATTACATAGCCTAGTGTGCATAAACACCCAATAACATTATCACCACACAGAGTACAGCTCAAATCACTGTGATATGGTTATCACACAACCTAGCATGTTAAATGTTCAATGTCATTATTATCACGTAGCATGACATGCTAAACACTCGATAATGTTGGTATCGCATAGTCTATCTAGCATTACTTAACATAACTCACAGACTGGTCCACTATTTTTAGAGCCAGCATCCCCAAGAGTCAGTGTAATTAATTTGTATCGTGCTAGTGCACTACTCAGAAACATTTAGCAATCTGTGCCTTACGCTCATTAGTTTGAGTAAAGCGCGGCACTGTTAGACACACTAAGATCATTGATGTGTCGCACAAATCCAGCTAATGCTGTTACACAATCGACACACACAAGAGATTGCTGGCATAATATAAGACCCTACGCAAAGACACTCAGTAACCCAGTAGAACATCGGCCATCTCCACCCTCTTATTTCTGTATGTTTATTGACATGGGGCATAAGAGGTTTCACAGCACATGAACAACTTGGCCTATCTACATACACGACAACATATAGAGGTTTATACCTGCTGAGTATTCTTCATTTGTACAAGCATATTATATGTAGAAAGATGCTAATCTAGATATTTCCAAAAAAAATCTGAATGTTCCTCATGATAACACTACTGACACAGTGCGCTGGCTAATGACAAACACCACACAATGTTAAACACCACTAAAATAATTTACGGTACTGTACCTTATGTTATTTTTTACTGCTTATATTGATTAAAGCATTGTTGGGTTTGGAGCTTGCAAGACAGGGATTTCACTGTACTAGTGTACGTGACATTTAAAACTTGAAACATGAGACCAGAGCCTAAGCCAGGGCTGGGTTAATGTTT
This sequence comes from Oncorhynchus mykiss, assembly GCF_013265735.2. Classification (NCBI taxonomy): domain Eukaryota; kingdom Metazoa; phylum Chordata; class Actinopteri; order Salmoniformes; family Salmonidae; genus Oncorhynchus; species Oncorhynchus mykiss. The sequence continues at coordinate 67,852,290 of NC_048576.1, forward strand.
TTGTTGTTGTTGTATTTTTTTAAACTTTAGATCTAGTTACAACTTCTGTCTATTGGAGGACACGTTCATTCACCTGGCTTCCAAGGTTTAAGCTCCTTTGTGATGTAAAGAGCACAAACGAGACTTGACGTAACTGTGGTGTGTAGGACCCTGAAGTTGAATAGCTTTGACCCGAAAGCAGCAAAATAGTGTTTATTTTCACTCTGGGCTTCTCAAAATGGGGTTTATTATCACTGTGAAATATTCCATAGCCTTCATTCAGGATAGTCGGACCAGTTACAGGAAGTGCTGAAACCCTTTTTTAGGGCTGTATTATATTGCACACAGTGCTATAATGAATCTGGGCTTAGATGCGTAAATCCTAGAGGGTTTAGTTACAGCGGTACAGATTACGGATGGAGTATGGAGTGCTTCGTTGGGTGACCCAGGGGTCACTCTTTTGAATTACCCCGTCATTTCTATCCCTCTCTTTCTCCCCATCTTTCTTTTTTCTCTCTCTCTCTCCCCCTCTGTCCGTCATCTGATTCCATTAAGCATAGGTTACTTCTGCTTAGCGAGCTTAGAGCACACAGGGAGATGTTTAACCGTGTGTTCTCCGACAGCTATAGGCTACATTCAGGCATACACCACGTACACAAACCCATTGAACCCCCCCAAAGGAAATGGCTTCAAAATGGCCCTTTGGGCTCTGGAGTTAATGACCATCTAATCCTATAGATTGCTGCTGCTGTTGTGATGGTGGCACAGAGGAGGATAATGGCGCATCCAAGGAGGATTTTCTGCGCCCAGAATGGGAAAGGACAATTTGTGGCCATTGTTAGCCTGCCTGACAAAAAGTGTTTTGCTGTTGGTTAGAACTGAATCAAACCAGTTTCTTAGCCTGCTGTGTTGTGTGGGCTCGCTGTGAGCAGATGCTGCTGCGATCCTCTTGTTAGGTCAAGTGGAAATAGTAGGGTTGTCTGCCGCCATCCGCTGGTGAGATTAGGACATTGCACGCCACAGCAGCTTCTCTGGGGGTTAAACACTACAATCTAGCGCAGGGATCATCAACTAGATTCAGCCTTGGGCCTCATTTTTTTTTATTGAGCAAGTGGTCGGGAGGATGGAATATAATTACAAATAATATGTAGACTGCAAATTGACCTGAAGAATCCCAAACATAAATGTTTGACTAAAATCTTACCTTGATTTGAATACAATCATGTGCCTCTGTTATGAGTGGGAATACTTGGGAAAGGGTTGCTTAATTTAAAATAACTTGGAGCTGATTTCCTAGTGTTTTTAGACTTGTTATGTATGTATGTATGTATGTATGTATGTATGTATGTATGTATGTATGTGTGTGTGTGTGTCTAAAAACACCAGGAAATCAGCTCCAACCTATATATTTGTGCTAAGAAATTGGGGGTGTAAATAAAAACCACCTGCATGCCAAATTTCACCCAGGGGACCCTGATCTAGGGGGTGAATATGATTACTGCATAAATTGTTTTGTTGGGGGTAACTAATGAACTGACCTCTTTCTCTTTCGTAGCTCTGGATGCAGAGCCTTCCCCCTCTCACCTCCAGACCAAGGCCTACGTTCGCCAGCTGCAGGTCATCGACAATCAGAACCTGCTCTTTGAAATGTCCTGCAAGCTAGAGCCCAAAGACATGTGAGAGAAAGTGCGAATGAGTGGGAGAGGGACGAGAAAGGGGGAGATTGCCCCCATACCCACCTTTACCCCCTTTCTCCATTGCAACTCTGCCCTCAATGGTCTCAACCCTGATTGGCTGAATCAGCTAGCCATTTTTGTAACCTTGCTATGCTGGGTGTTTTCCTGGCTTCCTCCAGCCTCCTTCCTGGTCTGCTTGTCACGAGCCACTGCTGATTTTGTGTATAATACTCAGACTGCTGGAAACGGCTGAGAAAAATGACTGGAACTATTTTCTTTGAAGCCTTGTGCGTTTGACTTTGTGAGCATGTTGTGTGAGGAGGGCACAAGGTTTCAGGACTGACTCGACTAGCAGATTGGACAGCCATTTTGTACAGAAAATGAGGAGGAATGAATAGTAAACTTTTGTTTGATTTGTTTTTGTTTCCCCAACACCAAGTCATGCTTCTGCTTTCACGTCCAAGTGAAGCCTGTCCAGTTTGCACTGCCACCAAACCCCCTTCCCCAACAGGACCTTTCTGAACTTAACCAAACCAGGATGGTTAGCCCAAATGGGGAAAGGCCGGCTTTGTTTAACTAGACCTGATGAACTGAAGTCTGACATTTGACCCCCAGACAGACTGTGTTCCTGCTGTTGTCCCACCTTTTCTCTTTGAAGTACTCAGACGTGAGACAATCTAACCCCGTGACCTCTATCCTAACTCTTGACCCCTCCCCTCCAGCCAATATGGGCACTTACCACCGACAGCTCAGCGGCAGCCCTCAACGAGTCAGCGACAGTTGGATAATAGAAAATATACTCCTATGCTAGTTCATACTAGTACTTCTGGGCTAAAATAAACCCAGAGTTTATACCTCTGAACAAAAGCCTCCACCGTGTCACAAGAAGACGTGGTATTTCGGGTGATGGTGGAATGAAAAGTCTCTGAACCCCATGATGTGCTGCAGTCTTATTGGTTCCCCACGTCAAAGATCTCTCTCATTGGTTGAGTCAGTTGTTGATTGACAGCTCTTGATAATTCCACCCTTTTGGGGGGTTCAGACTGAGGCCGCAGGTTCACCATCACAAGACAAACCCTTCTTTATGTACAGATGATGGGAGGCCAACAAAATTTGTAACAACAAAGCACTTTTGCCTGACCTCAGGGCACATTTTCAGCATGAGAATTGTTTGTGATTGTATAAAATGTTCAGTATAGTTCAGTTCAATATCATTTTTATCGCAATTTAACAAAGCCATTGTCGCAGAACTCTCAACAAAAGAACCACGGCCCGTTTTATTCTATAGGCATGGTACCATCATCATGGCCACTTGTACTGCACCATAGTTTCTAATATGCTGATTGATGAATTGTCTCATAGAAAGTATATGGAGTTGAACAACTGGACCCAGTGACGTTGACGCCACTTGTTTGCCTGCAACTCTCTCAGGATCCCTGGGTCGCGACCTTCGCGGAGGGCTGCCTGGCAATGCCTGTACGATAAAGCTGTAATGTAAATATTCTATGTGTAAATAGCTAAATAATATGGAGACTCTATTTTGTGTAAAATGCAAGGAGATTATTTAATTTGTTTTGTAAATCTGAGAACGGGTGTAAATGGAGACAGAAATGGAGTCTGCTACTGTAGTTGAGATGAATTATACAGCATATTTCTTCTGTTTTATGTTTTGTTTTTCTTAAGTGACTGGGAGGCCTGGGGTGGGGGGGGGGATCTTGACTCGTGTGGGGTTTTGTTTTTGTACAGAAGTCCAGTGTTTACAGTCATCTCTCCTGAAACTCAGATGTGTCATTAGACGTAGCCCAAGGTTATATCCAAGCAGTTGTATCAAATCAACCCTTAACCCCGAGGCAATGTGTAGGTCTGGGAGATTTGGATAGGTGGTAAGGTAGTAAGACCTCCCCTTTGCCTTGTGATAGGCTAGATGGAAGTATCACTATATTGCTTGCACCTCTCACTTGTTTAGGAGGTAGGGGCTAAGGGTTTGGGAGTCGATCTGCTCTTTTTTACCATGGGGAGGAGGCCCTTCACTCTGGTCTCGGATACTACGCACCTAAATAAAGCCTCTTCTGATGACACCTGTGTGCTGTTGGGTTATTCTGTCATTTTAACCTTGGCTACTGCCTCTTTTCTTAATGTTTACTTAACATACAGTATTGGCTCACAGAGCTGCCACACATAGAATGATTGAGCTGTTCTTGGACTTAATATGGACTTATCCCTATTTGGTAAAATACCATCTTCTATATCCCACCCCTACCTTGTCACAATACAACCGATTTGTCTGAAACGCATGAAGGAGGAAAGAAATTCCACAAATTAACTTTTAACAATGCCATCCTAATTGAATGGAACACTTTTAAATGTGCCTTTAGGAGGAAATGCAATTCAATACTAATCTTTAAAACAAAAGCAATTTAGGTCAAAAGAGTTCATATTAACAAAGGAAATAGGACTAACAGTACAGATGGATAGCAACTCTACCATAGAGGCACAGAATATGTTAGAGGAAAACCTAAAAGATATGGACAAACTTATTCAAGAAAGATCAAGTGTAATATATTAAACAAAGTGAACCGGATAGAATATAGGGGAAATATATATTTTTTTCATCTTCAACATATAAATGCTACCAAAAAGAATTAACTGAAACTTGTTACAAATTATGAACAGTCATGATTCACCAAACCATATTTTGAAAGAGGAAGCAAAGTACTTTAAGCATACGTTTTCCTTTCAGTCTCTTCCATCTCCACTAACCAAAGATTATTTTATTTGTATTTATTTTTTTCGGGGGGGGGGGGGATCAGCTTTAATATTGTATGGATGTTTTTCTAATAATAATGTAAAATTAACATCTTTACAGAAAGACTCATGTGAAGGCCAAATTACAGAGGAGGAACTTGATGCAATTAAAGCCTTGAAGTCTGGGGAAAACTCCAGGGATGGATGGCATAGCAGTTGAGATATACCAAACCTTTTTTGATGTACTCAGTGAACCGTTATTAGTATGTTTTAATCTACCGTTTTTATAGGAGTGGTTATCAGATACTTAACAAGGTAGTCTGATTTCATTACTACTGAAACAGGACCCAAGTGGTAAAAATAAAGATGCAATCCATTGAAAAAAAGAGGCCCTTTACACTTCAGTGTTAGGATGCAAAAATTCTGTCAAAAATGCATAGTACATATAATTAATCATAATCAGACAGGTTTTTTTACATGGACGATATATTGGAGATAATATAAGCACTGGACACAACAGAACACCCTCCAACCTCTGGATAAGCCAGGCCTGGTATTCATAGCTGACTTTGAAAAGGCTTTTGATAATGTACGACGAATTTATTTAGAAATGCCTGGAACATCAATTTGAGAATTTCTTACACAATGGTTAAAGTTTAAAGTTATGTACAGTACCAGTCAACATGACACACCTATACATTCCAATGTTTTTGTTTATTTTGACTTTTCTTCATTGTAGAATAATAGTGAAGACCTAAACTATGAAATAACACATGGAATCATGTAGTAACCAAAAAAAGTGTTACATTGAAATTCTTCAAAGTAGCCACCCTTTGCCTTGACAGCTTTGCACACTCTTGGCATTCTCTCAACCAGCTTCATGATGTAGTTACCTGCAATGCATTTCAATTAACAGGTGTGCCTTGTTAAAAGTTCATTTGTGGAATTTCTTTCCTTCTCAATGCATTTGAGCCAATCAGTTGTGTTGTGACAAGGTAGGGGTGGTATACAGAAGATAGTCATATTTGATAAAAGACCGAGTCCATATTATGGCAAGAACAGCTCAAATAAGCAAAGAGAAACAGCAGAATATTAAGAACTTTGAACGTTTCTTCAAGTGCAGTCGCAAAAACCATCAAGCGCTATGATGAGCGCTGCAGAGGATAAGTTCATTAGAGTTAACTGCACCTCAGATTGCAGCCCAAATAAATGCTTTCCAGAGTTCAAGTCACAGACACAACTGTTCAGAGGAGACTGCGTGAATCAGGCCTTCATGGTTGAATCGCTGCAAAGAAACCACTATTAAAAGGACACCAATAAGAAGAGACTTGCTTGGGCCAAGAAACACGAGAAATGGACATTAGACCGGTGGAAATCTGTCCTTTGGTTTGATGAGTCCAAATGTTAGATTTTTGGTTCCAACCGCCGTGTCTTCGTGAGACGCAGAGTAGGTGAATGGACGATCTCCGCATGTGTGGTTCCCACCATGAAGCATGGAGGTGGTGACACTGATTTATTTAGAATTCAAGGTACACTTAACCAGCATGGTTCAGGGGGCAGAAATTATTACATATTTACATTTTAGACCTCTCACCAAAGGCTTCAGTCATAGAAAAGTTATAATTAAATCTGAACGGGTTCTCTAACAGATTAGTACGATGCCTCACCCCTTGTTCAATAATGGCCTTTTCCCCTTTATTCAGATTACAACCACTCACTTTCGGTTACTTGAAAATGTAATTATCTCCAAAATAACTGTAGAAAGTTGGTTGTAATTTCAGTTTAATCCAAGAGAAAAGACCAAACAAATAATACACCATTATGGCTAAACTCAAATATACTAATTGCATGGAGTTGTCACACATGCATCTAACAAAATGATATGGAAATGTCTGCTCTACCCAAAATTACAACCAACTAATTGCAGCATTATTGCAAAAATGGAAGAGGCAGGTGGAACTGGGAAAAAGGAACTTGTCTGTCGGCCCTGCATTAAAGACCAAAATTGGTTAAAGGAAATTGTGCTAAATAAAAAGTTTAATATAAGAAATCAAAAAAGTGACAACTGTGTCATATGGATTTTTAAAATAAGGCTTTAACCTAACAAAATGTGTAAAAAAGTCAAGGGGTCTGAATACTTTAAAATGCACTGTATATGGGGAATATAACCCTCCCAGCTCTGCAGATTTACTGTTTTGGTATTGTCCATATGTAGCTTGTTTCTGGACGCAGGTTACAGGAATAACTGAAGAACTGCAACATTTACCTGCAGGTAACTCTGCAAATAGCACTGATGGGTGACTTGAAAAGTCATAGTCAGTCAATCAATAATATAATACTTTTAGCCCCCCCAAAAAACTAAAAACAACCAGATAACTATTGTAAAATGCATTGTGTCCGTAAATTGTAAATACACTTCATGACCAAATGTATGTAGACACCAGCTTGTTGAACATCTCATTCCAAAATCATGGGCATTAATATGAAGTTGGGCCTCCTTTGCTGCTATAACAGCCTCTACTCTTCCGGGAAGACTTTCCATAAGATGTTGGAATAGTGCGGTGGGGACTTGCTTCCATTCAGCCACAAGAGCATTACTGAGGTCGGGCGCTGATGTTGGGTGATTAGGGTTGGGATATTAGGTGTTCAATGGGGTTGAGGTCAGGGCTCTGTGCAGGCCATACACGTTCTTCCACACCGATCTCGACAAACCATTTCTGTATGGACCTCGCTTTGTGCTCGGGGTCATTGTCATGCTGAAACAGTAAAGGGCCTTCCCCAAACTGTGGCCACAAAGTTGGAAGCACAGCGGTAAGATTTCCCTTCACTGGAACTAAGGGGCCTAGCCCGATCCATGAAAAACAGCCCCAGACCATTATTCCTCCTCCACCAAACTTTACAGTTGGCTCTATGCATTACTCCAGAGAACACGTTTCCACTGCTCCAGAGTCCACTGGCGGCAAGCTTTATACCACTCCAGCCGACACTTGGTATCGCGCATGGTGATCTTAGGCTTGTGTGAGGCTGCTCAGCAATGGAAACACATTTCATTAAGTTCCCGACGGGCAATTCTTGTGCTGACGTTGCTTCCAGAGGCAGTTCGGAACTCGGTAGTGAGTGTTGCAACCGAGTATAGACTATGTTTACGTGCTTCAGCAATCAGCGATCCCATTCTGTGAGCTTGTGGCCTACCACTTTGTTGGTAAGCCATTGTTGCTCCTATAAGTTTCCACTTCACAATAAACAGCACTTACAGTTGACCGGGGCAGCTCCAGCATGGCAGAAATTTGACAAACTAACTTGTTGGAAAGGTGGCATCCAATGACTGTGCCACGTTGAAAGTCAATGTTTGTCTATGGAGATTGCATGGCGGTGCGCTCGATTTTGGACACCCGTCAGCAACAGGTATAGCTGAAATAGCCAAATCCACTCATTTGAAGTGGTGTCCACATACTTGTGTATAAGATAAGTGTTGTTGTCCATTAGTTTACTCCAATTAGGGAAACTAAGAAAAATATATATATTTTTAAATGGATGCAGACAATTACATTGTAGCTTCCATCAAGCCATCTACCCCCTAAAATAAAATCTATGTAATTTTGTAATGTGGATGAACTATCCCTTTAACCAAAACCTGTGGCACATTATTACATAACGTCACTAATAACAGATGACAATGGACTGGACAGAGACAGGAAAAGTAGACTTTTTTTTTCCTCCATCACTGACATTTTAATTGAATTGGTACAACATGTCTGACGCAGAAGGGTGAAATGTACAGAAGGAACCAGGGCCTGGATTAAGCTAAGTATGAAAGTATGAAATGGGGGATGAGAAGAAGACACGAACAAGGAGGTTCTCTCAATGTGAGTACATACTGCTCCTGTTGAATGGCCACACAGGCCCTCTGTGACACAGAGAGGGAATATCTAAAAGGGGGACTGAAGGCAGATGACTAACAGTTTGTCGCTGGATTCTGACAAAAGCCTGCCGTTATCTATCCCCGTTTTATTCACTATATTACAAGCTTTGTACATATTAAAAGTAGAACAATAGCCATGACTACCGTATTACCCATATGAGGTATAAACTTAGATTAGCTTTGTTTTCTTTTTTTTTCTTCTTTTTTACAAATCCTGAATTGACCCCAACAGCGAATAATAAGGCAAAAGACCAGCAAAGGGTTGAAATAAAAAGTGAATAGTGAGTGACAGTTTAAGGGGGTTCGGTCACGGTGCAGGGCCGTTTTAAAATAAGGAACAAGACTAACCCCACACAACACATAAACAATAGGAACAAAATTACAGGTACCAGGCCTTAAAGATTCACCTCCCTGTATAACAACGTGCATTTGTTTCAGGCTTGTGGTCACAAGTGCATTAAGCAAAGAAATGTAAGGACTACATTAGATTTGTTCTTTCAAAGACAGAACGTAGACAACTATGATTGAGTTGAACAACATGGCCTTTGTCATTGGTTTGTCCATTCGACCCTCAGCAGAAGATCTCAAAATTGTTACACAGACAGACATACATACAGGTCTGTACTGCCCTCTCGCTCAACATTGGCCAAATCCATAATACAACTTTGTGTTTTAAAAAAAATATAAAGACAAATTGAAGGGGTACTGCATCACAAGCATATACTGTAGGTCCCATGTCTCCCTATGGAAAATCATCAAATACTGCCACCACGTGGCTATTGTGGGTATCAACAAACCTTATCCTGCCGAGTTCCAAGAAAAGGTTTGTATTTGCAAGCATACATTTACTTTCCCCTCAACATAATTTCTCTCTATCAATTTTGAACAATAAACTCTTGGATTGCTTCCAACTCATTGCCTGGGTTCGGGTTGAGTATTTTAGTGTCAATGTACTGGTTCAGCATCCTGTAGCATGCAATGCATTTGACAGGCTCGGTCATTAAACTAGAGAGGGTTGTAGTGTTCGTATGAGTTAGTTGTCGTGAAATGGTTTCAGTGGCCCAGACTAGTGTTAGAAGGCATAATAACTTTCTGCTGTGCATTTAGGACAACTAACAAGATCACCCTCATGCATTTTGTCAAGACAGACAAACTGAAAAGAAAGACAACATGCACCTATCTGGTTTGTCTTCTCTTCTGCGTAGAGGAAGGGAGGGAGAGATTGCTGCAAGATTCCATACATGTGCATCATCATTCTAAACAGGAAGACTTTTTCACAAACCAACGATCGCCACGGTCACAGGTGTTGATTACTGACAACAATCACAGAGAACGTATGAAACTATTGCTTTGATCAGTCCATTCCACCATTCATAAGGGAAACCACGACAGCCTTGCAGCAGGGAGAAAGGATGGGCGGGGGGGGGGGGGGGGGATATGTGCTGTTCCCAGTTCAGGTCCGACTCAGTTGGCACTTTTGGAGAATCTCTTATCTAATAATGCCTTTCCAATATCATCTTCGTCATCTCCAGTTCTCTGTTCCACAAAACGTATACCTGAGAGAACTTTCAAACAGTAGCAGTTCCCTACATCAGCAAGGGGTGCAGTGGTCCCAAAAAAGTCAATCACCTTCAGACACTTAGAGCCAGGCTGTACAGTCACTGGGTGTCACTCCCGTTTCATGGTGATGTGGGCTCTCACAGTGCATATACTCTGATGACGTGGAGAACATTTTCTTTTCTCCATTTTGACAAATCGCAACAGTCTGTGTGGTATGGGAGTGAATGTCTTTCATACCCGTGTCAAAGTGTTCCCCACCCACACACACACACGAGCCTGGAAACACCATCAATGGGTAAGTAATGCCTTTGTGACAAACCAGGGCAAGTTCACCCGCGCGGACACAGGCTGGTAATGGCATAAGTAAGCTGCCAACTCCACCTTCAAAATGGAGCATGACTGCCATTGCATAAATTCCTGGGCTATTCTCAAGGGCGAGCGTGTGAGTGAATGGTTATGGAGCTTAAGTGAAATGGAATGTAATCAAATGAGAAGCATGTCGGTATATGTTATATGCTGTAGGTTCTATGTGAGAAAGTAGTGTGTGTGTGTGTGTATAACCCTTGTCTCCTGTACAGTAGAAGTGGTCTCACAGTGTTCACCTTCCCACAGGCGGTGCAGGAGGAGCTCCCCTCATCACTGCCAAAGACACCGTCAAAACAATAAAAAGCTGTTACAATAAACTACAGGCCTATGGGAAAACATTACTATTCCTTTCATGTAAACATGTGTTGTACTCTGCACCAGAACATGTGTGTATATTATTTATTGGCATATTGTGTCACACTGATAAGTGAGACCTCACCTCTGTTGGCTTTGCTGGGGTAGATCTTGGTGAAGTGCCGGTACTCCTCTGGAGCAGGGAAGTCATCCAGAGGGTGGAAAGAATACTTGGACTCAAAGTCATCTGTAGGGAGAGAAGGTTCGGAAGATGACCGTTCAGGTCAGGGTTGGTGGTCAAGGCCATTGAAGGTCAAGAGGGAGGAGAGGACGGAAAGAACAGTAGGGAAGAGTGTGAAGTGATGATAGTTCAATCCTCTCTTTAGTACTGATCAAAGTCATCCAGCCGAAGGAGCCAATAAAAAATATATATTATATAACAAAACGAGAGGTGATTGTTAATGTAGAGGGAAACCGAATTTGAGGTCAGGTGATGCAGTATGAGGAAGACGACTCACCTACGAAGGAGCGGGAAATGGAGGTGTGTCCATTGCGGATAGGTGGGGGAGGGGGCGGGGGTCCGGCAGGGGTACGGGAGGGAGGAGGGGGGGGCTTGCCACGGCTATGAGGTTCTGAGGGGCTACCTCTGTAGGGGGGTGGTGGAGGGGGAGCATCCCGACCACCGTTTCGTTGAGTCGACCCAGGCGGGGGTGGAGCTGTACAGACAAACGATATGGTCATTAAGGAATAACAGAGCAGCCACACTGGCATTACAATACAACAGCAAGACAGGAACGCTAGAAAAACACTGTAGGCCTGTCATGACATGCCACCATACTGACTGTAGTGCCACGCCTTGCCACGGCTTTTTCCACACTCATTTCATTTGTACACTAATAAACAAATCCCTCTCCTCGCTTGCCTCACATTATGATAGGTGATTGACAAGAGGAGATAGAGGTTAAAAAACAAATATAGTGCGACACAGCACAGTGAGAATGTGACCGAATTATGTAACTGAACTATGCATAACACAAACAGTAGAACGCATTAAAGCTGGCCCTAACCCACAGCTCCATTACAGGTAGAGGAACAAGGAGAGCACTGGTAGGAACATACCTGCCCCTCTGCCGGGGGGCTCACGGACTGGAGGGGGGGGGGCGTCCGCCTGGCGGGGAGGGGGAGGGCGGCGGGGGTGGAGCTTGCCCCCGGGTTGGAGTGAGTCCAGGTCCGGGCGACGGCTTCTTGCTGAGGGAGTTGTGTCTCTGAGGTAGCTCCGGGGCGGCTTCGTTAACCGGGCTGGAGGGGCCGTTGGTCATGGGCTGGCGGTACGGGGGAGGAGGTGGACCCAGAGAGGAGGAAGAGGAGGAAGCTGAGGAGCCCCCTGACGTCGGGGGCCGCCGGTTGATGTTGGGAGAAGGAGGCAGAGGAGGGGCGCTGTTGCGGGCCGGCACCGGGGAAGTCCCCCTCTGTCCTGGCGTGGGAGGGAGGGGCTTCTCCCGGTTGTAGGAGGGGGCGGGTGGTGGCGCCTTCTGAGTTGGCGCAGGGGGTGCATTACCCCGGCGAGAAAAAGGGGGAGGAGGTGGAGGGGCGGAGGAGCTGTGCTTCATGCCACTGTTTGGGCTGCCTCCGCTGAGGGGGCGGGAGAGGTCGGGGAGGGAGGGCCTCTGGGATCGGGAGTGCTCCGGGGGAGAGGCCTGCTGGGCTGAGCATTCTGTGCTGTCCTGGCGAACAGGAGGACGAGGAGCAGCGGGGCGCGTGCCAGGAGGCGTCAGGGATGACCTGCCAACCGAACCATCTGCACCATAAAAAATGTCACGTCATCAGCAATTTACATGAAGATGAATTTATACATGAACAGAGAAACATGAGGACACGTCTCAGTGCAGAGTTACAACAGAACGGTAGTGTATTATTAGGTTATTTTAGTCATCATAATCCATTTTCTAATATTTTCTCCCTGACAGATGGTAAGGCACTGCCCTTCATATGATGAAATCTAAGACCAATGCAGACGTGCAGGTTAGGGAACTCATTATTGTGAATCAGCTAATCTCCTTCAGCAGTGCCTGTGTCAGATCTATTACAGCCCTGCCCTATGACAACACTGATACCTGACGGCCTGTTCTACCTACATAGTCAAAAACCAGTGCTCATTTTTCACCTATTGCAATCTTGCTTTGACGAACTAGCTTGCTCTCAAACTTGCCAGCAATAAATATAATGGAAGGGAATTAAATTGCTGTTCTAAACCCTCCCCCCAATATAAGTTTGACGGACAACTCCTTCAGCGGTCTAGATTTTTTGGAGAAATCTTTGTAAGTGACATCATAGCAGTTAGGATATTAAATACTTGCCTCCGACTGGTCGTAATTTAGGCACACCTGCCTGGAAAAGCCCTCCCATTGGCTGAATGGCCCCTGAAGAGCCTCCTCCACTACTACCACCACCACCACCACCTCCTTTAGGCTCTGGACAGGAAAAACAAGGTTAAATTACATACATTACAATAGTAACCTATTATATGCATAATTACCCTCATGGTCTCCCATTTCACTCCTGCGAAATAAACCTTGACCCCCAGTGAGTGTGCTCCATGCACTACCCTAGCCTCATCAGTTCTGTGCGTCTTACTTCCATCCAATCAGATTAGTCAGTAAAACACTACCAGAATAGTAGATCTGAGACACCAGGGTGAACCTTAGTGGTGCTGTGGCCTTACTTTCTAAGATAGGTGCGCTCCTGTCATTGACCACGCCAACCTTCTTCAGCTTGGCCCCTTTGTGGATGTCACCGAGCAGGGCTCCTCTGCCTTTGGCCTCATCTCGATTGAGCTTGGGTGGGGTGGTGTTGCCCTGCGAAGGAAGGAAGGAAGGAAGGAAAGAAAGAGAAAGAAGAGAGAGAGTCCTCTACTTAGCTCACCACAGCACACTTTATGCTACTGGAGAACAGACTGAGTACCTAACCTCATTTCTCGTGGACAGACAACATGAACGGTACAGTAGATCTGTTATGATACAACGGGATGCGTGAGATAACGAGACGCATTAGATCGGGTGCTTTGGACAAGTCATGATTTCACAGGTATCTTTCCAATTTGGGACTTGCCCGTAACTAACCGAGATTATACATAGTCTGACAGGTAGCAGCTTGCAGAAAGCCACGTCACAGTTGGTGCAGGGGCTACAGCACAATTCATTTGAATAAGATTACCATTTCGTGAGTCCTTCACATCAAGTTCATTAATTAGTTGTCCATTGCATAAATCCATAGCGTTATGCATCCCTGTCTGCATAGGCCTGGTTGGTCCACTGCTCATTATGTGAATTAGATGTTGAGGATGATTACTCGAGCGAGCAGCACTAATCACTTGACTAAACCAGAAAGGCTCTGCGTACATCCCAAATGGCACCCTATTTCTTATATAGTGTACTACTTTTGACCAGAGTCCTATGGGCCCTGGTCAAAAGCAGTGCACTATAAAAAGGGAATAGGGTTGCCATTTGTGACACATCCTCTGATTGGGCTTGGCAGGGAGAGGATAGCACGCAGAACCACAGGCCACGAGAACAGCTTTTTTCAGATTTCAGTAGTGCTCTCCGCACAAGGTGAAACAAATTCAGCTTCACAATACCAGTGAATATAAATCCTTTTGAAAACGGGACCTACGAGTTGTCAAGTTGGTTGGACAACTAATTCATATGAACTACACTGGAGCTAGGCCTACATCGTGGTTTGGAGCTAGGCCTACATCATGGTTTGGAGCTAGGCCTACATCATGGTTTGGAGCTAGGCCTACATCATGGTTTGGAGCTAGGCCTACATCATGGCTCAAGCCCATTAAATATGTCCCTATCATAGGTTTGATTGATACAGTTCTCTCTTAGAGCCACACAGTTGCACAGGAAATTGTTTTGCATCCAGGTGACACCTTCCATGCTTCAATAAGTTCTTACCTGGCTGAAGGTGGGGGGTGGAGGGGGGCCTCCAGGGGGTGGAGGGGGAGGAATTGGCATCTTGACCCACTGAACAAGTCTTGTGGATGGCCTGGGTTCTCAGATACAAACTGTCACCGCCTGCAATAACGCATTAAAACATGTTTCAGAGTCATCCAGTGACATTTCAGTCTCATCCATTGATAATGTTATCAAGCATGATTTTGTCAACTAGCACAGTTAGCTAAGTAGAGGTGGTCCCCTTTAATTTGACGGCTTCCCTTATTATTATTAATATATTTTAAACCACGTAACTAGATAACCTTCTGGGCTCATGTGACATTGTTATTGATGACGTCTTCATTTCATTAGCAAGTTGGCCTATCTAGCTCGCAGATATCTAACGTTTGGTCAGTGCTGCTGTGGAATGTAAATGAGCCGACTGTAGATAGCGCTAAGTAATCCAATAGTGTGAAATCTCCAAATAAACCTGGTCATCGGTAGCTAGGTCAGATTAGCCAATAGTTAGCATAACAATTATTTGACTAACGTTAGGTAAGTTAGCAAGCTGACAAACTAACGTTAGCTAGTTAACCAATTAACATACAAACTTGAAGCCATCGCGGCGGCCCTGCTGCAAAAGGATAACTAGCTAGCTCCATACACAACAGCTCAACTAGCTAGCATCTTGTAATAAAGCATGGCTACGATACATCATAAACGTAACGTTACGTAAACGTAACGTTAGCTATGAATCTCAGCTATATAAGTTACATACGAGTTCATCATGGCTATTATGTTCGGCTAATGTGTTAATGGCTGTCATATTAGCGATCGACAGGATCTGTAGCGAGCTAGCTGAGTTAACCTGCCAGAGTTGGCAACCCTTGCAAGTTAGCTTAATCAGGCTAGCTAGATTGCTTCACTTACTTGAGTTTCTTAGCAGCCCATTCGTTTGATATTTGACGTTTTAACTCATATTTGTTTCTTCGTTCTCGGTAGTTCCTTCATCTCAAGTGTATTATACATTTAAAGCTGGCCATTGCTATTTCACTCCTGCATTCACTCTCACAGCCTTCACTTGCAGCACAGATTTTCTGAAGCAATGAAGATGGAAGTGTGCAGATGGAAAATGTACACTGCAGTGTACCAGAGATGGTAAAGAAAGCGAGACACCCCACACCCTAATTTATTCGGGGCGGAGCCACTCTGGTCTACCTATTGCCCCCGCCCTGCGGAAGCGAAATATCTGCGGGGCAGGGAGAGCAGGGAGGGGACATAAGGCACCAACGAGTGGATCCAGGAAGTGAATTCCCAATACAATCACCCGTTGTGATAATCAATATTAGCGACAGCAATATTACCAAAGATGTTCTACTAAGATATACCACATCCTGTCGAAAACAAATCCTGTCGTTTCCAATGGGAGGAAAATGAGCCGAGTATGTGGGATCAAGTGTCGAGATGGGATTTTCAAAGTCGCGTTGATTTGGTCTATCAGATGTCAGTCAGATGGCTTCGTGGCGTCAATAAAATACGTCGTCATCATATTCAAATGCAGACGATCAAATCAAAGTTTATTTGTCACGTGCGCCGAATACAACAGGTACAGTGAAATGCTTACTTACAGGCTCTAACCAACAGTGCAAAAATGTACACAATAGGTAAGTAAAGAAATAAAAACAACAGTCAAAAAGACAGTCAAAAATAACAGTGGCGTTTTGGAGAAGAAGGACTTCATCAACACTTGATTTTTGCTTGGATGTAATTATGATGTTGATAAAATCCCAGTAAAATTGGCCACATTCCAGAAGCAGGCCCTTTTAGCTTGGATGTTAGCATTTAAACACATTTTTCCTTTCACAGATACTTTCTATGGAACAACAAAGATATACGATTTAAAAATAAGTCAATTTATTTCGTAACTGGTTTGAGAATAAAATGATTTTGGTTGGTCAGTTATTGAATGAGGATGGATATCTATTCTCATATGGGGAATTTCTTGACAAGTTTAGAATTCCAATAACCCCAAAATAATATGCAATTGTTTTTTTATGCGATTCCAAGGGGGGTTGTACTTTTTTTATTCCTCTGTGGTTGATGTAAGTAATATAGATTTACATGAAAATATATTCACTTGCAATATTAACATCGAAGATAAATGTAGTAATAAACAGATTAGAAATATTGTTTGTGATACTACAATTCCCTCAGCAAGATTGTTTTGATCGAATATCTATGGTGCTATACAGTGGGGGAAAGCAGGTAAAATTGCTAACAAATATTGTATCAGTAACAAGGTAAAGGAAGTTTAATTTAAAATGTTACATAGAATTTATCCTGTGAAACATGTTTTGGAAAGATTCAAGCTGAATATTGACTATAATTGTGATGTCTGTGGATTGGAAAAGAAGACCATTTTGCATTTGTTTTTTGCCTGTATTTATAGTAGAATTTTTGGGATTGACATACAGAACTTTGTTACAACAAAAAAAATAGCACCGTTGTACAATTTAATGGTTTTGATTAAATGATTTATTTCAGTAATTCTAACATTGATAAAGATGTAGTATATTTACCTGACTTTTTTCACTTATTTTTTTTTCAATTTAAAGTTTTATTAAGTGTTTTTCAATCAACCAACAAACCACATTCCACATTCACAGATGTGACAGACTTTATTTAAAAAATATATATACAAAAAATATTAAAAATATGTATATTTTTTTTTAAATGCTAAAATAAAAAACTAACAATAATAATGAAAATGAAAAAAAATATATAATAAAAAGAAGAATATAAAGAATAATTATTAAAAAAGAAAAAAGTAATATACAGTGCCTTGCGAAAGTATTCGGCCCCCTTGAACTTTGCGACCTTTTGCCACATTTCAGGCTTCAAACATAAAGATATAAAACTGTATTTTTTTGTGATGAATCAACAACAAGTGGGACACAATCATGAAGTGGAACGACATTTATTGGATATTTCAAACTTTTTTAACAAATCAAAAACTGAAAAATTGGGCGTGCAAAATTATTTTATTATATTATTATTATATATATATATTATATTATTATTATTCCTGCTGGGCATTAAGAAGATAGATACATGGGGTCATATCAAACTGTACATCTAGTATTTACTGTGCAGCAGTATGTATAGATTGCCAAAATCTGGCAATCTCTCTACAGCTCCAAAATACATGCATATACAGTGGGGCAAAAAAGTATTTAGTCAGCCACCAATTGTGCAAGTTCTCCCACTTAAAAAGATGAGAGAGGCCTGTAATTTTCATCATAGGTACACTTCAACTATGACAGACAAAATTAGAAAACAAATCCAGAAAATCACATTGTAGGATTTTTAATGAATTTATTGGCAAATTATGGTGGAAAATAAGTATTTGGTCAATAACAAAAGTTTATCTCAATACTTTGTTATATACCCTTTGTTGGCAATGACAGAGGTCAAATGTTTTCTGTAAGTCTTCACAAGGTTTGGTATTTTGGCCCATGCAGATCTCCTCTAGAGCAGTGATGTTTTGGGGCTGTTGCTGGGCAACACGGACTTTCAACTCCCTCCAAAGATTTTCTATGGGGTTGAGATCTGGAGACTGGCTAGGCCACTCCAGGACCTTGAAATGCTTCTTACGCAGCCACTCCTTTGTTGCCCGGGCGGTGTGTTTGGGATCATTGTCATGCTGAAAGACCCAGCCACGTTTCATCTTCAATGCCCTTGCTGATGGAAGGAGGTTTTCACTCAAAATCTCACGATACATTGCCCCATTCATTCTTTCCTTTATACGGATCAGTCGTCCTGGTCACTTTGCAGAAAAACAGCCCCAAAGCATGATGATTCCATCCCCATGCTTCACAGTAGGTATGGTGTTCTTTGGATGCGACTCAGCATTCTTTGTCCTCCAAACACGACGAGTTGAGTTTTTACCAAAAAGTTATATTTTGGTTTCATCTGACCATATGACATTCTCCCAATTTTCTTCTGGATCATCCAAATGCTCTCTAGCAAACTTCAGACGGGCCTGGACATGTACTGGCTTAAGCAGGGGGACACGTCTGGCACTGCAGGATTTGAGTCCCTGGCAGCGTAGTGTGTTACTGATGGTAGGCTTTTTTACTTTGGTCCCAGCTCTCTGCAGGTCATTCACTAGGTCCCCCCGTGTGGTTCTGGGATTTTTGCTCACCGTTCTTGTGATCATTTTGACCCCACGGGGTGAGATCTTGCGTGGAGCCCCAGATCGAGGGAGATTATCAGTGGTCTTGTATGTCTTCCATTTCCTAATAATTGCTCCCACAGTTGATTTCTTCAAACCAAGCTGCTTACCTATTGCAGATTCCATCTTCCCAGCCTGGTGCAGGTCTACAATTTTGTTTCTGGTGTCCTTTGACAGCTCTTTCATCTTGGCCATAGTGGAGTTTGGAGTGTGACTGTTTGAGGTTGTGGACAGGTGTATTTTATACTGATAACAAGTTCAAACAGGTGCCATTAATACAGGTAACGAGTGGAGGACAGAGGAGCCTCTTAAATAAGAAATTACAGGTCTGTGAGAGTCAGAAATCTTGCTTGTTTGTAGTGACCAAATACTTATTTTCCACCATAATTTGCAAATAAATTCATTAAAAATCCTACTATGTGATTTCTCATTTTGTCTGTCATAGTTGAAGTGCACCTATGATGAAAATTACAGGCCTCTCTCATCTTTTTAAGTGGGAGAACTTGCACAATTGGTGGCTGACTAAATACTTTTTTGCCCCACTGTAGGTTCCACATCTTTTACAAGTAGGATAAATGTCTGTTTTCATTCTATGGAGTCTCATTGGAGTGTAATAAAATTTGTACAACATTTGTAATTAGATTCTTTCATTTTTACATTAGTAGAGGAGCAGTATGCCCTGTCGCAAACCTCCGCCCATAACTCATCACTGATAGTCAGACCAAGGTCCTTTTCCCAGATTATTTTCAAAGGAGTAAAAGAGGAGCCTCCTTTCTCAGAAAGAAGTATAGATATAGGAGATTTTGCCTTTAATGGATTGTGCTGTGACAAGAAGGGTTTCAACAACATTCAGCTGAGCTCTAAACCTCCTCTTGGAAGTAAATGAGGAAATGACATGTCTAATTTGAAGATATCTTTTTTTTTAATGGGATCTTGGCACATTGAATTCACTGCAGAGCTCTTGAAAGGATTTCAGTGCAGTGGTTTTCTGATGAAATAGGTCTGAAAAGGTCCTGATTCCTAGAGTATGCCAAAGATTAAAGTTGGCATCACTCAGGGCTTTTGGCAAGTCTGGACAATTCTGTGAAGTGTCTTGTGCAAGTTTTAAATTGACACGATACCTGTTAGCAAAGGTGTCAGCTAGAGATGACACGCAGGAGCTTGCATGGATTTGTATACTACGTTGATAGTAATTAGCATTTTGGAATCTGAGAGTAAATAGAGCAGAAAATAATGATAAAAGTCACCTTGTCCGAGGTAAATTTATATGGTTATCAAAACGTCAGGCCAGGGTAAGCCTACATAAAACACAGCCCTTTTTTAAGTGTTTCTAAAATCCCCTATGGTAAAAATGTATGGTGGGAAAATGATTGGAATGATTGGAATCATGATTGGAATCACCTCCATTGGTGAACTGCCTGACTAAGACATCTTCATTTATCCACGATCTTGGAGTGTACATCAAAATGGAGGCCGGCTAGAAGAACGTCTCTGTAATGGTATCGAATGACGCTGTGTTTACATGAGGCAATTTATACATTCTTATGACAGCAACAATCATTCTGGCTGAAAATCTTGTTCTTGAATGCAAGGTTGAGGGAGGATTGGAAGAAACTATACCACACATCATCTAAGCATCGGCATTATGTGTAACTAAAACACTATCTTTAGTAAGCAAGAGGGCAACTTCTAGTTGTACCCATCTTCATATTCTGGGGTGCACTATAGAATTTTCCCTTCAATTTCATGCTTTCCAAATAGTGAAGGAGTCAGTTGTGAGATGGAAATGTCAGACACCCTGCCCAGCCGTGAACTACCACAACAACCACTTGGTGGCAGTATGCCTATACTGTATGAAGTCGACACACACGCACACAAACACACACAGACAGACTGCCTCCTTTCTCTTATGTTGTCCTGAAAATCCTATCACTGTAATCAATGCTGAATCTCTACCTTCTCTCTATACACTTTATTTCATACTGGTTCTCACTTGGCATGTGTGACGCACAGTAATGGAGGTTACCGTGGAGCCGTGACCCATTTCCGATTCAATGGCACCGTTTCCAGCCGTGGGTGAGTTTTATCCGGTACGATCTCCCTCTGTTACATGCACAGATGAATAGGGGTTGGTTATCAGTGTATTTATCATAAGCTTTGGGTTGTTATTACTATTCGAAACCCGAATGTGGTACTCTGAGAGGGCAGATATCCTGCCTTTTAGGGACACATGAGGGCGCTGTGAGACAGAGTTTCCTTTGGATTCTTCACCACCAGTATGCAATGGGTTTTATAGTCTGGGATTTGGACCTTGCTTGACTGACAGTGAGTGAAAGCAACAATGACCTCAGGGCTAAATAGGATCCAATTAGCCATACAAATACACAGGAGACAGGCTAGTTAATATAGTTTGTTTTATTTGAAAAAAAGTTTCAAACTAAAAATGTTCTGTAAAAATGCATATTCATAGTGTTAATTTCCCCTTCATTCGTATGGTACACTCCTCTCTTTATCAACATCATCCTTCTATCATCCCTCGTTTCCCTTGGCCTTTTCTATCGTTTGGAAGGTAGGAATGTGCAGCGGGGTCGCTATAGAACACACACTCTACAAACAGGACCACGATTACAGCTTCCCCCCACACAACCCCCCCACCCAATCAAAATAGAAAATAAACAGAAAGCTATATGATTATCATCGTCACAAAATAAATCTCTTTGGCATTCGTCCCCTGCCTCTTACCTCAGAACCCCCCCCCCCCCCCCAAATCAAGACATAAAAAAAACACCTCCTCCACAACGACCGTACGTACTTTGAGGAAACAGTTGTAGTAGCTGTAAAAGGGTGCGGGCCTGCCAGACATGACGTTTTGGATCATACACACATTTTATGTTGAAGAACAATGTATTAAACCGCGATGCATATGTATACTGTGTTGGTTGAGTGTCTATAACTGTTGGTGAGCAAGACCGGGTCCACAGGAAGAGAGGTGAACCAACCGCACCAGCTGAAGTTGTAGTTTAGTGTGCCTGGGAGACCACTCGGCTGGGAGAGAGTGGCTGTGTACACACATTCAGGGGAGAGGGTGCGTGTCTCGGAACCTCAGACCCAGCAGCAGTCTGGATCATAAACTGGACTGGACTGATAGACAGTTATAGGCAGCACAGGGACTGCTGCTGTTTCAATTAGCCACTGGTCTCATAACGTGGCGAACAGGACTTCTTGTCTGAACTCAATGTTACTGGTTATTGTTGAGGACTACTGTATGTGGCTCTGCATACCGCCATGTAAATTATACACATGAAGAAAAATAATAATAATCTGCAATGTAAATATGCAAGGAAACGCCTAAAACCAACACAGCATCTACAAGTTAAAGTTCAATTTCCCTCCACATTAACTGTAACAAAGCAACTTTTCATTTTGAGGAACACTAAATTCTTGTTATTGTTTTTTTTCTTTTCTTTTTCTTGTGTTTTCTGACAACAGCCCCTGATTGGCCAATGTCTCCCCATGAAATAGGAGTTTCCCTTTGTGGTGAAATCCTCTTTCAGCTGTCCCTCCATGGTGTTCACGCCAATTTCACCCTTTCCATTTCGTGCCTTCAATGGAAGAGGCAGTTATTTAGACATAATCCAATGTTTCATGTGGTCTTAAAATGTTGCAATTATGGTATGCTGAGTTATTCATTAGTGTACTATATAATATATATATATACTATATTAGTGTACTATATAACTACAGAGCTGTGCTTTTTTTTTTTACCCCTTTTTCTCCCCAATTTCGTGGTATCCAATTGTTTAGTAACTACTATCTTGTCTCATCGCTACAACTCCCATACGGGCTCGGGAGAGACGAAGGTTGAAAGTCATGCGTCCTCCGATACACAAACCAACCAAGCCGCACTGCTTCTTAACACAGCGCCATTCCAACACGGAAGCCAGCCGCACCAATGTGTCGGAGGAAATACCGTGCACCTGGCAACCTTGGTTAGCGGCCCGCCACAGGAGTCGCTGGTGCGCGATGAGACAAGGATTCCCCTACCGGCCAAACCCTCCCTAACCCGTACGACGCTAGGCCAATTATGCGTCGCCCCACGGACCTCCCGGTCGCGGCCGGTTACGACAGAGCCTGGGCGCGAACCCAGAGTCTCTGGTGGCGCAGCTTTCGCTGCAGTACAGCGCCTTTAACCACCGCGGGAGGCCCTACAGAGCTGTGTTTTACAGCCATTCTGGGCGTGTGAGTGTCTGTGTGTATGTGTGTACTGGGGGAAAGTACGGGCTGAGTCTGTGCATTAGAGGAGCTCTGTGTAGGTGTGTGTATGCATCTACATCACTGACCTGGCCCTGTGTGTTAAGGGGGGTTCTGGGTAGCATCTACATCACTGACCTGGCCCTGTGTATTACAGGGGGTTCTGGGTAGCATCTACATCACTGACCTGGCCCTGTGTGTTAAAGGGGTCTCTGGGTAGCATCTACATCACTGACCTGGCCCTGTGTGTTAAAGGGGGCTCTGGGTAGCATCTACATCACTGACCTGGCCCTGCGTGTTAAAGGGGCTCTGGGTAGCATCTACATCACTGACCTGGCCCTGTGTGTTAAAGGGGGTTGTGGGTAGCATCTACAGTGCCTTGCGAAAGTATTCGGCCCCCTTGAACTTTGCGACCTTTTGCCACATTTCAGGCTTCAAACATAAAGATATAAAACTGTATTTTTTTGTGAAGAATCAACAACAAGTGGGACACAATCATGAAGTGGAACGACATTTATTGGATATTTCAAACTTTTTTAACAAATAAAAACTGAAAAATTGGGCGTGCAAAATTATTCAGCCCCCTTAAGTTAATACTTTGTAGCGCCACCTTTTGCTGCGATTACAGCTGTAAGTCGCTTGGGGTATGTCTCTCTCAGTTTTGCACATCGAGAGACTGACATTTTTTCCCATTCCTCCTTGCAAAACAGCTCGAGCTCAGTGAGGTTGGATGGAGAGCATTTGTGAACAGCAGTTTTCAGTTCTTTCCACAGATTCTCGATTGGATTCAGGTCTGGACTTTGACTTGGCCATTCTAACACCTGGATATGTTTATTTTTGAACCATTCCATTGTAGATTTTGCTTTATGTTTTGGATCATTGTCTTGTTGGAAGACAAATCTCCGTCCCAGTCTCAGGTCTTTTGCAGACTCCATCAGGTTTTCTTCCAGAATGGTCCTGTATTTGGCTCCATCTATCTTCCCATCAATTTTAACCATCTTCCCTGTCCCTGCTGAAGAAAAGCTGGCCCAAACCATGATGCTGCCACCACCATGTTTGACAGTGGGGATGGTGTGTTCAGCTGTGTTGCTTTTACGCCAAACATAACGTTTTGCATTGTTGCCAAAAAGTTCAATTTTGGTTTCATCTGACCAGAGCACCTTCTTCCACATGTTTGGTGTGTCTCCCAGGTGGCTTGTGGCAAACTTTAAACAACACTTTTTATGGATATCTTTAAGAAATGGCTTTCTTCTTGCCACTCTTCCATAAAGGCCAGATTTGTGCAATATACGACTGATTGTTGTCCTATGGACAGAGTCTCCCAGCTCAGCTGTAGATCTCTGCAGTTCATCCAGAGTGATCATGGGCCTCTTGGCTGCATCTCTGATCAGTCTTCTCCTTGTATGAGCTGAAAGTTTAGAAGGACGGCCACGTCTTGGTAAATTTGCAGTGGTCTGATACTCCTTCCATTTCAATATTATCGCTTGCACAGTGCTCCTTGGGATGTTTAAAGCTTGGGAAATCTTTTTGTATCCAAATCCGGCTTTAAACTTCTTCACAACAGTATCTCGGACCTGCCTGGTGTGTTCCTTGTTCTTCATGATGCTCTCTGCGCTTTTAACGGACCTCTGAGACTATCACAGTGCAGGTGCATTTATACGGAGACTTGATTACACACAGGTGGATTGTATTTCATCATTAGTCATTTAGGTCAACATTGGATCATTCAGAGATCCTCACTGAACTTCTGGAGAGAGTTTGCTGCACTGAAAGTAAAGGGGCTGAATAATTTTGCACGCCCAATTTTTCAGTTTTTGATTTGTTAAAAAAGTTTGAAATATCCAATAAATGTCGTTCCACTTCATGATTGTGTCCCACTTGTTGTTGATTCTTCACAAAACAATACAGTTTTATATCTTTATGTTTGAAGCCTGAAATGTGGCAAAAGGTCGCAAAGTTCAAGGGGGCCGAATACTTTCGCAAGGCACTGTACATCACTGACCTGGCCCCGTGTGTTAAAGGGGGCTCTGGGTAGCATCTACATCACTGACCTGGCCCCGTGTGTTAAAGGGGGTTCTGGGTAGCATCTACATCACTGACCTGGCCCTGTGTGTTAAAGGGGGTTCTGGGTAGCATCTACATCACTGACCTGGCCCCGTGTGTTAAAGGGGGTTCTGGGTAGCATCTACATCACTGACCTGGCCCCGTGTGTTAAAGGGGGTTCTGGGTAGCATCTACATCACTGACCTGGCACCGTGTGTTAAAGGGGGTTCTGGGTAGCATCTACATCACTGACCTGGCCCTGTGTGTTAAAGGGGGTTCTGGGTAGCATCTACATCACTGACCTGGCCCTGTGTGTTAAAGGGGCTCTGGGTAGCATCTACATCACTGACCTGGCCCTGTGTGTTAAAGGGGGTTCTGGGTAGCATCTACATCACTGACCTGGCCCTGTGTGTTAAAAGGGGTTCTGGGTAGCATCTACATCACTGACGTGGCCAAGTATGTTAAAGGGGCTCTGGGTTGCATCTACATCACTGACCTGGCCCTGTGTGTTAGAGGGGCTCTGGGTAGGCCTGTCGGGGATCGTAGGCCATCTCAGGCATGTACTGCTCATGCATCTCTGCTTCCAGTGGCATCCCGCCCATGCCCAGGTCAGAGTAGCCATAGGGGGGGTAGCCTCCATCCAGCTCTGAGGGAAGGATGGACAGAGAGATGAGGAATAGAGAGGGAAAGAGAGAGAAATGAGAATACCCAGGCAATATAGAATACCTAGGCAAACAATATAGAATACCCAGGCAAACAATATAGAATACCCAGGCAAACAGAGAGGCAAGCTTATTTAGAGTATTGACACTGACAGACAGTTTGCAAGCATCCAAATTACTAGACAGGCAGACAGAAATGAGCTTTGCTCCCATCAGCAGACGTTTTCCTGTGACGGATGGAAAGAAGAACAGGAATAATCATCTCTTCACCTTCACCTCTATTCTATTCCATTAATGCTATTTCATACCCTGTTTAATAATGTGAGCACTGCGCTATGGATTAAGCGTCAGCATCGAAAGGACACACAGTGCTCTGGAAGGATGGTGACTAGTGTACCACACGCAGGCACACACACACACACGCGCACACACACACACACACACACACACACACACACACACACACACACACACACACACACACACACACACACACACACACACACACACACACACACACACACACACACACACACACACACACACACACACACACACAGGGGGATATATGAGGGATAGAGTTCAGAATTATAATTAAAGATATTGAAATGAGGAGGATTTACTGTATGCAGAGAGAGGGATGGACCAGAGGAGAGGAAGACAGAGTGGAGATTCACAACTAGGACATATGACCGAGACCTAAGATTAGCAAGAGAAAGACGCTGTATGACTGCAAAGAGACAGTAGTGACCGACAGAGCTAGGGGGGAAAAACAAAATATATATTCACCAGAGAGAGACAGAGAGAGTGCCAGTGTTTTCTATAGAGAAGTGTTACGCAATCACAGGAAGGAGCATTAGCCGTGCAGTGGAAAAGAGAGTGTGGGTGTCAACTCAGCAGCGTGTGTGTGTGTGAGTGAGAGAGAGAGCGGGATAGAGTGCGGGAGATCGCTTGACGACGATAGATGGCCAGTTAATGGAAATGTAAATGACATGGAAATTGTGACCAGAGGGGAAATAGACAGGTACCTCTGTGAATTTAATGACATCCCCGCTGACATCCTACAGTGTACCCCTCCTCCCCCCATTACCACGCCCCCTGACACCCTCCCCCCTCTCCAGGACATGGCGGGAACAGACACATCAGAGAGAAACACACACATGAACGCACATGAATGCACACACACCCACACACCCACACACAATCTCTGGAGTACGGCCAGAGGGCCGAGTGCATTATATAAACAGCAGGGGTCCCCCACACTCCCAGGGCCTGAAGGACTGCTGAGGGGGAAAAGGACGAGACCTGGCTCCGGCTTTCTATAGACACGTGCCTCTCCTATTCCTCCTCTTCTCTGATGCTCACTATTGTGTGTGTGTGTGTGCGTGTACATGAGAGAGAAACTCAATTATTTGCGATTTTTTTCTCCCAATCATGTACAAGTATGTGTGTGTGCGTGACTAGTGAGACAAGGGCAGACTTTGCTGTGACAATGCTTGCACGTTGATTTAATGATCACCCTCTGGTACACACAGTCCACTGTCACAGCCACTGACAGGAAACCAATCAAGTGGCACTTAACCTAAATGAGGTCTGACTCTGGTGTGTGTGTGGGTGTCAATCCATTTCAATCCGTGTGTGTCAAATCCTCTCTGCCTCTCTCTTCTGGTTCGTCGATCTATCTCTCTCTTGTCATTTTTTGGTGAAACGCAGTAGTGTAATGTAAGATGTTCGTTGCAGTAGTATATTTAAGCATTAAGGCCTGAGGAGGTGTGGTATATGGCTGATATACCATGGTGAAGGGCTGTTCTTACGGACGAGGCAACGAGGAGTACCTGGATACAGACCTTAGTCGTGGTGTATTGGCCATATACCGCACACCCCTGAGGTGCCTTACTGCTATTATAAACTGGTTTCAAACGCAATTAGACCAGTAAATAGTCATTTTTTGTTATACCCATGGTACACGGTCTGATATACCACGGCTTTCAGCCAATCAGCATTCAGGGCTTGAACCACCTGGTTTATCATCTAGCATAGAATACAAAAGTGGTGTTACGTTAGTGTACTGTATTGTAGGACAGGACTGGTCCACACTCACCATCCGCCAAGTATGCAGCTTGCATGGGTACAGCATTGTGGGCCTGGAGAGAAAGAGAGAGATTGAGAAATATTCAAGTAAAGATGTACCATTCTAACTTCAATACTATACTTTTATCGGATAAAGCCCTTCTAAAAAAACGACAGAGGCAGACGTTAACTTTACATCTGGTGCCAACGACGCCCAGTCAGTAAATCTATCCCTTTGGAGTTCAATACTTCCTCATGGTGGACGTAGTGTAAACAGTAGACCTGTCTGCTTTGGGCCTCCCTGTCTCTGTTCCCCTTGACAACCTGATGAGTCAGCAGGTTACCAGCTCGATGTGATTGATTAAAACCTATGCCAGATCTGCCACTAATCCAATCGGTGAGCCTCGATGGCGGTAATTATCCATTGAGCTTTGGAAGCCTGTGGCGATGTGTGGGGCTCGGAGATACTTAGCGTATTAGGCATGCAGGTTTTGAAATGATGTACAAACACTAGATAGAGTTAGTTATCGGGGATTCATTCTTATGGTAATGCGAGCAGGAAAGGTCAACATACAGATTGATTACTGAGTGGTATCGATTGTGTCGTGTCCACTTGTGTGTATTTGGATTTTGCTACAGTTCTCCCCTGAAGCAATGACTGATCTGAGAAATATGGGATTGGTTTAAAGCAATCCAAGGGTGTAAGCCAGTCAAGCCCTTATAGACAACTGAGATCAACCTTAAAGGTGTTCAAACAGGGCCAGCCACTACTGACTGATCCTTGTACTGATCGCTCCCAGGCTATAGGCGGCGTCAGAGGCAGAGGCTTACCATCTCCCAGGCTGCAGGGTCGTGTTTGAACAGTGAGTGGGTGAGCTCCACGGACACACGCTTCCTGTAGTCAGAACTCTTGTCCTCCGAGATACGGAAGAGAACGGCTGCTGCATAGGTGGCTGTGAGGGAGAGGTGTAGGGAGGGAGGGAGGGAGGGAGGGAGGTAGGGAGGGAGGGAGAGGTGTGGGGAGACATGGAAAGAGGGAGGGAGGGAGGGAGGGAGGGAGGGAGGGAGGGAGGGAGGGAGGGAGGGAGGGAGAGGTGTGGGGAGGGAGGGAAGGAGGGGTGTGGGGAGACATGGAAAGAGGGAGAGGGAGGGAGGGAGGGAGGGAGGGGTGTGGGGAGACATGGAAAGAGGGAGGGAGGGAGGGAGGGAGGGAGGGGTGTGGGGAGACATGGAAAGAGGGAGGGAGGGAGGGAGGGAGGGAGGGAGGGAGGGAGGGAGGGAGGGAGGGAGGGATATCAAGAGGTTGTTTGTCATTGCCTCTATGCTTTGACAGTTATGATGAGTACCCAAAATGCTAATGTGTACATAGGACAACATTGAGCAAGCAAGATGGGGAAAGAGAGATGGGAGGCAGAGATATCATGTTTGATTAGTCAGCACACATTATTAAAAGAAGATGGAGAGAGCCCAGGGAGAGATAGAGAAAGATGTCATATTTGATTGTGGTCTGTGTGCATATGCTTGTGTGTGTGAGAGAGAGAGAGAGAAAGAGAAGGGGGGAGGTGTGGAGGTTAGTGTGTACACTCTCTTAAAAAAAGGTTTCCATAAGGGTTCTTCGGCTGTCCCCATTGGAGATCCCTTTTTGGTTCCAGGTAGAACCCTCTGTGGAAAGGGTTCTACATGGAACCCAAAACGGTTCTACCTGGAACCAAAAGGGTTCTACCTAGTACCAAAAATGGTTCTACAAAGGGTTCTCCAATGGGGACAGCTGAAGAACCCTTTTAGGTTCTAGATAGCACCTTTTTTTCTAAGAGTGTAGGAGAGGCACGTGTGTGTGTGTGTGTGTCTATTTGTATGTGCAGTGCCTTTGGAAAATAATCAGACCCTTGACTTTTTCCAAATGTCATTACATTACAGCCTTATTCTAATATGGATTACATTTTTTTAAATTGTCAGCAGTCTACACACAATACCCCATGATGACAAATCAAAAAAAGGTTTTTAGACATTTTAGTAAATTTATTAACACTTAAAAAAACAGAAATACCTTATTTACATAAGTATTCAGACCCTTTGCTATGTGACTTGAAATTGAGCTCAGGTGCATCCTGTTTCCATTGATCATCCTTGAGATGTTTCTACAACTTGATTGGAGTCCACCTGTGGTAAATTCAATTGATTGGACATAATTTGTAAAGACACACACCTGTCTATTTAAGGTCCCACAGTTGACAGTGCATGTTAGAGCAAAAACCAAGCCATGAGGTCGAAGGAATTGTCAGTAGAGCTCCGAGACAGGATTGTGTTGAGGCACAGATCTGAGGGTACCAAAAAAATGTCTGCAGCATTGAAGGTCCCAAAGAACACAGTGGCCTCCATCATCCTTAAATGGAAGAAGTTTGGAACCACCAAGACTCTTCCTAGAGCTGGCCGCCGGCCAAACTGAGCAATCGGGGGAGAAGGGCCTTGTTCAGGGAGGTGACCAAGAACCCGATGGTCAGTCTGACAGAGCTCTAAAGGTTCTCTGTGGAGATGGAGAACCTTCCAGAAGGACAACCATCTCTGCAGCACTCCACCAATCAGGCCTTTAAGGTAGAGTGGCCAGACGGAAGCCACTCCTCAGTAAAATACACATTACAGCCCACTTAGAGTTTTCCAAAAGGCACATAATGACTCTCAGACTATGAGAAACAAGATTCTCTGGTCTGATGAAACCAAGATTGAACTCTTTGGCCTGAATGCCAAGCGTCAAGCATGGTGGTGGCAGCATCATGCTGTGGGGATGTTTTTCAGCGGCAGGGACTAGGAGACTAGTCAGGATCGAGGCAAAGATGAACGGAGCAAAATACAGAGAGATCCTGGATGAAAACCTGCTCCAGAATGCTCAGGACCTCAGACAACCCTAAGCACACAGCCAAGACAATGCAGGAGTGACTTCGGGACAAGTCTCTGAATGTCCTTGAGTGCTCAGCCAGAGCCCGGACTTGAACCTGATCGAACATCTCTGGAGAGACCTGAAAATACCTGTGCAGTGACGCTCCCCATCCAACCTGACAGAGCTTGAGAGGATCTGCAGAGAGGAATGGGAGAAACTCCCCAAATACAAGTGTGCCAAGCTTGTAGCGTCATACCCAAGAAGACTCAAGGCTTGAATCGCTTCCAAAGGTGCTTCATCAAAGTACTGAGTAAAGGGTCTGAATACTTATGTAAATGTCATATTTCCGTTTTTTATTTTGAATACATTTGCAAAAATGTCTAAAAACCTGTTTTTAGTTTGTCATTATGGGGTATTGCGTGTAGATTGATGTGGGAAATCTATTTATAAAAAAATTTATAAAAATTTATAAAAAATCAATTTATAAAAATCAATTTCAGAATAAAGCTGTAACGTAACAAAATGTGGAAAAAGTCAAGGGGTCTGAATACCTTCCGAATGCACCGTACATGGGACTGTTTTGATAGTCTTTGTTTAAAGAACAGATATATGAATGTTTGTTGAAAGCCCAAGTGTTTGTTTAAAAAAGAGAGCTGTATAAAATCCACTAAAGCGTAAGCTGCTGTTTATGAAGAGACTGACCGATGCCCTCGTTGTTGGAGTGCAGCAGCTCCATGAGCGGGGCGGAGGCTCCCTCTGCGTCGATCATCTCTGCAGACTGCTTGTCCAGGGCCAGCTCACACAGCACCCCCGCAGACACACGCTTCACGTTCTCCACATACGAGTACAACAGCTACGGACGGATGGAGAGAGGGAGGGAGAGCTCAGACACATCTGCTAAAATACACACACTCACTTATTTTCACAAATGTTTCCACTTCCTCTCTCTCACACAAGTGCATACAACACCAACAGAGTTGTGTTAGATGTATTAGACATTCATGTATTAGACCTGTACAAAGAGTGGGATGGTCTGCATGCTGGCGATCTCTCCCCTGTTGACGGGGTCTCTAGCCAGGATGTGCAGGGCTCCTGTACAGCCCTCCACTATCTCCTCCATACGAACACCATCCTGAGTGGAGAGTGGGGAAGAGAGTTAGGAACTGTGTATGTGTGTGACTTTGTGAAATCCTCTGTGACGATAAGTTGATATATGGGTTTGTTTTCATCATTTAACATTGCGCGTGTGTGTGTGTGTCTGATCTACTTCATGTAAGCTGGTTTGACAATCTTAACAATACAACTTTGACACTAAGAGAGCACTGTATCATACAGAGAACACTGTATCCCAAATAATTTGGCCAAGCTCCTCATGGCTTCAAAACCGCATAAAATTGAGAGGGTGTGTATGTCTCAAGTTTAAGTAACTATTTACAGACAACGAATCAGTGAAAGCCCACACTTCTTATTTCCCCTCAAACCACAGCTCTCTGTCTATACGTGTGCATATTGTTGTGCAGCTCAGAGTTCAAAGTGGGCCAGTGGACTGAAATGGATCTCTGTCACTGAGTCTCCCCATAGGCCGCTGGCCAACACTGGGTTGGAGAGTTCTGGGATGGGGGCGTGTGCTGGAGCTGGGGCATGGCGGTGACCACATGGACAATCCTGCTGGGACCCCTGTGTGACGCATTGCACCCCTTTACCGAGTCTGAAATACAACCTACTATTTCTACAGTGTGAGGAACTGTTTCAAACACAGAGAATGCAGCCTTGGGATGTTTGTGATTTGATGTGCAGAGTGTTGAAAGAATGTTGCCTTGGGGGGCTTCAGCGTATTTGAATTCTGCATTTGGCTGAGGTGATTGTGTGATATGGCTAGCAAGTAATGGAGTGGATTCATCCGTGGTATGTGGGTTGCAATGGCGGCGACTCACTCTGTGTATGTGCTGTAACTGTGAGTGACTTGCATATTTGTGGTGAAGGTGACATAACTTCTATCATTGTGGATTATGACAGTGTCATTCCTGTGATAGTGAGTCTTATGTGCTGAATGGTGTTGTGGCTGACCTGGTACGTCTGCTGAGAACTGGAGGCGTGTCTCTGGGTGTCCTGGTGAGCCTTCAGCAGCAGGTTGACCAATCGGGGGATGGCTCCAGCATCCCTCAGTGGGGCCTGATTGACTGGGCACAGCGCCAGGTTACGGATCAGACCAACCGTGGCCTATGGGAAAGAGAGGGGGCGGGTTGAACGTAGCTGTATGGAAAAAGCACCAATATTATCTCTGTTACTGCTACCTTATGCACAAATACATGATATACTGCATGATTATGAGAGTGCATGTATGAAAGCATATAGTACACATCTATTAAGGACTTGGCACTGCAGTGTGGAGCTCATGTGAAAGAACGCATACGCTAAGATATACACCTATTTGTGCGACTGTGCAAGTGATGCACGCTGCAGCAATGTAACTGCAATCACATTTAACAGAACATGAGATGCCATCTCCTGAAATGATGGTCTGGCTTACCATAACCCTGCCCTGTTACCTCCCATTTCCCATACACCGACCCCTAGCCCCAACAGGGGCCAATAACATCTTATATAGTCCCCTTTTAAAAACCTCATTCATTTCACATCATTAAATAACAACATCCCCTTTATTAAAAGAGCTCCGGCTGGATTGAGAATCCTCCACTGGCGTGTTCTGTGATGGAGGTCTGGTTGCCTAATCCTCCACACACGCCAATGCACACACACACACGCACACGCACACACACACACACACACAAATCCCCTGCTGTCTGTCAGTGAGGAGTGCAGATCAGGAGGAAAATGCAGGCATGGCCCGTTGCGTCTGCCTCCACACCGTGCAGAGAGAGAGAAAGGGAGAGGGCGGAACGATTGGCTAATTCAACCTGTAAATGAAAGATTAGATCCTGCTTGTGCACAGAACATGTATGTGTACGAGGTCACAGATGAACATAAACACGTGTACATTCCAGCATACATATTTATACTGCTCTCTCTGCTTATTCATTTGAGTTTGGATAGACAAGAAGACGCACACACACACGCGCGCACACACACACATACAGTATGAGGTTTAAATTCAGAAGGTGTAAATGAGTGATTAGGCACAGCTTGGTGCAGACAACCCTTTTGGCTGACGTAGAGCAGAAGGACGCAGAGATAGAGGAGGTGTGTGTGTGTGAGGGAGAGAGCAGTGTGTGTGTGTGTGTGTGTGTGTGTGTGTGTGTGTGTGTTTGTGTTTGTGTGTGTGTGTGTGTGTGTGTGGGGGGGGGGGGGGGGGGGGAACTAAATACAAGTCAATCAGAGATAATGAACTCAGAAAGCCTAATAGCCCCTAAATGGGAAGTATTGTATACATGTTCAAGTAATCAGCAACAAGCTTCCAAAACATGGGTAGCTGGCTGTCAATACATGGATAGCTGGCTGCCAATAGGCCTTAGAAAACCCAAACACCTTTCTGTCAGTTGAAGTAGAGGATGAGAGGTGTCAATGTTTACCTGCTGCTACAGATGGGGGACATGTGTCACTGGAGTCGTGAAGTCACACATGGCCACTTGCCAAGTGCACATGCATAGGCCTACACGCACACACAAAGCGGGTACAAATACTCTTAAATGGATGACTTTCCTCTGTCCTTCAAGACCAATGGCAGGTGAAAACACTAGATAGGTGCCTACCACACTGCCTTCACTCCCTCATCAAATACTTTCATATCAGAATTGAGGGAAAGGACACAAGGAAAGAACGCAGATGGACTATTGGGACACAAACACGACACACAGAGAGGCTAGTGCACATCGGGGTAAAAATAAAGGGCCATTCTTGTGGACCAGTGCCCATGGGAACGACAGAGCAGGACAGCAGGACACACACATACCCTCGACCATTGAAGTGTTCTGATCCGATTGGCATGAACTCAAGCGTGCTTCACGGATGCTGCTTGCTGGGAGCGAATCAGAGGAGATCAGAGACTGCAGCGCGGGGTTGGAGGGGGAAGGGAACGTAACCTTCCTTATCATACTAGTTGACTGTCGAGATCACAAGAGAGGAAAACTACCACTCATAAAGTAAAGATGGCATTAAAACAATGATAACGTACCACTGAT
Organism: Oncorhynchus mykiss; assembly: GCF_013265735.2. Taxonomy (NCBI): domain Eukaryota; kingdom Metazoa; phylum Chordata; class Actinopteri; order Salmoniformes; family Salmonidae; genus Oncorhynchus; species Oncorhynchus mykiss. Next base: position 67,887,041 of record NC_048576.1, read on the forward strand.
ATTACTAGTATCCAACTATTGCTATACTGTATTACTATTGATATTACTATTATGCCTACTATCATTGTACTATATCTACTCTATATCAACAGCATAGCTAATAATGTTAGACGTTGGTTTACCCTCATACTAGGCTGATGTTTTAGCTTGATTTATTTCATTGTGAGAGTGGTTATTCTGGCAAGTTGAGCATTTAACTCTCTTGCTATCCTTAAATCCACCTGCTGTCAAAGATGGGTGTGCACTATTCCCTGATGAAACAGACAACAATAACACATTGATATGAATGTACAAGGTAGCCACTGGATTCAGAGAAAAATCCAACCCATCTTGTTTTCATTGACAAAGAATGACATCGAAGGCCTTGCAAATCCCAGACGATGTTATCATTGTCCCACCGTGACGTTGTTGTGTGAAGCATGCTACACTTACTGCCTGTGAGCAGCCCCTTCTCTCTCTCTCACACCCAAATTAGCCATTTCTATTTAACTTAATCTTTGTGTATTTTCTCTCTCTCACTCCCTCCCTCCCTCGTTTTCTCCAAAACAAAAACAAAAAGCTAGAGAGGGGACAGTGGGAGCCAGCGGGTGTTGTCTGAGGCCGCCGAATGGTCTCCAGAGCAACCCAGCGGGATTATGGGAAGCACGTCCTGTGCCCTGCCACAGGGTACAGCCCAGTACCCTGCCTGCACTACATCTCGCATAGTGGACAACTTCTTCCCATATGCAAGTCCCACTTTCTCCAAAACATCCCCTCTGACCTGCTTTCATTTAAAAGTCCTCCTTTATTAAAGTACTACAATCGTCAAACAACAGCTACAACTAAATGAAGGGCTCAATAGAAATGTGAAGGTCATTTCCGATTGGACCGACATATGAAGTGTTTACTATGAATAAAGTCTCCACTAAAGCGGGAACATTCAATAACGCTGTAAACCTGAACTTCCTGCAATGCAAATGAAATAGAGCCCTATATAATACAGCCATGTTGTTTCCAATTCAAGTCAAAAAAAAAAAAAAAAAAATGTATTAATATGTACAGTGCATCACACATTGCAAAGAAGGGGACAATGAGTGGTGGCTGTATGTAATGATTTTAACCTCACTCAAGCACCCGTTAAATGAGGAATCATTACAATCTGACTGCAGCTGCTGGATATAGACACATAAATAAAATGGATGTACCACAACCGGTTATTTAGGTAAACAAAACAATCACAAAGACAAAACAGAAAGCCAAAGAAAACAACCGAACACTCAAGCCAGACAAAACAATAAACAAAAGATCAACTGGTCAGTCAAAACAACCACAACCAGCCTGCAAACTTCACTCTCTGATCTTTCACCCCTCACCTTCAACTTAACCAAAGTTCAGTAATGGAGCTACCAGCCAGACAAAACAACGAGACAGACAAAACAACGAGACAGACAAAACAACGAGACAGACAAAACAACGAGACAGACAAATCAACGAGACAGACAAATCAACGAGACAGACAAAACAACGAGACAGACAAAACAGCGAGACAGACAAAACAACGAGACAGACAAAACAAGCACAGTATACCTTTTTCTCACCTCTTCCCCACTCCCATCCCCTCCCCAACCAACTATCTCCCCCCTCACCTTCACCACAGGCCAGTAGTGGGGCTGCCCCAGCAGCTTGACAATGGCAGGAATACCATAATGCAGCCGCACAGCATTCTGGGCCAGCTCAGCGTCCTGGTGGCGTGACGTCAGGTGGCGCAGGGCGCAGACGGCGGGCTCAGCCACATCCTCCTTTTCTCCTGCCCGCAGCACGGCGTGGATGAGCGCCTCGACGCCGCCGCACTGCGTGACCAGGGTCTTGTTGCGGGAGTTGTTGCAGGTGAGGTTGGACAGGATCCCCGTGGCGCACGTCAGCATGTTGACGTCGTCCGAACCCAGCTGTCCCACTAACACCTGCAGCAGGCCGTCCAGACCCTCCTACAGACAGAGAGAGAGGCGGGTCGAGAATTCTTAATTTGTCCGTCCTTTGTTTGTTCATTATATGTTTTACTGTAGAACTCCAACTATGTTACTGTCTCTGTAGAACTCGATGGTACAGTCTTCATCAGGGGAGAACGACTGCCTCTTTGAAACCAAAGAATTTCAAGGCCGACCACGGGATTGTTAGCAGAAAACAGGATCTCCCATTATTGTGAATGGAAAAATGACCCTCCACATGGTCAATCTTCACATTTTTGAAGACAATCATGGCACCAATAGCTGCCTTTCTAATATACCAGATGTATGTCCTTGTACCAATTATCTTAAAATCGCACACAGAAGATAAGGATGGTTTAGTTGTGAATGGCAGCCAGCAGTACCCTGGTCGGCTTTCAACTGGAGTTACTCAATGAAATGGGGCAGCACTGAGCTTGCCTGCAACGTCACTTCCTGGAGGAGCTCAAACTGTGCATGATACGTCCCCGTAAGACGCCATCTTAACCAACTTAATTTGGCTTCAATGCAATATGGAGTCTTCACATAGGAATAAAGGGTGTCATGTAATCGATGACTTTGTTCATTCATACTGTATATACAGTCATTGGTCTTTATAGACTCTCTGTATTAGTCTATGGTACGGTCTATGCTGATTCAAAATGGACTCTGTGGTTTCCTGACCTGTTTAGTGGCAGCATCAGACAGGTTCCTTAGGGTCCAGAGGCAGTTCTGTGTGAGGCGCTGGCTGGAGCCAGTCAGGTGCTGTCCCAGGGCCTGCATGCCCCCTGGAAGGATGAAAGAGGAGGTTAAAGATGACTCCTTGATGGATAGGATGAGACAACACACACACACACAGACACACACATACGTACAGACACACACATAACACACACACCCACCCACCCCAAAAACACACACACACACTCACCAGCTTCCACTATGGCGGGCTTGTTGCTAGGGCACACAGAGAGAACTTTGAGCACACGGCTGGTGGTCCACAGCAGTTTCTCATAATTATAGTTCCTCATGATGAAGACCAGCCCCTCAGGGCCCCCGTTGGCTAGGATGATAAGCTGAGAGGAATAACAATGAAAAAAACACTGTCATATACAATGAAATATCATTACAGAGGTTGGACATTGCATTACATTGCATTATGAATTGTCTCAAATATGATTGTTTGAATAATAATAGCAGTATGTGTATTTGATTGAATTATATTCACTTAATATTCAGCATATTACTGATGTAATAGAGGGTATTAAAGACACTATTATTCTAACAATCATATTTGAGACAATTCATAATGCAATGTAATGTAATGTCCAAACTCTGTAGCAATGCAGCTGAAGGTAGCCAGTGGTAAGGCCATGTACAGTGTACGTGTCTGTGTTCATGCACACACGCACACACACACACACACACACACACACACACACACACACACACACACACACACACACACACACACACACACACACACACACACACACACACACACACACACACACACACACACACACAGTCACGTGCATATGCACCCTTGCTCCCCTGCAGTGCAGCTGCAGGTGGCACTAAAAGGGATCACGCATAATCCTGACCTGCAAGTACACACACACACATATATATACACACTCCCCCCCGACTGCAGTGAAGAGATGCAGGTAGACCGTGCCAATACCACTATGCCAAATATGATGTCTCAAGCATTATCCACATGCATACACGCCAAAACACACACACACACACCGTGCCAATACCACTATGCCAAATATGATGATCCCCATGCATACACGCCAAAGACCCCCCCCCCCCCCCCCCCCACCTCCCATCACACACCTTGCTCTCCTGGTTTCCATAGGAGAGCAGCTGCAGGCAGTCAGTGGTGATGGCCAGGAACTTGGGGTTGCTCTTTTTCAGCAGGGGCACCATCCTCTGCAGGCCGTCAGCCAGGCGCACCGCCATCTTGGCTCCCTCCTGGTGCAGTAGCAGGTTGTGGAGGGTGGTGATGGCATAGAACAGCACTGACTCCATGGGAGAACTGAGGGAAGAGGAAAGGGGAGGGGGGAAGGGGAGGGAAGCAGGGAGAGAGGGGAGAGGAAGGGAAATAGAGAGGCAGAGACCAGATGAAGAGAGGGAGGTATGAGAGAAATTAGCATGACCTTTCTTTTCCCAATTAGTTCCCTCTGAATTTCATTTGCTTTAATTTGTTTTTTAAAATTTGCCCTTGCTGCTCTTTGTATCATTAAAAACACATTTCTCTTTCATGAATCTGCATCTAAGTCCCTATTTGAAAGTCTTGTACAGGGAGGTTTTTCCATTTGTATTTATGTGAATTTTGTTTCTGAATTAATTAAATGTCTTAATTTAGTTTCTGTCTGATGCCCCCTAGACTGTTATACAGGGTTTATACTGTGTGAACAGAGATAAAGGGACGCTCTGCCTGAGAAATGTAAAATGGCCACCACTTATCGTGAGGTTAAAATGAGCCTGGTGGTCAGGTTGAAATGATGTGCAAACCAGTTTGGCCAAGTTAATGAGCACAGGATGACACCTCATTTCTGATGGGTAATAATGTGATATGCTAATATCTTAGCCTTCAGGCAGTAGTGGACATGGTGGATTGGATACACACACATAAGCATGTATGCACGCACGCACACACACACACTTACACACGCCCATGCTTGCACACACACACACGCCACACACACACACACACGCACACACAAATGAGCACACACAGCACGTACACAACTGCAGATGCAGAGACAGGCCAGAACAGTGTGTGCCTAAATCCCTTTATTTCTAACACTGAATTCTACCTTACAATTCTGAATTCCTCTCCTACCTGAGCATGCGGACCAGGGCGGGGATGCCCCCGGACTTGAAGATGGCGAGCAGGCCCTCTCTCTGGTGGGACAGGCTGTGGAGGACGCTGGCAGCACAACGGGCTGTCTCCATGTCTCCCGTGTTCTGCATGGCCCGCACCACCGCCGCCACCATCTGGGGGGACTGCATCAGCACCCGGCGAGACGCCTCTTTCCGTGTCAGCTGGTTCACGATCATGGCCGCCTTGTTGACCACCACCTGTGGGGAATGAGACGTTGCATATTTGTCCATTTCTGCGCATGCAAAATGGTGGCATTGGGTTGGGACCCATTATTAGGTCTGCACACTTCTTTAGGATTATGGCTTTTTTTAAACGTTGCCCTTCGGCAATTCATTGGTACATCGAACATGGTCATTGATAACAAGATTTAGGAACAGACCACGACTTGAGTTTGAATTGTGAGTAGAAGACAGAGCAGGACTGGGTCCATCATGACTTTCAATCGCAATCAGAACTGACCACATAGGCCTCAACTTATGCAATGTTGTACACTGAATCACTTCAGGACACCTGAAATGATGTTAAATGACAATATCAACCTAGAGAGGATTTGTAGTCCTAATCTGTGTCCAATCTAATGGGCTCAGTCACGACCTTGACAAGCACAGCCAGAGCCACAGAGAGCTAGGAGTGTCACGACTTCCGCCGAAGTTGGTGCCTCTCCTTGTTCGGGCGGCGTTCGGCGATCGTCGTCACCGGCTTTCTAGCTGCCACCAATCCACGTTTCTGTTTCCATTTGTTATGTCTTGATTGTACACACCTGGTTCCCATTACGTTACTATTATTTCCCTATTTAACCCTCTGGTTCTCATTATGTTTTGTAGGTGATTGTTCCTGGTTTTGTGTTAGTCTTTTGTGTTGGAGTTTGTTATCCCTGCGTGGATTTATTGGCTGTTTATTTTTCAGAGTAAAGTACGTTATTTTACTCAGTTCTGTGTCCTGTGCCTGACTCCGTCCTCGCCTCTGCACAACTGACACTTGACAAGGAGCTAGTCAAGCATGGAACTGGATCAATGCTAGTCAGCAGGACGGTGCTCAAGTGTGAGGAGGGACAGCACACAACAGTGACAGAGTCAATGTCACTATTGAGGACATAATAGTACTTCTATTGTACAAGAGACACAGTGCCTTCAGAAGGTATTAATACCAGTTATTATTCCACATTCCTTATTCCACATTGTGTTGTGTTATGGCCTGAAATAAACAGTGATTAAATAGACATTTTTATCACCGGGCTACACACAATACCCCTTAGTGACAAAGTGAAAATGTGTTTTTAGAAAGGTTTGCACATTTATCTAATTTACATACTTTCTAGACCCTTGGGAGCGATTACAGCTTTGAGTCTTTCTGGGTAAGTCTCTAAGAGCTTTCCACACCTGGAATGTGTAACATTTGCCCATTATTCCTTTCAAAATGATTCAAGCTCTGTGAAATTGGTTGTTGATCATTGCTAGACAACCATTTTCAGGTCTTGCCATAGATTTTCAAGTAGATTTAAGTCAAAACTGCAACTCGGCCACTCAGGAACATTCACTGTCTTCTTGGTAAGAAACTGCAGTGTAGATTTGGCCTTGTGTTTTAGGTTATTGTCCTGCTGAACTGTGAATTAATCTCTCAGTGTCTGGTGGAAGGCAGACTGAACCAGGTTTTCCTCTAGGATTTTGCCTGTGCCTAGCGACATTCCGTTTATTTTTTATCCTGAAAAACTCCCCAGTCCTAAACGATTACAAGCATACCCATAACATGATGCAGCCACCACTATGCTTGAAAATATGGAGATTGGTACTCAGTAATGTGTTGTATTGGATTTGCCCCAAACATAACACTTTGTATTCAGGACAAAAAGTGAATTGCGTTGACACATTTTTTGCAGTATTACTTTAATTCCCTTGTTGCATGTTTTGGATTCCCTTGTTGCATGTTATGTTTTGGAATACTTGTATTCTGTACAGGCTTCCTTCTTTTCACTTTGTCAGTTAGGTTAGTATTGTGGAGTAACTACAATGTTGTTGATCCACCCTCAGTTTTCTTTTATCACAGCCATTAAACCACCATTGGCCTCATTGTGAAATCCCTGAGTGGTGTCCTTCCTCTCTGACAACTGAGTTAGGAAGGACTTGGGCTGTTGCAGTGACCATATTACCGCCACACAGGCAGTCATGAGTCAAGACCGCAGTAAAATTCCATGTGACTGTTGAGTCACATTAATCTCCTTTTATGTACTCTGAACATGCTTTTGGTAGTACCCAATTTTGCCATCTACCATCAGGTCCTAATGGCCTAGTACTCAGGGCTCCATTGTCCCTCTAACCACTCAGACACCCATGAAAGTGCTTCGAAAAGCACATCAAACACTTATCATCAAAACAGTAGGCCTATCGTACTTTTAAAACTCACCCCACTGTGATGATCAATTTGAACTAAGAAGTTCAACAGCAGGTTGAAACAGTGTAAAACATGATTGTTGTGGATGTTGTTTGAAAGCCTAACACAACAAATTGGACAGCCTTTCTAAGGTGATGATTCATTCAAAACACGAATAGGTTATGAGCCCAAGCCCGAAAAAAATCTAATCCAATAAAAATGCTGATTGTGCCGTTATACAACACACAGCCTAGTGCACATTACGCATGGCAGAAAAACATTAAACAAACACTGATTTAAGATGTCTTGGTACATAATTGGCCTAGCTTATGCTCCAAAATTAAATTAATTTGAATAATCGCCTTTGAGTGTGGACCATATTATTATACATACTGGGTGGACTGGTTACCTTATGCTACTCTTCAAAATGTCTATCCATGAGTCTGGGAGAGAACATGTAGCCAGCCCTAGGTGATGCTCTTGGTTCATTGTTTGTGCAGGGCGGTTTACACTTAGCCTGATTTTTGAATAGCCTACTAATAGGGATTTAAAAAAAAATATTTTCATAATTAATTGAGAGTCACATTACCTTCAGCTATACAGAATATCTCACCATCATGCATTTCCATCTCCTCCACTCTCTCCTTTATTCCTTTCCTGAGCGCCCAGACGGGCTGTCAACAGTTTAGTGAAATATGTTTTGTTTGCGAAAACATGTTACTATTGATGTTCGGGAACAGATTTCACTTGGTTTCCCAAATTAAGCACTGGGTAGCTGCAGGAACAAGGTTTGAAAGCCAATGGGGTATAGCGTTTGGGCAGAATATCACCTGTCCGGGGCTGCGAGAGCACGCTCCTCGGTGGTTGATGGGTGGAGTGATCAGTGGTCGAATCTGTGTTTGAAATTCAACTGCTCTACTAAGGGACCTTACAGATAATTGTATGTGTAGGGGTACAGAGATGAGGTAGTCATTCACAAATCATGATCAACACGATTATTGCATACGGAGTGAGTCCATGCAACGTACGTGAGTTGTTAAGCAACGTTTTATTTACTACAGAAATGATTTAGGCTTGCCTTAACAAAGTGGTGGAATACTTATTGATTTAAGACGTTTCAGATGTTCATTTTCTAATTTGTTTGTACACATTTCTAAAAACATAATTCCACTGACATTACAAAACGTTGCAATTTAATCCATTTTAAGTAATGGGGTTTGAATACTTTCTGAAGGCACTGTACACAGTACACACTTTTCTCTTACAATAGTTACTGGCTGAATCATTTCCAAATCAGCCTATTTGTTTAAACAGTGTAATTGAGTTTGATCAAAGATTGCTCCCAGCAGGCAGGGAGGGGGGGAGGGGGGGGGGGGGGGGGGGGGACAAGGTCATCCATTGGAAGGTCTTTAATCTAGAAATCAAAGGCCATATTTTCAATTTGATTAGCTGCAGTGGTATAAAATACTTAAGTAAAAATACTTTAAAGTACTGCTTAAGTAGTTTTTGGGGGTATCTGTACTTTACTATTTATATTTTTGACAACTTTTTATTTTACTTCACTACATTCCTAAATAAAATTAGATACTTTTTACTCCATACATTTTCCCAGGAAATGGTCCAATTTGCACACGTAATCAAGAGAACATCCCTGGTCATCCCTACTGTCTCTGATCTGGCGGACTCACTAAACACAAATGCTTTGTTTGTAAATGATGTCTGATTGTTGGAGTGTGACCCTTGACTTACATTTTAGCAACTACATTTACTTTTGATACTTAAGTATATTTAAAACCAAATACGTGTAGACTTTTACTCAAGTAGTATTTTACTGGGTGACTTTTACTCAAGTAGTATTTTACTGGGTGACTTTTACTCAAGTAGTATTTTACTGGGTGACTTTTACTCAAGTAGTATTTTACTGGGCGACTTTTACTCAAGTAGTATTTTACTGGGTGACTTTTACTCAAGTAGTATTTTACTGGGTGACCCCCACTTTTACTTGAGTCATTTCCTATCAAGATATCTTGATAGAGAATTTTACTTGAGTACTTTTTCCACTTCTGATTAGCTGCATCACTAACCTCTTAATATTGATTGAAGGTTCAGATTGTTTTTAATAGGAGCACGTTGGATATAGTGTTGTTTAATGCATTCATGTGTTAACGTCTGTGCTTTGTGAAAATGGGATTTATAACAAAGTTCTTCTTTTTTTTTAACTCTTAGATGTTAGTTACCGCATCATCGTCAGCCAGCAGCTTGGTGAGCTCGGGCACGGCGCGAGTGGCCAGCTCGGCGTCATCCTGGTAGTTAATGAGGTGGACGATGGCGGTCTTGAGAAGCTGCGAGGGCTCAGCTAGCCGCTGGACGTTGGTCTGCTGACCCGGGTCAGTCTGAGTGGACAGCACCGCCTCACCCTCCACTAGGGTCTCTGGGAACATGGCCGCTCTCACCCGCTGGGCCCGCGTCAGGGTGTACTGGGCCTCCACCTCTGGAGGTAGAGAGGGATGAGAGAGGGATGAGAGAGGGAGGAGAGAGGGAGGAGAGAGGGAGAAGGGGGAGATCAACGGATACGTGGATAGATTTATCCATAGATAGTGTTTCAAACTAGTGATATTTTGAAAGAGGTTCTAGCCCCTAGTCAGTGAGTCCCTAGTTTTTCAGAAGAACCATGCCTATTTTAAGACATGAAGCCAGTCCAAACTGGCCCGTGTACGTATGTGACGGCCTGTGAGCGAGTGAGTGAATCACAGCATGATTATGACATTGAATGAGTAAGTGCTGACCTATTTGTACAGAAAGAGAAGGAGATGTAGAGAGACTGAAAGAGAAGTAGAGCGAGAGGGAACAATGGAATGAGAGAGAAGGGGGGGGTGGGAAGAGAGAGGGGGAAGTGGGAAAATGAGAGAAAGGGAGAGAGAGAGAGATAGAGAGAACTTATACCTGTAGGGTTTTCCACCAACGTGGTGGTGACGGCATACTTCTTGGCGCTGTATTCTGTGCCCTCGTCATCTCGCACGGTGGTGGCGCCTGATTGGATCCCGGAGTCGTGGGCGTAGTATGTCTGCTGCCACTCGGCCACCTTCACCGAGCCCTCTGCCTCGTTCACTGGGAGGAGAGGGAGAGAGAGAAGTGAGAGCGAAAGAAAGAGAGATGAGCGCGCAAAGAGAGGTAGAGAGAGAGGGAGAGAGAGGGAGAGAGAGGTAGAGAGAGATAGGTAGGTAGAGAGAGGGAGAGAGAGAGAGAGAGAGAGGGAGAGAGAGAGAGCAGAGAGAGAGAGAGAGAGAGAGAGAGATAGGTAGAGAGAGGGAGATCGAGTGAGCAGAGAGAGAGAGAGGTAGCGAGAGAGAGAGGTAGAGAGAGAGAGAGAGAGATAGGTAGGTAGAACGAGAGAGAGAGGTAGAGAGAGAGAGAGGTAGAGAGAGATAGGTAGGTAGAGAGAGAGAGAGAGAGGTAGAGAGAGAGAGAGGTAGAGAGAGAGAGAGAGGTAGAGAGAGAGAGAGAGAGGTAGAGAGAGAGAGAGAGAGAGAGAGAGAGAGAGAGAGAGAGAGAGGTAGAGAGAGAGAGAGAGAGAGAGGTAGGTAGGTAGAGAGAGGGAGAGAAAGAGAGCAGAGAGAGAGAGGGGTAGGTAGGTAGAGAGAGGGAGAGAGAGCAGAGAGAGAGAGGTAGGTAGGTAGAGAGAGGGAGAGAGAGAGAGAGCAGAGAGAGAGAGAGGTAGAGAGAGAGAGAGAGAGAGAGAGAGAGAGAGGTAGAGGTAGAGAGAGAGAGAGAGAGAGGTATTTAGGTAGAGAGAGGGAGAGAGAGAGAGAGAGAGAGAGGTAGGTAGGTAGGTAGAGAGAGGGAGAGAGAGAGCGCAGAGAGAGAGGGGACAGGTTGGAAGAGTGACACAGTGTCTAATTATCACTTTTCCCAATCCTCGACCCTGGATTGACTTTGTGACAGGGTGGATACGTAAAACGGGCCTAGAAATAGTGTGATTGATTGACTGAGAGCCAGTGGTCCGTTGTTTCCCTCAAGACACTATATTTATGCTCAGCCACTCTGCGGACGCTTGCCAGTGTGTTTCTAGGGTACAGCAGCACCCTGCTCCAAACTTTGGCTCATCAAGGACAGTTCTTTGCAGATTAAACGATGCCCGCGAGTCTTCAACAAAATACTTACTTTGCATGGACATCATCACTGTCCAGTCTCAAAACTGGCCTTTGGAGAGAACTTTCTGGAAGAGAGGAAAAAATAGAAAGAGAGAACATTAGGCCATGAATCATGGTCCTGTGTGGCACAGTTGGTAGAGCATGGCCCTTGCAGCCGCCCGGCGTTGTGGGTTGGTATTTTGGTATTCATTAGGATCTCCATTAGCCGCTGCAAAAGCATCAGCTACTCTTCCTGGGGGACCGGTACGAATAAACACGAAAATGTATGAAGTCACTACTGTAAGCCGCTCTGGATAAGAGCGTCTGCTAAATGACATGCATGGGAAAAACGACCATCGGAGAGCTAATAAATCTGAAGGAAAAAAAACAAAAACAAATGCATCCAGAGCAACTATACATTACAATGCCCTTATTCCTGCGGGATAACTCAAGGAAGAACAATGGAGCATCTACTGTATTAACTCATTGTATACCTAACTAGAATATGATCCGCTTGGTAACAACCGAAAAGTTCTAAAAACACCTTTGGCTGTTTATTTGTTTGTCCAATGCTTACATGAAAGAGACACAACGAGACACAACTAAACTATGACACTCCAAATGATGTAAAATGTCACAGTAATGTCGATATAATATGAAGTGTCCCCATAAAATCGAACTGGGTTTGTGCAGCACGACAGTAAGGACTGAGAGTGGCGTAAATGGGACAGGCTCCCTACAGCCCGACCCAAACTACTGCAGGGGGGGGGGACGGGACGGGGGGAGAGACGGTGACATTTAAGAAGTGGTAAGCGTCTCTCCCTCAAAAAAGGTTTCTACTTTCCGTTTGCCAAACAATGCTTAATTCATGACTATAATTAGGCCAATGGTGGAGATGAGTGACAGAGGGAGGAGGGTGGCGGTGGTATTGCAGAGAAATAATCCAAATGCATTATGGGAAAGAGCTTTGTCCCCTGCTGTTTGTGACAAAAACAGAGAGGTTTTCTGCGTGTTTGTTGCTGACGTAAATAGCTGCAAAGTACTTGCTGGAAGGAGCTAAATCAATTATTGACCCTAATTTTGGGAGGGAAATCTTTTTTGTTTGTTGCTCTCCTCTGGGCTAATCCATGTCTGAATTGGCCATTCTGCCAAATAGCTCAGATCTATTTGCTAACCACTTACTGAACAGCACATAAAACAAAGTGATAAATACATGATGAGGGATCTAGGCTACTTGGAATGTGTGGTTGTGTGGAGCGCAACATGAGTGTGTGTGTGTGTATGTCCACTGTCCATGTATCTGATGCTGATCTTGTTCAAAGCGAGGTATCTAAAACCCAAATATGCTAGCCTATATATAAACCACATTTTCTCCATACCGAATGAGAACTAGCTAAGAAATGATGACAAATACGACTCTTTAACTGAGCTTAAACTGACTGCAAGGCAGACGGAGAACAAAACAAATGAGCAAAGTGTAACTGCTTTTCTCCAGGCATGGGAAAACGGCTCATACATTTCATCATCACCCCCTTCACGACGTAATGAAGTGTTTCCGCGTGACTGACAGGTGGATGAAAGACCTCCAGTTTCCACACCAACCACACAATCTCCCATAGAGCCAATGCTACTGAGTGAGGGCCTCGATCCACACCCCCACTTACGAGACAATGAAGCCTGTCTGTCTGACACAAAATAGCAGGGTGACATGAAAACAGAAGCATAACTCATAAAAAAGCAGATTTGGACTTCTGGACTGTCATAACGGGCTTTCAGAGAGCCATTCGCTCAAGTTTACCGTTCAATGTTTACCTCAGCAGCACCTTGAGAGGAAAAACCGGAATGTGAGGACTCGATATGAAACATTTAGAAACCTCCACTGTCTAAGACAAACTGACAATTCTCTTTAGCACAAGGGTGTTTCTGGCAGAAGCCGTTTTTCCTGTCATTCTTAAGTTTGTTTCTGTAATCTCCACAGACACGCCTTTTTCTCGCAACCTCTTTTTCCCCATCTCTCATTCTATCCATCCCTCCTGTTTTCTCTCTGTGGACACCTAATCTCTTTGCTCATTTTTAGCCACACCATTAAACTCTCTATGTTGTGTTTTCTCAATCGTTCCTTCAACCCTCTGTACAAAAAATTGCTTTTCCACCAAATGCTTTTTCTCTTTTTCCTCTTTCCTAACCACTGTTCCTCTCTAAAGTATCTCTCTCTCTCTCTCTCTCTCTCTCTGTCCCCCCCCCCCCCTCTCGCTCCGTTTATTCTGGAAAAGATAAAAACCAACTCCACCACTCTCTCACTGTCGCTTGGGGACACACAAGGCTTCTGGGAAATTGCTTTTTTAATTGTTGTTGTTATGATGCCACACAGCCTGTTTTCCTCAAGTCATTAATCAAACTGGCCATGGAGGGTCTCATATCGACACACACACACACACACACACACACACACACACAGCTAACGGTGGCCAGGGATGGTATTTAGTTCGTTAAAAAGCACTTAAAAACGTGGTGGAATTCAAAATGTATTTTTACAGAACTGCCTTGACATAATGAAATAATACACAGTTAGCATATTACTCTTCTTCATTAACGAATAGGGTCTGTTTGTTCATTCAGTTTATCTGAAGGCTTCGGTTGGTTCAAAGGGAAAAAACCCGTCCACCTGAAACTCTTCTTCATTAACGAATAGGGTCTGTTTGTTCATTCAGTTTATCTGAAGGCTTCGGTTGGTTCAAAGGGAAAAAACCCGTCCACCTGAAACTCTTCTTCATTAACGAATAGGGTCTGTTTGTTCATTCAGTTTATCTGAAGGCTTCGGTTGGTTCAAAGGGAAAAACCTTGTCTGTTGCCCCTGCTCTGTGATTTAGAAAGAGAAGGAGATTTTTGTATTTCCTTTTACATTAGAATACAACTGTGATACTACTTAAAGTAGGCTATACACACCACGTACTGCTGGGTTTAATCTCGGTCAGTTGTTTTGAAGAGTATTAAGTGTGTGTGTGTGTGTGTGTGTGTGTATAGACGTGCATCCCCATAGGTCAAGGCCAGAAATAACCTGGGCAGGAAAGAGCAGAAGAGGGGAAATTCCTGTTTTCTGTCCATTGTCCCAGTGAAGGTCATGGTTTATATTCACGTAGTCTCTTTTTCTCCTTCCTTTTCTTTCCATCCCATTCTTTCTTTCACCTTTACAAGTCCCCCGCTTGCTGTATCAATAACTATTGGCTTCGCTCCCTGTATGTTTCTACTTCTCTCTTGTATTCATCTCTTGTATCCACTTCTCTCTTTCACTCACACACACAGTACATCAAGGCTGCTGTTGCCAGGGATCTGAGGCGCAGGGAGGTTGTTTTTGGACGACGCACAGCTGAACAACGCTACACCAGCAGATCTACCCTCTTCTATTCGACCTTAAGGGTCTGTGCAAGTTTGGCAGTGTGCGTTTGTGTGTGCGTTTGTCGATTGCAGGTCAACAGAGTGCGTGTGATGTGTTTGCATGTGTGTAAGACGTATTGATGTTGATGACACACAAATGTATTGACGGCTGACTCACGGGTCCTGGGTACTTATACTTCACTGTGGATGTGTGTGTGCGACTGACAGTGTGTGTGTGTGTGTGTGTGTGTGTGACTGACAGTGTGTGTGTGTGTGTGTGTGTGTGTGTGTGTGTGTGTGTGTGTGTGTGTGTGTGTGTGTGTGTAGACAAGGTCAACGGTCATCCCGTCTCTCCATGGCTGACTCATCTCCAGGATCTGATAATGAGATGACGGTCTCTCTCGTTCTCTCTCTCTAACCGCTATACACACCGGGCCATGCAGATGAAAGCAGCGGCCGTTTATTTGGCATCACAGTCGGCTGCAGATACGCCGTGTTTGCCAAACTCCTGGAGCGGATCTGATGACACTGTCACTCCCCCCCGGTCAGCCTCCAATTACAAACCCAGCCAGTGTTCCCAACTTTCCTTCCCCACATGCTGTGCTACTGATCTCAGAGCGGTGAAAAGCTTCTGCTGTTGCTGTTGTTAATTCTATTTCTATTGTTGTTGATCCCCAGGGCCGACCCTACCATTTTTTGGGCCCTAAGTGAAAATGTGTTGCCCCCCCCCACCCGCCTAGCAGGAAAACAATTTAGTGGCCCCACTCTTGAAGGTGCAGAGAAAAAAAAAAGTGAGTTCATTTCCTGCAATTCTACACATTGTGCTATGACTTAAGTTATGTTATGATATCTGAGAGAGAGTGACTAACTAAATCAATGGGGGCCCCCTGGAGGTCAGAGCCCCTGGGCATGTGCCCTACATGCCCAGTCGATAATTTGACCATGATTAGTACACATTTTTGATAGCTGGCTAGACTAACTTACCAATCTAAAAAATCTTTGCTGACATGGGCTAATTGAGTGACTGACATTACAAGAGAAAAACTGCTGATGCACAACCAAATTTATAAACTGCACCTTGTGTATTCTACTATTCAAACTCTCAAAAGTAAGTTGAGACCACGACTGAGTTCCCCCCCCCCCCCCCCAAAAAAAGTGTGTGGGACCCTGCTTATGTATAGGGCTGGCCCTGTTGTTCCCTACCTAATGCTCTCCCACTGTTTCTAGACCTGTGAAAAGTTGCTGCTGCTGTTATTCTAAACTCACTGACACTCTCCCACTGTTCTCAGACCTTTGAAAAGGTGCTAGTGCTGTTGTTGTCCCCTCCCTGTTGCTCTGTTCACCCTCTGTTCCTAGACCTGTGAGGAGCTGACTGCATGTTAGGAAGTGGTCCCTTGTTTGGTGACTGACAGTGCTGCTGTGATGTAGAGGTAGTAAGTTAGAGTAACATGCTGTACCTTGATGTCAGGCTGACCTAAGTATTCCAGTGGAGACACAACCACCACACTGAGCTCCAGAGAAACCATCACACTGAGCTCCAGAGAAACCATCAAACTGAGCTCCAGAGAAACCATCACACTGATCTGTAAATGAGTTTGGAGCGTGGATGCTGTGCAGAGTTTTGCTTTTGTCCTCTCTACCTAAATCATTCAGGTGTTTACAACACCCTTCTGTCACCATCACCCTGACAGCAGCTCAAATGTCACTTAAAGGGATAGTTCAGGTCAGATCTATATTTGGGTCGAATTACCCTTACCCGAGTTGTCTGAAGGCCATGGTGACAGAATCCACAAGAATCCATGATTTACTTCTGCACGGCGACGAGTTAGCATATAAGCATCGTCAAAATTCATGAATGTTAACAGTCAAAACAATGTTAGCAACCCTGCACTACAAGCCCTGACTTCCTCAAAAAACACTTCAAACTATTTGGCTCAGGTAATCAATCTGCGAGTGCCCAGTGGAATATAATGCAACTGTATTGTCCATTTTACAGCAAAAAGTTGCGGCTGTGAGACTACATGACAAAAAAGTTCCAGTTTAGAGTGACAAAATTCCAGCAAATATTTCACCATTATGCGTGGTAAAAAATATACTGAACATGTAAAATTAACATGTAAAATGTTGGTCCCATGTTCATCAGCTGTCCGGGTGGCTGGTCTCAGAGGATCTTGCAGGTGAAGGATCCGGACGTGGAGGTCCTGGGCTGGCGTGGTTATACGTGGTGTGTGGTTGTGAGGCCGGTCGGGCCTACTGTCAAATTCTCTAAAACGCCGTTGGAGGCGGCTTATGGTAGAGAAATTAACATTAAATTCTCTGGCAACAGCTCTGGTGGACATTCCTGCAGTCAGCATGCCAATTGCACACTCCATTAAAAATGTTGACATCTGTGGCATTGGTTTTTGTGACAATACTGCACATTTTTGAGTGGCCAGCACTCAGAATCAAATATTCTTCTCAAAAATAACATGTGGTAGAACGTTTATTTTGATTGGCAATTTTCTGTGTTTATCAAAGAGCCATCAGGTAGCCTGATTTCAGATGTACCCATGTAAACAGGATTATTAGAAAAATGGTTCTTCTTGCAGAGCATGTAAACATTTTAATTGATCTATTACATTAATCTATTCACAATAATACCAGTATTGTGTGCATGTAACCGTACTCAGAGAAGATATTGTGTATAAGGGATAAACGTATACAAGAAGCCTTTGATATGTAAAGCCTTTACAAGCAATATCTTCTCCCTCACATTCTTTCCCCAAATTATACAGAGGCAACTGAATGTTTTCCTTTTCTGACTTTACAGAATATTACCCACCTCTTTCTTTGCTCCAACCACCCTTTCTTAGTTCCCCCTCTCTCCCCATCCAATCCCATTTCTCAGTTCCCCCTCTCTCCCCATCCAACCCCATTTCTCAGTTCCCTCTCTCTCCCCATCCAACCCCATTTCTTAGTTCACCCTCTCTCCCCATCCAACCCCATTTCTCAGTTCCCCCTCTCTCCCCATCCAACCTCATTTCTCAGTTCCCCCTCTCTCCCCATCCAACCCCATTTCTCAGTTCCCCCTCTCCCCACCCAACCCCATTTCTCAGTTCCCCCCCTCTCCCCATCCAACCCCATTTCTCAGTTCCCCCTCTCTCCACATCCAACCCCATTTCTCAGTTCCCCCTCTTTCCCCATCCAACCCCATTTCTCAGTTCCCCCTCTCTCCACATCCAACCCCATTTCTCAGTTCCCCCTCTTTCCCCATCCAACCCCATTTCTCAGTTCACCCTCTCTCCCCATCCAACCCCATTTTTCAGTTCCCCCTCTCTCCCCATCTAACCCCATTACTCAGTTCCCCCTCTCTCCCCATCCAACCACCCTTTCTTAGTTCCCCCTCTCTCCCCATCCAACCCCATTTCTCAGTTCCCCCTCTCTCCCCATCCAACCCCATTTCTCAGTTCCCCCTCTCTCCCCATCCAACCCCATTACTCAGTTCCCCCTCTCTCCCCATCCAACCCCATTTCTCTCTGAGAATAGTATCTGCTGAGTCAAACTGCAAAACCTCTGCAGTATTTACTGTATCTCCCTCTCTCACAACTCTTTAATGCCGTCTGCTCCCCTCCTCTCCCCCGCGTACCTCTATAGACTCTATAACCAAGCAGCAGTCCCTTATCTTCCTATAAGGTATTTGCTGAGTCAGAGGGTATAGTATGTACGGGAGCTCAGGGATCTGAAGAGTCTTTAGTAAATCTGAGGTTACATACTGTGCTCAGCAGGAAGTGCCCTTTAGGTCCTATGGGAAATGATAGTTCACTAAGCCATGACAGGCACAGTTGCACAGGATGTAGGCCTAGACAGGTAGGGTAGCGGGAAACTATACATATGTGGGTCAAACTTCTGTTGAGTGGGGTGTATCACTCTAAACATTCAGGCTTCTGCTTATTAAAAATCCTAAATGACTTGGAATGATCATTTAGAGATATTCCTAGAGATTTACGCTACCTATTCAAGTGCACACAACATGTCTGGTTAAATCACATCATCCTCTGCAAGTGGCTACACTCCAGCAGTTAAACTCCACAGGGTAGCTGATCTAATATGAATACTCATCAATCAATACAGACTGATCACCGTAGGATGGCGGGTGATCATAAACGGAAATGATGTCACTAATGTACTTATGGAGATCGACGAGGGTGATTAAACATGGTGCACTCACAGAATAGGATAGGAGGATATTGGGAATTAGTAGATGTCAACGTCGCACCATCACTCATGGTTTCCCCATGTGAACGAGAGCAACATGGACTAGCATTCAAACTCAGAGGTAACAGCAGGGTTTCGGCTCATTTGTGCCGTAGTTCAGCCCTACGCGTTGTCTTTTTAAAGCGCAGCCAAGGGCCAGATGTCATAAGAAAGTCTCCAAATGAGTCGCAGAGGGTGACAAATGATTTGAGCATGACAAAAAAAAAACTATCCTCGCTAGTGGTGAACTTTCTATTGATTTCAATGGAATGATGTGACCGACCAGATAGAGAGGAATCGTGGTCTATTATATTAGACCAACTAACCAAGACGTTATTGCCAGTTACTTTTTGCTCTCACTTTAAAAAAAAAAGTTAGTTCAAAAGAACTGCCCTTCACACAAGCACGATAAAAGTGATGAGTTTGGTTTGTTCAAAGGAACTTTCGGAATACCTTTCTGTAATAATGAGTTGGCATAAGAACTTAGTGTGCTACAAACTACAAAGCTAGAGGATAAATGAAGCGGACCAAAAGGACAGCAAATGATTTCTTCCCCGTAATTACCGGAGACTTTGTTCCGGTAAGAGTAGTAGCGTTGCCTCACACGCCTCGGCTAATTATCTCATGTCTGCCACGTAAGTGGGCACAGCTCACAAGGAACCCGAGCACAAGGGAGAGGAGGATACAGGTCGAATCTGAGATCTGAAAACTGCTTTTTCGGGATCACAAAAGGGACATGCCTTACCTCACATGCCCCCAATGAGGAACAACTTATTTTCTCTCCCTCTCTCCTAATCTTAAATTGCACTGGCAAGCGCTGTGCCGACGCCAGAGATTCTACTAAAAAAGACACCATCGGGCCAAACGTTTCAAGGCCAGGTAACAAATGGGTCCTGTCACGACGGTGTCATGAATTCATTAGTTGGCCATTCTTTCGACTGCGCCCAGTTCCAGTTCCCAGCCAGACTCAGCCACTAGACTGAGGTGACATCAAGAGGAGACCTCTCTACTTTTCAATGAAGTCTGAAAAACAATTTCCGACTTTTTGTCAAGAATCGTAATATTCCCCTAATGGGCTACTTAAAGTAGGCAAAACAAACAACAACAACTGCAGCTTTCTGTTCTAAAGATGTCAAAAAGTCCTGAAGCTGGTGGCTCAATTCAAAGACACCAGACAGACAGACAGTGTGGCTTTAAGCAGTCGCATCGCTTCCCGCAACTTCAAACAGCCACCAAAGATTTGAGGAAAACAGAGCTACAGGGTGATGATCGAAAGTGAAAAATCCTATTATCACCCCCTTCTGAAAACCGTCATTTCATGACGGCTGGCGTCATTTCAACAGCGGTTTTAGAATCTAAATTTAGACAATAAAAATCCTTGGGAATCGGGATGCGTTTCTTTTGTGTGTGATGGTTGTGCCTTTGATGTTCCCTGGAAGCCTTGTTCGCTAATGAGGTGTGGGGAGGGGATGCTGAAAGAAAAGACCTCCTCTTATCTCCTGCATGTATCCCAGCACAGCAGTTTCAGTTCAACAGGACAACCAAGTCTGCCATGCACACACACACACACACACACACACACACACACACACACACACACACACACACACACACACACGTCTCTGTGGGGAATTGAAAGCCTTTTCATCTTCAGTCTTCAGTAATCCGCTGCTATTAGCAGTGCTGAGCGGAGGGAGGGAGTCGCGTAGCGGCCCTGGGATGACGGATATGTGCCAGCATGGCGGTGACTGGTGATCCTGAGAGGCGGCGAATAGAACAATCCCTCTCATCTTGACAAGTTCTGCACATGGGACACGGAGAGGGAATTAATCCCTAGGAAGCTCGCTAATTAACGAATGCAAAAACGTATTTGAGCCTAACGAGACTCCCGTCATCATTGTCTTATCAATGCCTCCCTCGCTCGTTATGAGTCTGCAAGCTAAGCTATTCATAGTTTCGAGAAATAGTCTACATGGGGGTGCTGAGAATCAGAGTATGGAAGAACGGATACTGAACGATATAGCCTGTGTTTGGTTTGGTAAACTGCCGTTGGACATGTAGTTCTGCAAAGGAAATGAGGTACACTCAACAGTAGCAAATGAAAGAGGGATAAACCTGCGCAACAGTGTGAAACATAAAATGCAAATTAAAGGGCATGAAAACTCTTTCTGGAATATATTCAGCCAAGCATGCTTTTGAAAACACAAGCCTCAGACTGTGCTGTCTGTTCAGCCAAGGCCAAAGCTATGGTCCACTGAAACAAGTTTATTGCGAAAAACGGAACCTCAAAAGTCAGATACAGGAATAAAATAAACACACTCGTCAATAACTTCATCCGTGTAGAATTCTGAGTGGGAGAATGTTGTTGGAGAGGAAATGGATTATTCTGAATGTTTCATGTTCAGTGGCGATTTTAGCATGTAAATCTTGGTGGGGCAAACCCCCCTCCACAAAAAAATTGGGATGCATGCCAGCAAAGCCACTACACAACACAACACTAAACAATACATGAATTGCACTATAAAGGTGACAAACGGGACCGACAAACTGTTAGGGCCTACATAAAGCTGTCCCAACAGCAGTCCTAACACCTTACCACTGCTACACCTGGCTATCAGCTGAGCCTTGTATGGCAGCGAAACAGTTCATTTCGTAGATTTGGCGGTGAGGTAGTGCCCCCATGTGTGACAGAACACTGAGCCAATCACGGTGCAATTAGAGAACATTAGCAACCCCTATGTAATGCGGTCTGTGTGTAGCTGGTTAGGAGTCAGGCGCAGGACAGCAGGTATGAGTAAATAAACGTACTTTACACAACATAAATCAAATGCAATACAAAAGAGAGCCCACATAAACAGACCTCACTACATACAAAACAATCACTCACAAAAAAACATGGGGGAACAGAGGGTTAAATAATGAACAAGTAATTGGGGGATTGAAACCAGGTGTGAAAAACAAGACAAAACAAATGGAAAATGAAAAGTGGATGAGCGATGGCTAGAAGGCCGGTGACGTCGAGCGCCGAACACCGAACACCGCCCGAACAAGGAGAGGGACCGACTTCGGCGGAAGTCGTGACACCGTATTTTCCACTGGCTGCCCCACCACCACAGAAAGCACTGAGCTAGGCTGAAACACCTGCATTTATGGAGCTGCCTTACTCAAGAGACCATGTTTGTATGCAGCTTTATTAATTCAAATATATATATTTTTTACATTGTTCTCAAACTGATATGTGACACATATATATTTTTTATGATATATTTTTTTCATTTCATTTGAGTACCCGAGTAAATGACAAGATTACTCAAACAGTCCAAAATGCCCATTGCTACATCAGACATCATTACGAATGCAAATACATTCATTTCAGAGTAAAAAAAAAAGTCTAATAACCTTCACAGTGAGCAGTCAAAATGTTTTTGTTTGTTGTAGGTGGTCTTTATTACAGGCCGAATGGCATCCTATTGAATCCATAAGACCCAGAAAGTGCTGCCTGCAGGTAAATCAATGGGAACGCAAGGCAGGGATCGATAGTGCTTCTGCTTTCTCTCTGGTGGATGGAGGCTGTCAGCCCACAGAACATCAGGACATCTGACGGCAGGAATGGGGATCCCGGGGAATGATGAGAGAACGATGAAACATAAACACGGGAGAAATCGAACCCCCTGCTAATATCCATGATGGATTCTGTGAGTGTCACGCTGGGGCGCTGTGGTGTCTGTTTGTGTGCGCAAGAGTAAGTGTGTGTGTTAGTGTGAATGTGTGTGTGTGTGTGTGTGTGAGAGATTGCGTATGTGTACAGTACACTGTGGTATGTCAACGTGCATGTAATTGACGCCCTGAGGGGGAGCAACACTTCCTGCATTTAAAGTAAACAAGGGAGGTTGAAGGTCGCGGAGTCTCGCTGTCATTTCTACTGGATCAGATCAGGCAGGGGATGACATTTACAGCACCATCCATATCCAATCCAATGTCTGGCTGTCTGTTCATTCGGGAAAAAACACTTTAAATGGTTGAGGCACGATCGTGGTTTTTGACCAAGACGTGATTCATTTGATCGACTTGCTTCTGACAAACCTGGAATTCTTTCTGTCCCGACTGCATAGTGACCATGCGGAGGTATCAGAGCCTGGTGAAATATGAAATTGCTGCATAAACACAGAGCGAGAGAGTGAGGAGAGTCACGTATTATTGAATTGCACAGAGGAGTCTATATCAGGAACACGTCTACAGCTGGTCACGAATCAACACCGTAAATAAAGGTGTCAGTCTACATAGTGAAAATGAAATGTACACATGGCCACACATTCATTCTCACGTGTGCTCCCACATACGGACACTGATAGAAGCGCACCCAATCACAGGCTAACTAAAGCCAAATGATTTAGCCTACATATCCAGTCAAGGATTCAAGAAGATGGGAAATATTCGACTAAACTCCTGCTCCTGTGTGTGCACCGCAGCAGCGTGCTGAAATGAAAACAGTGAGAGTGAGGAAGACCATGACGAAGCCCAATCAGACTATTAAGTGTAACACCAGTCTAGGTCCTCTGAAGCGGTTATTGTGTCTAAGTCTGTAAACGTTGACAAAGGGCTCTCTTATCCGATTATTTTTGGTTGTTGTTGTCGACATTGGAATGGATCCTCTGGACCTGGTTTCTGGATGTGATTTGCCAGTTCAATAGCTCATATCAAGTGCTCTTGGGAAGGTTGAGGGATGAAGGTTTCTCTATTGAGACTGAACGAGAGCCAATAGAAATAAACCCTTACAGTGATTAAGCTCTCCCTTTCAAAAGCGTCTCATTCAGCGGACCGTAAGCTGCACTATATGATTTGACAGGGAGCCTTAAACTCTCAAATAAAATCAAAAAATATTGAAAAATAAACATCCAGTTTAACTGCAAACACAACACATCTGCAGTCTGACTACAACCCTCATCCTACTATTCCACCACAGGTCTCTTCCCTTCTACCAAATGGGCAGTCATCTCAAAGACATACCAAACCATAACATACAGTACATAATGATCACATGTACTCCATCTTGGACTGTAGCTTATTCTGTAATAGTCTCCTGAACAAAACAAATATGTCATCTAATTTGTACCATACTATTCACATTGTCCTCTCATGCCTTCCTTCCCCAATGGGCTGACATTGCAGCTGTGGTATGGTGTGTTGTTGTGTTAAAAGTAGAGAGGAAGGAATTTCCCTCTGTTCTTAACCTCCCCCTCCCACCCGTCCCCTCTGCTCTGTCCCCTCTGTAGGATTTTAACTAAGCACAGTGTGAGTGGAAGAAGATGCTAACCTAACCACCATCATAAGTTCCAGTCTCTCTCTCTCTCTCTTTTTCTTTCTTTCTCTTTCTCTCTCTCTCCCTCTCTCTCTCTCGCTCTGTCATGCATTTATTAAGAGATGAGCATTATAGAATATCTCACACCGATATGGACAGAGTGAGTCATTAGCCACTAGCAGCAAGTTTGCTGACATAGTATAATTGCAAGCAATGAGTGGGCCTTGTCTGCAGCTCCCACGCTAGTCTATAGTCTGTGTGTGTGTGTGTGTGTGTGTGCGCGTGCGTGCGTGCGTATCGGCATCTATGTGTGTATCAGTCAATGCACTTGAGGATATGTCCGTGTGCATTTACAAGCCAGTTAATGAGAACGAGGGAGAAGCATGGTTTAAAGGCCCAGAAGGTTGGGCCCAAAGCTGACGGAGGGGAACGATCAAAGCATCAGGTCTTCAGAGAGAGGAACGCGGAGGGCTTGAGCTATCTTCACTCATCAGATCCCTTATCCGTTTTGGCATGCCTTCCTGTGCTACGAGTAAATGGGAAGAGATCCCCGAGCCAACGGAGGATGACTTTAAACAGTATGAGTGGGAGGGTTGTGTGTGGCTAGCTCACTGTAGGTTGATAAAAGCTGAGGAAATGAAAATGAAAAGCAGGGAGGGATGGACACAGACTAGAATTCAGGCCATTGTGGTACAGTGGAGCCAATGCTATATAGATAGTGTGGATGGCACCACTAGGGCTGACCCTCAAAGGTCAAGGTCAGTAGAGCAAAAGCCTGGACATGGCAGAAAGTGTCTATAGGGGTTCAAAGGTCACTGGTAGGAGAAACATCAGACTCTGCAGTACGAGAAGGAAAAAAAAGGCAAATGGATGAGGTTCGGGGTGAGAAAGCCAGGCTTTACAGTAAATCAAATAATCAAAATGCTCTATTGCATTTCCTCACAACAGTGCAGTGCCTGGAGGACTGTGGGGGGACAGGGTGGGGGACAGGTTGTGCCCTGGCCATAACCACTTATAGCAGCTCTATTTACTAATTATATCAGTAAATGGGTGCCAATTTGCCCGACATGTTTTATACCAGGTTTTAGCCACATCCTTCTCTCCACACAGGTTTTGAATACCTTTTATGGATAACTAGGATGCGAGAGTCCAGTACGCAACCAGAAATATGGCTTACAAATATAATTTTGTTGGCAAAATTGCACGCACCCCTGCTAGCATGCTCCAAATAACATGCCAAAATCAACTCAGTCATTTTAAAGTAGAAAGGGGAAAAGAACATTGTGAACATTGTGAGGAATGCGGTGTGGTGTGAGTTTCACAACGACCCTCCAAACAGGACTTTCAAGTTCCATCTCAAGCTCCATCCCCAGCTTTGTTTCGCTACTCCCCCCTGGTACCAACCACAGCTAGCCTCTTCTTTGATTGTGCGATATGGGGGGACGAGCGTTTTACCCAGCAGATAACATCCTTTTTTGTGGCAGAACCTTTTATCCACGCTCCACACTCGGATAAGACATCTATCCAGTCCTCCTTCATACAAGGAAAAAAAGCTTCAGGGATCGAGATGAGGCGGCCAAATGTTTGTTTTCTCCCACTCCAGGTTTCCCTTGAAGTGTTGTTTTTAGTTCCCCCATTCCCTGCATTTTACCCTCAGCCCCCTACCACAGCCCTGAGGAACAGATAAACGGATAGGACAAACCAATCCCTGCCAGGCTCGGCTAAGAGGGGGACGGACTCTGAAATTAGTACAGGAGGAGAGAGAGAGAGAAATGAAGAGAAGGATTGAGAAGTCCAAAGAAGAGAAGAAAAACAGAGTTCTGGCTCTTGGTGGGCCGGGTGAATTTGTGGCGATTACACACTAGGCGTTAAAATAAATCAGCCGAGCGTCTAAACGGCTCGCTTTGGAATTGTGCCCACGGGATGGAAAGCAGAGCCCAACCACAGAGACCTCAGATAGAGAGAGAGAAAGATGGGGGGGGGGGGGGGTGAGAGAGAGAGCGAGAGAGAGATGAGATGAGAGGAAGAAGGGGTGCATGAAATGGACAAATAAGCAGAAAAAGATATACACAGAGAAGATGAAATAGAAAGAATGAA
Source organism: Oncorhynchus mykiss (assembly GCF_013265735.2). Lineage (NCBI taxonomy): Eukaryota > Metazoa > Chordata > Actinopteri > Salmoniformes > Salmonidae > Oncorhynchus > Oncorhynchus mykiss. The sequence goes on from NC_048576.1 coordinate 67,913,399, forward strand.
CTAGAGGGGAAAAGAACGAGAGAGGGAGGGGTGAAAGAGAGATGGAATGTGAAAATTGGAGATGAGGAAAGAGTGACAGAAAGAGAGTGAGAGTGACTGAGGAAGACAGAAATAGTAGGGAGAGGGAGGCAGAGGGCTAGAGCCTTCATTTACAGGCAACATTAATCCAATTTTCTATATCGGATGGATGTAGAATTTACTTTCCCTCTGTTTGAAGGGAGCAGAGGAAATCCCCAAAAATCCTTATTGAGCGTGTCTGGAAAATAATATAACATGCACAGGAGAAAACACTTGAAGATACTAGCTTGCCTTGCCAAAAGAAAATGGATCTCAAATATCATAGAGAGAGAGAGAGAGAGAGAGGGAGAGAGAGAGGCCTCCAAAAATGTGTGTCTTAGCTGCACAACAGAATTCAGGAAGCAACTTATTACTGCCAAAACTCACAGTTCTTCCTATAAAAGATGTAGGTTGGTTTTCCAAATGAACGAGCTTGGTTTGCTAACAGGGACTACTTAGCCCCTCATCCACTGGTGTGTGATGCCAGGAGGACATTATGCTGTCGCTGCACTGTGTGAAAACCCAGCCAGCTTCTCAGCTTTGCATACTGAAGCACTACATGATGTCGTAGCAATGCAGCCAATTCCAACTCTGCCACCGACAGACTGAGCAAAAGACAAGGCAACAGAGAGCGTATGAAAGTGGAAAGCGGTTCAAAGGAGGTGAGGACCGAGGGCAAGCGAGGTGAGATAGAGAGAGGAGAACTGGACAAATAAGAGGGATAGGGAGAACACAATGAGTAGAAAAATAAATAGGAGAAGGAGGGATATGGCGCAATAGAGGAATGAAAAAGTAAAAAGAAAGAGTGTTAGGCAGGAAAGGAAAATGGTAGAGAAAAGCAAAGGAGATAAGGAACAGGGAATGAAGAGAGGAGAGGAGGAGTTTGTGAAGAGGTGAGAAAGTGAAGGAGGTGGGGGGAGACAGTGATGGTAATTGGAGAAGACAGGGCTTTCAATATTCCGAGCGAGGCGTCAATTGAAAAGAGTCGTCGATTGAAAAGGAGTCGACGGGCTCACTGGAGGGGCCTGGCTTGGTACACATCCTCTCACTGGAGACACACGGGTTATAGACTACTGGGGCCTGCCTGAACACACACACACCATACACATGCGCTTATGCAAACACACATGTACACATGTACACACGCATGCACACGCTACTTTTCTTTCACAGCGACAAAGCAGTGATTCAAATGGTGCCTATCTAACTGCAATGCTCCCCACTGACATTTCATGCTACATTTTAGCACAAAACATTCTAGAAAAAAAATATATATATATTCTGAACAAAACATGTTTTCCTCCTTTTGCAACCACCTCATTTCTATTTCAACAAGTCTAAGTCCTCTCATCATCTCTACCTCCCGCTCTCTCTCTGTCCTGTCTAGATCTGTCTCTTTCTCCTCCTGTCTTCCTCTCTCCTCTACTCACCTCTCCCTTCTGCCCTCCTTTCTTCTTAGATCATGTGGGAGCTGTCCTTGACCAGAGAGAAACTGGCTCTGTCAGATAGAGATAAAAGTGTGTGTGTGTATATATATATGTGTGCGTGTGTGCGTGCGTGTGTGTGAGAGAGAGCGAGCCTCAGGGGGTGGCATTGTGGCCTGCAATACGTCACTCTTTCCTTCAAAAATCCCCGATAAGCACACAAAACACAGCACCGAATTATCTGAGGTCATGTCTCTTAACCACTGTCGCCACTGCTTTGTTCTCATGCGCACACACACACACACACACACACACACACACACACACACACACACACACACACACACACACACACACACACACACACACAATATGTTTTTTTTAATCAAAATGCCTTCTGGAACATGTGAACTTTCATGTGCCTTAATAACAAACTTGTATTTTATCTGTAAATACAAATAAAATTGTTCAATTACGGGCCTAGTAGGTTTAGCCACAGAAAAAGACAGGAACCTTCCCGCTAGCCATGATTGGCTGAGATAATGGATAGGCTGGGCATGCCGAGAGATGAGTTCAGATTAGTATGCCATGTAGCATGCTTCTGTCTATAACATGAGCTGCTCTGTATGTGTAGATAATCCTTTCTACCATGTCTTTTTTGAAAGATGTCATGAGGAACTGAAAAGGTGCTGTCCTGAATTTAACAGGCACTATCGACAAAGATCAGTGGGGAAAAGTTGTGATGGAATACTTTCTGAAGGACGATCGTGCCATGCTGACTCTCTCTGACTCTGAAAATGAATCAGACGATGAGGAAATCCCTGATTTAGGTAAAACACATTTTCGTTGAAGCAGTCGTTGTAGAGTCTTCTGGTGACAGTGATGGGGAAGAAGCGGCGATCAACAGCGTGGTTGTCATGGAAGAAGTTGACCGAGTTTTGAAATCAGTGGAACGCCCAGTGGAAGCAGAGAATAACAGCTAAGGAGACTGAGAAAATTCTGCCGTTTGATTGAAAATATGCAGAGGGAGTCGAAAAGAGAACACAGAAGGCTGTATAAAACACCTGTCTTCGGGTTACATCTTCAAACTAAGGGCAACCATGGCATCCATGACAGAGAGGGAGAAGCGTTCATCCGTCTAGTTAGGTACAATTTCAGATATTATACATGTTTAGTCAGAAAGTAATTTACCTTGCAAGTTAAAGCATACTGTTAGCTAGCTAACGTTAGCTGGCTGGCTTGCTAGCTAACGTTATATGTCAAATGTGTACTGTTGGGGGTACTGGAGGACCAGGAATGGGAAACACTGGATTAGGATATAAACCAAGGACTAGATCAAGTGTATTTTTGCTACTACTTTCACCTCTTTAAATTTTTGGTTGTTTACTACACTACCTTACTCACTCTGTTTAGCACATGGCCTCAAATGTGAATACTTAAAGAGATGGGTGGGGCTAAGGCTTAAGAGGGTGTGAATGATGTATGTAGACCAGTGGCGGTCGGTGCCGTTCAAGATGCAGCATATTGGATGGCTGTCATTCATATTCCATTCACCCAGCTCAATGTAACATTGATAGGTTTAGGCTATTACATGACAGTTGCATTTTCCCTGTACCCATCATGAGGTTGCTACAACATAGCTTATGACACATTCAATACCGCCTTGCACACTCTTGCCTGCATCTAGCCGATCTAGGGAGTAATCATTAGTCCAACAGTTGCAAATGTGAATTTTTATTGGACAAATTTAGGTATTTTTATCCCCGTTTCGTTCCGTTTGCTTCCATTTAACAAGTGTTTTTGAACAGAATCGGTGGAATGAATACACCCGTGATCACACGCAAACACAGTTCACTTTCATAGTATCCACATGAAAACAGCAACTATCTACGTGCTCTCCTCCTCGCACCTTTTTCCTTCGCTTGTGGGCATCAGTGCACAACACATCATCTGTCTGTGACCAGACGAAAAAACCTTTCCAAGCCAAACCTTCATATCATGACCACTATAACCACCACACACAGCCTGCATCGTTGTCACGCCATAGTCAACATAGCTACTATAACAAATGTGTTCGTAAACCCTCTACAATCATGCAGTACAGTGTACAGTCAGAAAGCGGTGGCAATAAATTAATAAAACCAAATGCTTACCTTGACTTGGAAGAATCCCAGTGTTGGATAGCCATAGCCAGCTAGTTAACATAGCATCCCTCACTGTTTGAGCTGAGTGTTTGAGTGGGCTAAACTAGCTAGCTGCATTCACTAGCTAAGTGAAAGTAAGAAAAAATACAACCAAATATAGCTAGCTCTAGCTCTCACTTCTCCTTAATTTTGGAAGAAATTAATTTGTTCAAAACTGTTCAACTATTGTCTTTCTCTCTCTTTGAGTCAACTACTCACCACATGTTACGCACTGCAGTGCTAGCTAGCTGTACATTTTGCTTTCAGTACTAGATTCATACTCTGATATTTTGATTGGGTGGAAAACATGTCAGTTCATGCTGCAAGAGCTCTGATAGGTTGGAGGACGTCTTCCGGAAGTTACTATGTCTATGGAAGGGGGTGAGAACCATGAGTGCCATGAACCAAAAAGTGCTACATAGGACCGCATTCGAGCTGGTCGGTCACATATGGACAAAGCCAGTGGGACAAGAGGCCATTCCTAGACTAAGGGTCAGTACAGATAAAGAGAGATAAGTAGACCTCTGAGAGAAACATTTTAAGACTGAGGGAGAAGCTGCGAAAAAGACAGGGAGAGAGAGATGGACAGGAAGACAAAAGGGAAGAGATAGGTAGAGTGCATCAGTGGGGGAAGGGGGTCATTGATGGTAAGATAAAGAAGAAAGAGTGAGAGATTGCGAGAGAGAAAGAGAGAGAGATAGAGAGACAGCGAGAGAAAGACAGAAAGAGAGAGAGAGAGAGAGAGAGAGAGAGAGAGATGCTTGTAGGCCAAAACCTGGGCCCTCCTACGCCCTCCAGTCATCCTGACTTCTGTATGGCTCAGCAGGCCTACACACACACACACACACACACACACACACACACACACACACACACACACACACACACACACACACACACACACATCGAGAACAGAAGTGGGTGCGGTAGACTACAAGACCAGTGTATGCAAAGGCCATTTGAATAAGACATTAACCTGAAAACAACAGACGCTGGCTGTAGTGGAGATGTAGCCGGTCTGGTCTGGCCTGTCGCGGGGAGACCTGGCAGAGACCTGACAGCCTGCAGATACCCTGCTTCACTCACCCTCCCTCCCACCCTCCGACCCAAGGGGTTGGCACGGTAACCGCAAGGCAACGTGGGCAGATCTGACAGACGGGGCTCTCCTCCCCCCCTCGGCCTCATGGGAGAAATAATCCGCACACTGAGTGAACTCTTCCTCCACACACAGACAGAGAGAAACAGGGAGAGAGAGAGAGAGAGAGAGAGAGAGAGAGGTCATGATCAGATGAGCTCCTGCATTTTTCCCCATGTTCTTAAAAAAATATAGATTTAGAGTTAGATAAACTTTGATTTTTTTGTCAGGAATATATACAGGATGCTACCCTCTACAGCTAACCTTCAATCCAAATCAAAACTCAAAACCTCCAACCTGATTTTGGACAGAATTACGTAATCACCTGGAAGGTTTACAACTCCCAAAGAGTATTATTCCAACGCTATACAGCAAGTGAGCTTGAAAATAACAGAAACCCGAAAACACCATACAACCTGCAACTGAGTGAGTAATGTTTAGTCTGAAGCTATATTTTATTTCCAAAAGCCAAGAAGAAAATACATGACTTTATGATTACTGAATGCTAAATTAAGGCTGCCAAGCTTGATACAACTTCAATTAGCACTGACGTGTCAAGTGAGAGGTGTCAAAGCCCTTTAGCCCAACAATGGCAGGAGAGTCACACAGTGTACTCCAACCAAATGGAGAGGCCTTAGAAGCGCCTCCCGCTGTTCAGAGGTAATTAAAATACAGTAACCTGTGTATGTAAAGAATGAAAAGGCAAGAAAAGATCACAAAATGAAGCTCCTTATGGAAAATCAAGAGTCACTTTTTTGCTGACAATTATAAAAATGGGAACATCCGCAACCTCATCTTCCACACAGACCATCCCCTGGCATGGCACAGTGCTATATTAGCCCACTACCCCTCTGTTAAGAGAGGGGGTGTTAACGAGGGGTGGAAACTCAGGATACTAGACACTAGACAAGGACTCTGAGGTTTACAACTACCAAAGAGTATTTGTAAATAATCCCCCCCCCCCCACGCCAAGAGGACCTACATCCAGACCACAACACCACCAGCCACATACACACACCCACCCCAACTAATCAATAACCCCAAAGTCAACCATGCCCACACCCCATTTAGGCCCCCTCAGATCAGATCTATGCCCCTCCTGCCCACCCCATGCACCGCACCCCTGCATGGAAGTCACACATATGTCCAGGCCGTGAGCGGGCAAACAGGCCCAACCCCCACTCTTACACTAGCCCAAGCCAATGGCATGTACCAGATGCTCAGCAGGCTCTGCTCACACTTACTGGCCTGAGGCCAAACCATACGACCAACAACATTGGACACTTTATGGAACACAAAGCCTTCACTATCTCATCCTGGAATATCCAAGGCCTGAGGTCATCTGCCTTTGGCCTAAAGAGCAGGAACCTGGACTTCATTAAAGAAATTGTAAATACAGACATTGTCAACCTACAAGAAACCTGGTATAGAGGAGACGGACCCACTGGTTGCCCTCTAGGTTACGGAGAGCTGGTAGTCCCATCCACCAAACTACCAGGTGTGAAACAGGGAAGGGACTCAGGGGGTATGCTAATTTGATATAGAGCAGACCTAACTCACTCCATTAAATTAATCAAAACAGGAACATTTTACATTTGGCTTGAAATTCAAAAGGAAATGATCTTAACAGAGAAAAATGTCCTCCTGCGTGCTACCTATATCCCCCCACTAGAATCCCCATATTTTAATGAAGACAGCTTCTCCATCCTGGAGGGGAAAATCAATCATTTCCAGGCCCAGGGACATGTACTAGTCTGTGGCGACCTAAATGCCAGAACCGGACAAGAACCTGACATCCTCAGCACACATGGGGACAAACACCTGCCTGGAGAAGACAGCCTTCCCTCCCCCATATGCCCCCCTAGGCACAACATAACCAACACAAACGGGGTCACAACTCCTGCAGCTCTGTCGCACGCTGGGTATGTACATGGTCAATGGTAGGCTTCGAGGGGACTCCTATGGTAGGTACAGCTATAGCTCATCTCTTGGCAGTAGTACTGTAGACTACTTTATCACTGACCTCAACCCAGAGTCTCTCAGAGCGTTCACAGTTAACCCACTCTGACACCCCTATCAGACCACAGCAAAAATTACAGTCTACTTGAACAGAGCAATACTCAATCATGAGGCATCAAAGCCAAAGGAACTCAGTAATATTAAGAAATGCTATAGATGGAAGGAATGTAGTTTGGAAACCTACCAAAAAACAATTACGAAACAACCAATTCAATCCCTTTTAGACAACTTCCTGGACAAAACATTCCACTGTAATAGTGAAGGTGTAAACTTGGCAGTAGAAAATCTTAACAGTATATTTGACCTTTCAGCTTCCGTATCAAATCTAAAAATCTCAAATAGAAAACTGAAGAAGATGAACAACAATGACAAATGGTTTGATGAAGAATGCAAAAATCTAAGAAAGAAATTGAGAAACCTGTCCAACCAAAAACATAGAGACCCGGAAAACCTGAGTCTACACCTTCACTATGGTGAATCACTAAAACAATACAGAAATACACTACGGGAAAAGAAGGAACTGTAAATCAGCTCAATGTAATTGAAGAATCCATAGACTAACCACTTCTGGGAAAATTGGAAAACAATAAACAATCAACACCACGAATAATTAGCTATCCAAAATGGAGATGTATGGGTAAACCACTTCTCCAATCTTTTTGGCTCTATAACAAAGAACATACAGCAAAAACATATACATGATGAAAATACAAATCTTAGAATCAACTATTAACTATTACCAGAACCCACTGGATCTCCAATTACCTTGGATGAACTACAGGACAAAATAAAAACCCTACAACCCAAAAAGGCCTGTGGCGTTGATGGCATCCTCAATGAAATTATCAAATATACAGACAACATTGGTAATTCAAGGCTAAAGTGGATTGTTTGCGAGCCATTTAGGATGACTCAGTCAATTTTGTTTCATGTTCCAATCGATGCACGTTGACTAGAGCGCCTCATTGTTCTGTTCCTTGAGCTACCGTCATTATACCACAATGTGCCAATTCAATTAGGTTGCCATCCCCTATAATTCAAATAAATGAAGGCTTATGTCAAAACAATCAATGTGTAAACACAAAGGAGGAAAGGTGGAGGGGAAGTCAAGAAATAAATTGAAAAGCATTCTTAGAAACAGGGGGAGGGAATTGGCTCAGTAAATTGTGTCGTAAATACAGAGGCTGAAATAATCAACCACATCTCTCCTTTAAAGATGAATTGAAGATGACTCTTGTTAAGGTGCCATTTGATGGTGTGTGAGTCCTGAAATTGCTTTTAACTATTGTGCGCAAAGCAGCATTTTCACTACTGCGTGCATTTCTTTCTAAACCATTTGGTGTTGTTTTGACTAGTGCGAGTCGTAGCAGTGTTTTGACTAGTGCGAGTCGTAGCAGTGTTTTGACTAGTGCGAGTCGTAGCAGTGTTTTGACTAGTGCGAGTCGTAGCAGTGTTTTGACTAGTGCGAGTCGTAGCAGTGTTTTGACTGCTGTCAGATGTCAAGTTGAGTGTCAAGAGTGTCATGTCTTCAGTATGATGCTGTGTGAAGTCTTCGCACTAGAACTACCTTGTGGTATTCAGAATAAAGGGTACAGTTACCTCTTAAGACCACTACGTAGTGCACTCTTTAAAGCAGAACTGAACTCAAAAAAACAACTTCTCTAGTTGAAAATGACATATGTGACATCGATATTAGTCCGAAACATTTATTCCAATGGCAAAATTGACTAGAAATTGGCAAGTAGTTACATTTTTGTCATAAGGTCAGTATAATCCAAAAGTGAGTTTTGTGAGATTTGTGTACATGAGTTAGTCGTGACTTACTTAACGGTTGGGTTTTGATCTCGACAATACCGACTTGCCGACTACCATGGGATAAACAGTTGCAGTGATTGTGGTCTATCCAATCGTACAGCTGCACACAGACAGTGAGACAGACTTGGCCAGCAGCACAGCAGATCAAACTTGGTTTACATAATTGGTTTACATTGACTTGAGAAATACTGCACCAAACACCTTAGCTAGTAAAATTGCTAACTAAAAGCTCCTCGGCAAAAACATCCAAATTAATTACAGATTGCTTGAGTTATCGTAGAATCATTCTGACTATTTTGAGGAAGTGATACTGGCTTTGTTCCTATGGTGTCCAATGAGGGGCAAACTTAAGTAACTGCCACATCGAACCACACCCCCAAGACTAAAATCTTAATGAGCAACAGAAAAACATGCAGAATCCGTGCGCTCAGTCACTCTTTAAATCACTGTGTATAGTGTTTGTATAGTGTTTAAACTATATGCAGAACAATGTTTAAAATATCAGGAGTGTTCAGACTATTGCAAAAAGACCTAGGTTTGGTATATAAAGTGCATAGTTAAGTGGTTATGCAAAACACTAGAATGTTCTACAAGGTATTTGAACAACAGTGTCGTTTTGAATACATAGAGTATTTGGGTCAGACTATCGAGGGCAGTGTAGTGTAGTGTTCCGACAACAGTAGATGTGGGACAATACTGCTCGGAGCACGGGGGAGAAATCCTGGTCGGGGGGAAGTATAGAAATACACCAAACTGACAGGTTGTATAATAATTAGGCCTTACATAACCATAGGGATAATACACCTGCTTTTGACAACAGTGGTCATTATCCAGTATCCACTGCCAGTTCTGTCACTGAGCAGCACATACACAAACGCATTGTAAAATACATGCACACATAATAACAGGCATGCAGAGCACATATACCTACCTAAATGTGTGCCCTCAAATGTGTGCCCTCTACAGACAAGGCCACACACACGAACATACACGCACACGCACACGCACACACACACACACACACACACACACACAGTGTGCATGGAAGAGGACCAGAGCAGACCTCACTCTCAGTAGGAGACTATAGGACTAGCTGTTCCAGGTGTAACCTGCCATCTCTCTCACAGGTCCCTGACAGATAGAGTACAAGCAGCAGGGCTGGAGGAGGGAGAGAGCTGGAGACAATGTGTGAGGGTAGAGAGGGTAGGCACTTCCAGCATGGTGAGGGATGGGTTGGATGGGTTGGAGCGGAGAGATGGAGTGAGAAAGAGAGAGTGAACGAGAGACAAAGAGAGAGTATGGACTTCCACTATGGCGGGGGGAATGAGATTAGCTAGGCTGACTGCCTCAAACCAGTCTCCTATGAAAGGACCAGACACTGCTGTCAGCCTGAGCCCTGCGGAACATCAAACCTTCGCCCAACACCCCTGACGGTTAGCACGGCATATTTAACAGACCCTGTCTATTATAAACCTCATCTTCCAGGCAAAGCAAAGCACTCTCCACTCACGTGCACACAAACCAGTTTCCTTTTCACCACCACTTACACCAACTGTAACACCTATCATACTGTCACTGTCATGGTCCAAACCTGACGACAAGAGGACACTTATTAAACCGACACTGTCATGAATCTGCCGCTCACGATTACACCCGCTTCACTCAGGGAGAGAATTGACATACTCCACAGATGAATCATGGAGAGTTTGGGGGCTTGTCAAGGGAGGTGAGGGCTTGGGTGAGGTGGGGGGGGGGGGGGGGGGGCGTGTTGGCAGGCAGTAGTGGGGCTGCAATATCCCTGAAGCTTCGCTGAGGGGTGTGTGAAGAATAAGGGGTTGGGGGGAGAAGGGAGTCGGCGATATCGCGACGTGAGCAGCTGGTAGGGGATAAGCAGAAAGGCTCCACAGGGGAAGCGCCTTTAGCATGTCAGGCTCCGTCTGCAGGTTTTCCCTGATGATATGGGCGAAAGAAACAGAAAGATAATGTTGGCTAGCGCTCTTACACTGCTGGCAGCAGTTGGATGGATAGTTGGAATGTGTGTAGGTAATGGGGAGAGTGACAGGAGGGGAGAGAAGGGGGGCTGTGTGTGTGAATTTGTTTGAAGGGTTTCACTTCTAAGCAATTCTGAGTGGTCCAATTTCAATCACATTCACTCACACCTGCGGCTGGAATGTGCTGAAATTCTCCATGGCAACCACTGACATAGTCCCTTTAAATCTGGGCTCGTGATTTCAGAGGTACCATAAGAGGAAGGGGCCTTCGTTTTCATCTTGAATGGCGGCTTACCTTAAAAGTGTCTGCAATGTATTTTTTTGTTGTTGATTAAGTATAGTCTTTCAGTTCTGGCACTGAGGCGCACGCAGAACTCGTCTCACACTGTGCCTTTCCTTCCCATTTGATGCAATTAGTATGCTCCTGACATTCAGCCGCTTTAAAGGCAAAGTGATCCTTAAATTGAGCAATACCCTAAGGACCATTGCAGAGCTGCACTTACAGGGCTAAAGCTGTGCTCATACGGACGTTATCTTCGCTTTGATGAGTTTGTTTTTTAATTGGGATGTTTTTTTTTTTTAATTGGAGGCCTTGGCGTTGTTTCTAGTTGAGTTCAACTTTGAACCTGACCTAGTGAATCTTCCTTGACCTTTGAGGGATGTTGTTGACAATTGCTTTGATGCTATTCCACCATCAGAAGACCCCAACAGCTATTGGAGAAATGAAAGAAGGGTCCATTGATTGAGGCCTAAGATCATTCTCCCACAAAGCTCCCACATGTTGAGGCGGCATAACACTTGGTCATGCCAAGTATATGTTGCGGGGAGAGATGAAGTGAAGGGGAGGAGCATGCTATTCCCACCATCCAACCACGTATCACAGGTCTCTAGTAATGAAGAAGCCTTGTATGAAACAATCCCTTTGCATAACCGAACAGATTTACCACTTGTACACACCCAGGCCAGAGATCACACCCACACAAATACTCAGTCACACCAAATCCACAGATGTAGCTTGTACACACTTGACGCCACACTCACCCACCTTTAAGCGCGTACGTACAACAGACACACACACCAGCCAAATATGCAGATACCACACACGGATGTGACAACATACTGTTGTTACTAGTATAATTCGAGTACTAACTAACAAACTAAACCACAACACGAGACAACTACCAACACGCCAGACGGACGGACGAACACACACACACACGTTTAGTTCTTCTATCCTCATGGGGACCTAAAATGTATTTACAGTGGGGCAAAAAAGTATTTAGTCAGCCACCATTTGTGCAAGTTCTCCTACTTAAAAAGACGAGAGAGGCCTGTCATTTTCATCATAGGTACACTTCAACTATGACAGACAAAATGAAGAAAGAAATTCCAGAAAATCACATTGTAGGATTTTTAATGAATTTTTTTGCAAATGATGGTGGAAAATAAGTATTTGGTCACCTACAAACAAGCAAGATGTCTGGCTCTCACAGACCTGTAACTTCTTCTTTAAGAGGCTCCTCTGTCCTCCTCTCGTTACCTGTATTAATGGCACCTGTTTGAACTTGTAATCAGTATAAAACACACCTGTCCACAACCTCAAACAGTCACACTCCAAACTCCACTATGGCCAAGACCAAAGAGCTGTCAAAGGACACCAGAAACAAAATTGTAGACCTGCACCAGGCTGGAAAGACTGAATCTGCAATAGGTAAGCAGCTTGGTTTGAAGAAATCAACCCCCCCCCCCCCCCCACACACACACACACACACGGACTCCTGCTCACTCAAATACCTTATTATAACTTTATCCCCTGACAGTCTCTGTGGACCTGTGTGAACCTGGGGCCCTGGCCCGACTTCCTCCTGGTCTCTGGCACATGGGCAAGACGCCACACCTCTCTGAAGAGAAGTGATTTTGATGGCCAGTTTCAACAACAGTGTCAACAAACACTGCAAGACAACTGTAAAAGTGCTGTAAGCAATTTGGTAACCACTGATCAAAGCTATACACAGACTCTGGCTGCATTTTACACTGAAATGGCGGAAGGCAATATGAAACTCCACTTAATAGAGTGCAAGATGGGACTATAGACATGTTTCTGATAGTTTCCCAGTAAATTAAGCCTTGATCAGCAGTGGAGAGAAATAGGAAGATGGACGGAATAGCTTATGCAACAAGATGCAGCCACTGCTTTAAAAGCTTTACGTTTGAACTTCCAGTTGGTTCAATTTTCCACCTGACAAACACATTATGTCAGTCACCTAGGTAAAAACCTGTATCCGGGCTTCAGTTGGCTCAGGTTGTCCCTAGATAACTAGGCTAATAATCCATCTTGTGATGTGGTAGGCTATATTGGACACTTCACATAAGCATTCAGCCATCTAGGTATTGAAATACGGACGACTGGATTCACCTGATAACCTGAAAACTATCATGGGTGTTGAGATCTGCCCAAGTTTGACGTCAGTTGCCAACCAACCAGTTAGAAATGAGATTTCATTAGCACCCATAGCAACCTGGCTTACTGTCTTCAAAGGCTACTGCCGACCAGGATGCACGTGAAGATGTAATAAGTGGGGAAAGGAGGAAAACCATTATGATAGTAATTCAAACGAGAGGAATAGTTTGCCACATGGAAATGTCTATGGGGAGAAGAAAAAAGAGGAGAGGGAAAAATGCTGTAGCCTATATATCACAGGCATAATATGAGGGGGGAAACGAGAGCTGCTGAATGAGCAACTGAATGACAGCAATTTTATAGCATTTGGACAAGAAAATGGCCATACCCTATTTTCACAAGGGGATAATTATTAACGACTAAAGTGGCCGTAGTAGGTCCGCGAGAGATGGAGTGAGCGATGGCAGTTGATAGGTACTTGATAGGGGCTTGTAGAAAGCAAAGCAGAGCATCCACTGTCACAAGCTCTTTTAGCAACTTGTTTTCCAGCCTGATCTCATAGACTAGATGTAATATAGTCAATGAAAATTGGCAGGTAGCCTAGTGGTTAGAGCATTGAGCCAGTAACCGAAAGGTTGCTGGATTGAATCCCGAGCTGATAATGTAAAAATCTGTTGTTTTTTCCCCTGAACAAGGCAGTTAACCCACTGTTCCCCGGTAGGCTGTCATTGTAAATAAGAATGTGTTCTTAACTGACTTTCCTAGTTAAATAAAGGTACTCAAATTAGTATGATATGTTACGTTTGGTATGGTTACACAAAACAGATGGAAAAGGGTGGTTGGCCAGGGTGTGTGGGTGTATAATGCAAACGTCTAGCAAGTAAAGTTTGCGAGTTTGAATCTTATCATGGACAACTTTAGCATTTTAGCAACTTTTCAAGTACTTACTACTTTTTAGCTACTTTGCATGTTCGCTAACCCTTCCCCTAACCCTAAACTTAACCCTTGTAGCTAACCCTTCCCTTAACCTAGGATTGGGGTGGTATCCAGACTATCATAGCATCATACCGTCCTTTTCTTATACTGGGATATATGGTATTACCGGCTTAGTACACAAGGGAGGCGCCTCTTGGTCATCTATTACCAGAAGGCTAACAAAATTAGCACAAATAATAGTGAATTTCCATGGAGGCTGATCGCTAAATATGCTAACGAGCACAAACGAAAATAAACAAATTGCAAAGACAGGCAATCCAGCTCATAAAGTTATACACACGGTAGGAGCTACCGAATGTAATTTTTGGTGAGTTTGGACATGTAAAAGCGAATGTGAACGAGACACGTGCAAATTAACAACGTTTTAACGCATGCTTGTCTGAAGGAAGAACAGTACTGGCTCTGGAGCAGCATGTGTACACCCTGCGTCTTTGTGGAATCTGGAGTCTCTAGGGCAACGGGCCTCCCTGCTCTGCTCAGAGAAGATAGGGAGGAGAAGAGGGGCCGAGAACGAAGAGGATATTTTTTTTTTTAAGAAAATCAAGATAGTGGCAGCTGTAGAAATAAATCATCAAATGGATTTGACTTCTGAAACTTAAATGAACTAGCAAGTTAAATATAGGGTTTGGGTTAACGCAAAATTCTGCGTTTTTCACACATTTTTTTTTATGCATATTTTGCGGGGTTTTGTAAATGCAGGCGTAAAATGCTTCTTATTGTAATTTCTGTTTGGCATCAGACTAATTTTCTGCTTCAGTTGCCCTTCTCCACTCGGATGAGAATTCACGAACAGGCATTCTATCAGCAGACAGCGCTATGACTGAAATGTAGCTACTTTTCTCCGGTACTTTCGCGGTGTAGCCAGACAACTTTTCTTGGATAAATGCAAGATTATCTTTAAGCAAAACATTAGAAAATGTAGCTGGCTACATTCTTTCTATGATAAACATTAGGAATATGATGGCTATGCATCGATTTTGCAAAAAACAACTTGCTTTTTCTTTGTAAGCTCATTTACTTGTGTGCCTACCAGCCGAATAGTGTTCCACTTCGGTTGCCATGTGATGAAAATGAAGCTATTTTCTGCCGAATGTGTTGCACTAATGTATTTTCTGTGAAGGAAAACTATAGTTGCAAGTCCCTGATCACTCTATTGAAGAGGGGAAAAAAACACTTGACTTTCATTATTAAACGCGACCTGTCACTACACAGCTTGACTCACCTGCTTCCGCTTTCTCCCCTGGTGCTATTTACAAACGAACACTCGACTGGCTCAACTGTTCTGGGGAACTACGTCATCTTCATAATGTAAAATAACGTGACAGGTGAAATGAAGTATGCAATCTGCTTTATCTCCCAAGGTATTGCACAAGTTGACTACAGGTATTTACTTAAGTCTCTACAAATCTTAAAATGTATTGAAAAACTTCAAAGGAATAGTTTCAACGCTAACCTTAACCCCTTACCCTAACTCCTAAACTGAACCCTAACCTTAACCCTAACCCCTAACGCTAACCCCTAGCCTAGTCAACATTAGCCAGCTATCTAAAGTTAGCCACCTAGCTAGAATTCGTAACATATCATATGTTTAGCTAATTCTTAACATATTGTACATTTTGCAAATTCGTAACATATAATACGAATTGTAATTAGTAACATTTGTAGCATACCATACGAAACGTAACACATCAAACTAAATGGAGTGTCTTGGATTTACACACAGAATAATATGAAATGATTTTAGACCAGGTTGTGTTTTCAGAATACACCAAAAATCCAATCCAATTCCATTCACTCCATATGCCCCGAACAGGGTTGCCAAGTCCGTAGTATTCCCTCAAATTGGGCTACTTTGAAAACGCTGTTGGGGATGAAAATGTATTGGTCGTAGGTTGCAGGATTTTGAGCTACTACTACATGCACGGTGGCCACCATGGCATTTCTCTTCAAAAAAATACAAATCTATTCATTGTGACCTGCTGCTGCTGACTATCAGGCAATGAAGCAGGGGTATGTGTGTGTTGAGAGAGCACTGCAGTATTTCGCTTAGTCCACTATTGGCTGAGTCATGTGAGTGAGAGGAGACAGCAGCACACCTGCACATCGTGACAACTTTTTACCAGTTATAGGTAGGCTCTTTAACTTGTCATTTATAGGTAAGTGGAAATTTGAAGTGGAAGTTATGGAACTCCCTGGTGTGCTTCTGTTATGGGGAAAAATCCTCAATGAAACTGACATTAAATGTGGAGAATGATACATTTGCATCTGTTGGCCATCAAGTAGCCTATTAATTTACATGCCATTGTAGGCTACTGCAGGCTACCATTGTGTAGCCTACCTGGAGCTGGCAAACAGATTTAATAAATAGCCTATAACTTCAGTGTATTGTTTTTGTAACCTTGTGTTATTATGCAATTATTAAATGGCCATGTTTAGTTCATTAACTTGGAAGTTATAAAAGCTCTATCGCAATTGCCGATCAGTTGTTAGAACACATTATATTGACCGTAACAGTCAGTCAGATTAGGCTACAGGTAAAAAAAAAAAAAAATACTGGCTGTTGTTGACATGCAGTTCAGATCATATACATATTATTAGTATTTAATTCAGTGATTGAAATTATGACTCCATTCTCAGTAGCCTGTTCCATCAGGCTATTGGGAAACACAGGCACTCCTTACTTCGAAATCGCCAAGCTATTAATGTTGAATAAATTAGTATGTTAATTTGAACTAAGCAAGCTGCTAAAATGTTCAATTTACATCTGAAATAATATGTAGGCCTGTCAGGGGCAATAGGCTAGCTGTATCTAAGCAAACCATGGCAAAGTTGAATTACAATCATAAACCCAGATTTTAGTCTGTAGCCTATGCCTATTGAAATGACAACAATTCAATCTCGTAAATGGGCCATTTATAACTGATGATAGGCTAAAGGCTGTATCCAGGCACTCTGTGTCGCATCGTGCTAAAGAACAGCCCTTACACGGAACCCAAACGGGCTGCGTAAGTACGCCATCGTGCATAAATTAATTGTGTCCCTCTACACCAAATGCGATCACGTCACGCAGGTTAAAATATCAAAACAAACTCTGAACCAATTACATTAATTTGGGGACTGGTCGAATAGCATTAAACATTTATGGCAATTTAGCTAGCTAGCTTGCACTTGCTAGCTAATTTGTCCTATTTAGCTAGATTGCTGTTGCTTGCTATTTTTTCCTGGGATATAAACATTGAGTTGTTATTTTACCTGAAATGCACAAGGTCCTCTACTCCGAAAATGAATCCACACATAAAACGGTCAACCGAATCGTTTCTAGTCATCTCTCCTCCTAGGCTTTTTCTTCTCTTGACTTTATATTGCGATTGGCAACTTTCATAAATTAGGTGCATTACCGCCACTGACCTCGTTCATCTTTCAGTCACCCACGTGGGTATAACCAATGAGCAGATGGGTGTACGCAACAACCCATCGGTGTCGGTGCTAGGAGAAACTTGACTGTTTATTGATAGCAACTCAGGAATAACGGTGCATGCACCTAGGTGCCTGCTTCTATAAACCAATGAGGAGATGGGAGAGGCAGGACTTGCAGCGGGATCTGCCTCACAAATAGAACTGACTTCTATTTTAGCCCTTGGCAACGCAGACACTCGTTGGCACGCGGGAGCAGTGTGGGTGCAATAATTGAATAATATAGATTTCTAAATGTATTTTGCAACGCGAGTTGTGTAGTCAGCCTGTTAGCCGTGGTATATTGGCCATATACCATACACCCTTGTGCAGTCAAACATACATAGCAGTCAAACAAGTTACATCGACATCCATTGATGGAAAATGATTTGGCTAGTTTAATAAGGGCAACTTATCTGTTCTCTTGCAACATATTGAATTCATTAATTACAATTGCAATAATTCTTGGTATGGTAAAAGGGTTTATTGTATAAATGTGGCAACTCCTGTCTTGCTCTGAAGAAAAATTTGCTAGTTTTCAGGCTTTTTCTGCGAGTTTTGATGGGTCATTGGGCTAGAAATGTTATTAAGACCTGGCAACCCTGACTCCGAAACAGAAAGTTAAACATCGATTTTCCCTAAGAGCAAGAACTCCAATCCCTTTTACACATAGCCTAGTCTACAATTTGGAAACATGACTGACGCTCACCATGAGTCCTCGTGTGAGATAATTTGATATAGGTGTGGCACTTATGCGACTCACTCACGTATCGATTTTCACAACAAACACCACTACAAAATAACTTCTACTGTAATTTCAATGACCCTGACGGCATCGTCAGGGTGGTCACGCACAACGCACATGAGGACACAACTGTAGCATACGGTAAGGTAAGACTGAGCATATTGCAATAACCACACAAATATTTGGTGAATTGACAACAGGGTGAGTTTCAGGTTTTAGAATGAGCTAAAACAATAGTCTCGGCTACTTATACCAAACTAGTCATGCCTAGGCTATTCTACTCGCATGCATCCGTATTTGGAGATAGAGGTGCATGCACCGTTATTCCTGAGTTGCTATCATTAACAGTCAAGTTTCTCCTAGCACCGACACCGATGGGTTGTTGCGTACACCCATGTCACAGCCAAAGAATGTTGATTCAAAAGCAACAGCAATATTGCATAAGTGTGAGACAATTCTGGTAACAATTATATAGCTCAATGTGTAGCCTATTCCACCGAAACAAAATGTACCACATCTGGCAAGACTGAAACGCTCATCTGCTACGTATCATAGGAATGAATGTCAGGAAGGTTGGCTGGCTACATTCACGGACACAATAAAAGATGCCAGACAAACACGACACAGAGGGAGCATATCAGTCTCAGTAGCTGGCAAGGAATGTCACGTGGTATTGATAATGCTATAAACTACATCTGATCAATAGGCTACCATACCTATTCACAACACATCACAGCATCTTGTTGGAGAAAACACTGTTGCTCGAATATCTTTGATCGGAAGAGAGAACATTCGCTTTCCGAACACTACAAAACATGACATTATCTCAAATATACTCCACTAGGTTACAGCATGCGTCTGAAGCGACGCCCCAGAACGCCAATGTGTTGACAGGTTGGTTACCTTCCGCAATTAAATCGCCGGTTTCAGGACCTTCTTGCGCGCAGCACTCCGAGCATAAACTTTTCTTAAACCCCGTGTTCGCCTGCTCGTTCTGGAGCCCTCTGTTCCAAGCAAGTCGGGAATGTGTTGAGCAACGGTTCAGTGACAACGTCAATTTCTTGGAGTCTCCACCCATGGCACAAAGAGAGACCCAATAGGCGGGTCGTTGAAACGGTCATTGGCTAAATCAACAAATAGAGTGTTATTACAAGGTAATTGAAAAGTATGCGCAATATCGGTAACAATTTTCAATTCGTTCTGGAGTGAGGAATAGCCTAAATATGTCCTCTCCTTTATGTTTCTCCCTGCGCAATTGTGATACATCATGAGGAATAACTACCATCAAGAGACATTCAAGAACAATTTAAAAACAGAATATCTAATATGAAATTCACCAAATGTAATAATTCCTGCTAGTTTTCAATCTAAGCAAAAAAGACAACATTGAAGTTTCTGCTTTCCTATCACCCATACATCTCCAGAACCTGCCACCATAATTACACCCAAATGAAACATGTGGGCAATATCATTTAGCTCTTCTTATGTAAATCTAATCTAATTAAACTTTCAGTGCCCTCATTAGAGTTATGCCCAAATAATCCCTCTTAACTACTATACTCAGCCAGCCTCTCCACTTGAAGATTGTGATGTATGATTGTCACTGAGGCAACAGAGAAGCATTGTGAAAGTAATGAATCAATGTTTGTCTTATACAGAATGTGCCTTAGAAATGTGTGTGAGGGCTTCTCGAGTGGCCCAGTGGTCTAAGGCACTGCATCACAGTGCTTGAGACGTCACCACAGACCCGGGTTCGTTCACAACCGGCCGTCACTGGGAGTCCCATAGGGCGGCGCACAATTGGCTCAGCGTTGTCCGGGTTAGGGGAGAGTTTGGCCTAGGGGGCATTACTTGGCTCCTCGTGCTCTAGCGACTCCTTGAGGCGGGCCGGGCGCCTACAGGCTGACTTCGGTTGTCAGTTGAACAGTGTTTCTTTCGACACGTTGGTGCGGCTGGCTTCCGGGTTAAGCTGGCGGGTGTTAAGCAGCGCGGTTTGGCGGGTCATGTTTCGGAGGACACATGACTCGACCTTCGCCTCTCCCGATCTCGTTGGGGAGTTGCAGCGACGAGAAAATATTGTAATTGGATATGAGGAAATTGGGGCGAAAAAGAGGGTAAAAAAATAAACCAATAAAAATAAGTGTTTGTGTAGTTGTGTACTTGCAAGTGTGTATATGTGCATGTGTGTGCGTAGGTTAAGAGAGCTCAGAGGGCAGACGGGTCAGTTTAGGCCAGGGACACCCAATGTCAGTCTAACCTGTCTTTCTGCACCCACCTTCATACTCCATATATGTGTTCCTGTCATGTGTTCCACTTCATTGACCAGAGAACATACTGTACACTGAAAAACACTTAGGGCTTAACCAACTGGACCACAAATCACCAGCTCACCACACAAGGCAGAATGTGTGAAAGAAAAACTCCAGTGACAAGTCTCTGTTCTCTATGATGGCTATATCTAAGAGGTTGGATTCAGTCCTCTCCTGACCTGACACTTCTTCACATGGTGTATGAGTAACCATTTTGGTTTGTCTATCAGGTATCTGTTATGATATTTGGACATATTTCTGAAAATATGACAACACATGTTTGAGATCTAGTCACAAAATGACCATGAATCAATCATTGTTTCCGACAACAGTCTTTCGTGTGGCTAATATGAAGAAGAATAGTTGAATTAGAAGAATAAAAGGTTTGCAGCTAGTGTGCTGGAAGAGAAATCCACAATCTGTGAGAACATATACTACATGACCAAATGTATGTGGACACCTGCTCGTCGAACAACTCATTCTAAAATCATGGGCATTAACATGGAGTTGGTTCCCTCTTTGCTGTTATAACAGCTTTCAGTATTCTGGGAAGGCTTTCCACTAGATGTTGGAACATTGCTGCAGGGACTTGCTTCCATTCAGCCACAAGATCATTAGGGAGGTCGGCACTGATGTTGGGCGATTAGACATTGCTCGCAGTCGGCGTTCCGATTCGATGGGGTTGAGTTCAGGGCTCTGTGCAGGCCAGTCAAGTTATTCCACACCGATCTCGACAAACCAATTCTGTATGGATCTCGCTTTGTGCATGGGGACATTGCCATGCTGAAACAGGAAAGGGCCTTCCCCAAATGGTTGCCACAAAGTTTGAAGCACATAATCATCTAGAATGTCATTGAATGCTGTAGCGTTAACATTTCCCTTCACTGGAACTAAGGGGACTAGCCCGAACCATGAAAAACTGCCCCAGGCCATTATTCCTCCTCCACCAAACTTTACAGTTGGCACTATGCATTCGGGCAGGTTGCTTTCTCCTGGCATCCTCCAAACCCAGATTCGTCCGTCGGACTGACAGATGGTGAATCTTGATTCATCACTCCAAGGAACGTATTTCCACTGCTACAAAGTCCAATGGAGGCGAGCTTTAATCCACTGCAGCCGACGCTTGGCATAGCGCATGGTGATCTTAGGTTTGTGTGTGGCTGCGCGGCCATGGAAACCCACTTCATGAAGATCCCGACGAACAGTTATTGTGCTGATGTTGCTTCCAGAGGCAGTTTGGAATTCGATAGTGAGTGTTGCAACCGAGGACAAACTATTTTTACTAATTACACGGTTCAGCACTTGACAGTCCCGTTCTGTGAGCTTGTGTGGCCTACCATTTTGTGTCTGAGCCGTTGTTGCTCCTACATGTTTCCCCTTGCATGGTGTCCACATACCTTTGAATATATAGTGTATTTGTGTGGGTTGGCCCATGACAGCAACTTGGATTGAGAAAATTATCTCAACCAATTTCACACTGGGGTGCCCATCTAAGAACTGTGCTCGACCTTGTGACTTCCTTCTCATTTAATTGCCAGTTATCTGCTGAGACATTGATTGTTTTGCTACTTGACATGTTTCTCTGAATAAATGAGAAAGGGATTTAAAGGGTAGATAGATGTCGAAAGGTGAGAGAAAAGCACACTTCATAATGGGTTCAAATAAACACAAACAATAGCACGATGGAGTGTCTCAGAAAACAAATGAGGCCATTCATATTGTCTTCATTATTTAGTGAACGTTCAAACCCATTTCCGTTCGTTTTAAGGGCCTTTAATGCCAAATGTGACAGTGTGGGTGAAGTTATGAGGATTTTCTTTGAGCTATCTGCTTAGGAATGGACATTCCTCTTACGTTGGCATCTAATTGTGGTCAAAGTTCAAAGCTTCTCACTGTTAGGGAAGTGATGGAAAGGCCATGTGAGATATGAATGAAGAAGAAAATTACTTTTTCAATTATCACAGAGACACTGAGATTGATCTCTTTCCTTTATCCTAAACCCTGTGAGACACATACACACACACACACACACACACACACAGAGAGAGAGGTTGGAGGGCAAGATCAGCAGCAGTGCAGTGTCCCTGCAAGGCTACTACTCTGGTAGTCAAATCAAAGTTTATTCATCATATATGCACTGGATACTGTGTGAACTGTGCAATGAAATGCATTGCAGTAAATACATCCTGAGTGGTAGTCCAATAGAAAGGCGATAAAGACGACACATTAACATTTTGGCTTGTGTTAGCTGTTAATTAAATACTGCGTTTATGGTAAGACCTAACCATTTTGCCTAAACCTCTGGGGTTGGGGTGAGGACAGGGATTTGTTCTACTTCTAGACCAGACTTCACAACAATACCCAGGGGCGGACTGGCCATCTGGCATTTCGGGCAAATGCCGGATGTGCTGGCACGGTTTTAGCCTCGTCTGCCTGTCTAAATATATCTTGTTTGTGTGTGTGCAAAATGATCATTATCTGGTTAATAATTGGGGACTCAATGAATGCAATGGTCCAATGTGTTAGAAATGACAGGGCCAATTTTGGTCCTAGTCCGCCCCTGACAATACCCAACAGTTGTGTGGATCTTGGTGAGCTCCCAGTCCCATTAGATTTACTGCCCTGTTTTTGGAACAGATTGAGCAATATCTTTCTGTCAGCAGCAGGGGCTTTACTTTAAAACCCAGTCGTGAATGAGTCTGTTCCCAAACTCATAATGCACCAGATAGTAGGAGACTAGCTGCCTCATTCAGCTTACACATGGAGGACTCGACACAATCATCTCTCCTGCCTGTACAAGTCATGTGACGGCACAAAATGACACAAAAAGCTGAATTTCCCTATGATTATTGAAGGTGCGGCGGAAGTTTCCCCAAGTTTCCCCAGATTACCATGGCTGGTTAAGCATGACGAAAGGCCTCCATTTTGTTGCCATGGTGAGGAATATTACTCCCTGCCTGTGAGGAGATAGCAGCTAGCGTTGCATGAAGACCTCTCTCTCTCTGTTTCTTTATGCTTTCAAAAGTAGCTTCATTTCCGGAGTGGGGCTATTCTGTTCGCTGTGTCTGCGGACAATTACTGTCTTAATTGTGTCCGGATTGGTTGGGCAGATGAGGCCTTTATACGTATCTATCACAGACACATTAGCCCCAGCAGGAGCACTCACCATTGTTGGAGATTGGCATTAGTTAATTAAATGTACCTTGGACAGTGTGAATGTACCTTGGTTGAATATGAGAGTGGAAGGACAGTGGATTGCGGGAGTTTTGAGGGGTGTTCAATAAGACTGTTTTCACAGAGAGAGGCTGAAGGAAGAGGCAACTTGGAACAGATTGTCTGAATGTGTGGTTGACGCAGTGCTGTAGCTGTGCCACTATTAGTCCACTGGCCAACTGTTGCTTCTCTTCCTGCTACAAACACAATAACTTATGTTGAAGACCAAAGAGTCTCCATTTGGGCTCCAGAGTGGTGCAGCGGTCTAAGGCACTGCATCTCAGTGCTAGAGGCGTCAGTACAGACCCTGGTTCGATCCCGGGCTGGATCCCAACCGGCCATGATCGGGAGTCCCATAGGGCGGCACACAATTGGCCGAGCGCCGTCCGGGTTAGGGGAGGGTTTGGCTTTGAACTATGGCCGTGATGTCATTGTAAAATAAGAATTTGTTCTTAACTTACTTGCCTAGTTAAATGAAGGTTACATTTGACAGTATTGGGTGTGTTACGACTAATGATTTGTCTAGCTATTCCAACCAGGTGGTGGATGGGGTCAGCTCCCCCATGTGATGTAAAGTGCTTTGGAGACCCAGTGGAAAGCGCTTGGCTATAAATGCTGTTAATCCATTATTATCACGCCCCCAGTCTAGACAGCGAGCAAACACCTCTGCTGCAATCACTGACTGAACTGGAGGCACACTCTGAAAGAAACTTCCACTCTGCATTAGAGAATAACAGGCAAAGCATCCATAATCACCATCACGGCATGCCTATGGGCTCCTGCCATCACAGCACTGGCTTGCAGTGCTATAGAGGGGAGCTGGGAGTGGCTGTCATCGCTGTTGCCAGTCTGTGAAAGCAGCATCTTTTTCGAGGCGGCGGCAATTTGCATGATTAATAAAAGTATTTTAATTAGGACTCATTCCTATCAATGCAACTGTTGTTCGCAGCAGAAAATAACAACAACAGCCACTATCAGGCTGTCCTCCCACGCCTGCTTCACGAAATGAAAAACTGAAATAAAAAACAGGCTGTGGTTTGGCAGCTGGCAGATAGGAGCCATTATCATTGTAATTAACATCCAGACACAGTGTAGCGCAGTGGAGGGAGACTCACACTCACTGTTGTTTTCTGCCCAAAAACCAATGGGAGGAGCAGGAGGCAAGAGCACATATTACCGCCATTATCCACATCTGAAAACACTGTGCATTAACACTGTTCCCGGTTCCCATACCCATGGGCTATTTTGTATGTATTGAAATGACTGTGCACTGCAACAGCTGTGTTGAATACACATTCATTGTTTTATAGTCAATTGTTCAAAATAAATTTTTCTGTTTTAGTTTTTTCTTTGGTTTGCTACTCCTGAATATAAAATAGCAGGGTGTACTGTTCTGACCATGCTTGTTCCACAGGAATGAGTGGACTGAAGAGTTCATTTGCACATCTGGAAACACGACCAGAAACTATTCAAGATATGTGTGTCTCAATGACACAGCAGTTCTCTATTTTTGAAGACTTGTGCAATGTTGCTACTGTAATTACAGCGTTACTACACAGGTATAGGGCAAGTTAGTGTAAAGTGTTACCGTCTTTGTTTTTGACGAGGACTCCTTCCTACCACACTAGAAGGCTTTCTAGTACCTCTTTATGCCTATAGTTACAGTTGAAGTCGGAAGCTTACACCTTAGCCAAATATATTTAAACTAAGTTTTTCACCATTTCTGACTTTTAATCCTAGTAAAAATTCCCTGTCTTAGGTCAGTTAGGATCACCACTTTATTGTAAGAATGTGAAGTGTCAGAATAATAGTAGAGAGAATGATTTAATTCAGCTTTTATTTATTTTATCACATTCCCAGTGGGTCAGAAGTTTGCATACACTCAATTAGTATTTGGTAGCATTGCCCTTAAATTGTTTAACTTGGGTCAAACGTTTCTGGTTAGCCTTCCACAAGCTTCCCACAATAAGTTGGGTGAATTTTGGCCCATTCCTCCTGACAGAGCTGGTGTAACCGAGTCAGGTTTGTAGACCTCCTTGCTCATACACGCTTTTTCAGTTCTGCCCACAAATTTTCTATAGGATTGAGGTCAGGGCTTTGTGATGGCCACTCCAATACCTTGACTTTGTTGTCCTTAAGCCATTTTGCCACAACTTTGGAAGTATGCTTGGGGTTATTGTCCATTTGGAAGACCCATTTGCGACCAAGCTTTAACTTCCTGATGTCTCATGATGTTGCTTCAATATATCCACATAATTTTCCTATTTTCCTATCTATTTTGTGAAGTGCACCAGTCCCTCCTGCAGCAAAGCACCCCCACAACATGATGCTGCCACCCCCGTGCTTCGCGGTTGGGATGGTGTTCTTCGGCTTGCAAGCCTCCCCCTTTTTCCTCCAAACATAACAAGGGTCATTATGGCCAAACAGTTCTATTATTGTTTCATCAGACCAGAGGACATTTCTCCAAAAAGTACGATCTTTGTCCCCATGTGCAGTTGCAAACTGTTGTCTGGCTTTTTTATGGCAGTTTTGGAGCAGTGGCTTCTTCCTTGCTGAGCGGCCTTTCAGGTTATGTCGATATAGGACTCGTTTTACTGTGGATATAGATACTTTTGTACCTGTTTCCTCCATCATCTTCACAAGGTCCTTTGATGTTGTTCTGGGATTGGTTTGCACTTTTCGGCCATTGAACATTCATCTCTCGGAGACCGAACGCGTCTCCTTCCTGAGCGGTATGATGGCTGCGTGGTCCCATGGTGTTTATACTTGCGTACTATTGTTTGTACAGATGAACATGGTACCTTCAGGCATTTGGAAATTTCTCCCAAGGATGAACCAGACTTGTGGAGGTCTACAATTGTTTTTCTGAGGTCTTGGCTGATTTCTTTTGATTTCCCCATGATGTCAAGCAAAGAGGCACTGAGTTTGAAGGTAGGCCTTGAAATACATCCACAGGTACACCTCAAATTAACTCAAATGATGTAAATGATTATATCAGGAGCTTCGAAAGCCATGACATAATTTTCTGGAATTTTCCAAGCTGTTTAAAAGCACAGTCAACTTAGTGTATGTAAACTTCTGACCCACTGGAATTGTGATACAGTGAATTGTAAGTGAAATAATCTGTCTGTTAACAATAGTTGGAAAAATTACTTGTGTCATGCACGAAGTAGATGTCCTAACCGACTTGCCAAAACTATAGTTTGTTAACAAGAAATTTGTGGAGTGGTTGAAAAACCAGTTTTAATGACTCCAACCTAAATGTATGTAAACTTCTGTCTTCCACTGTATATATTTACAAAAAATACAAATGGAGGATTGGAAATTATGCAGACAATTACATTGACAGAAGCTACAATCTATCTCCAATATATTAAAGCTGATCTACCCCTTCAAATTTGTATTTAAAAAAAATTACTTTAACTAAGATATGACCCAGATATTGTATGTTTGATCTTGAGTAACAGGAATACTGAACAAATACAATACAGTATATGAGGTTGCTCTAAGAGAGTACATACCACCCCCACTGTTGTCAGAGTATCTGTGGTTTACCTCCAATCAATTTTACTAAAGGTCATTCTGTAGGATCTCATTATCAAGCTGCACTCAAGGCCATTTTAAGAAACCACAGTTCACATCTCCTGAGTGTATCTTAAAACTGAAGGATTTCGGCCCCACTAAACTTTTAAATGTCCAATCAAGATGAATCAGAGTCTTGACTGGAGTAACCATGTGCTCCTGATGGCTCTTCAAAATACTAGGGGCCCACTAAAGCGTCTGGATTCAGGTCCTCTTGCCCCTTTAATGAGGAGCACTGTAAAAAAGAAAAACATAAGCAGAGTGATTATGTTTAAAGGGTTTAGGCAGTGTAACTAGAGTACTGAGTCAGTGCTGAGGGTAGAAAAAGTATCCTTCCCCTTTAAGGCTTTTCCACCTGT